>NC_135897.1:0-410000 GCF_964194155.1 Cetorhinus maximus
TGTTTCCTCAATACTTCCTCTCCCTTTCTGTGTTAATCCAACACACTCTTCTGCTGTCTGTCTCTTTCTCTGTCAGTGTTTCCCTGTCTTTCACACTGTATGTCGTATTCCTTCCCTCAAGCTCTCCGTTCTTCCTATCTCTCTCTCCCTCGCTCTCCCTCCCTCTCCCCTACTCGCCCACTGTCTCTCTCAGTCCCTCTCTCACATGCCATTCGATAGAAATGCAGAAAGAGAGAGGGAAAGATGGCCAGCATCTGAAGAAAGCGAATGGAAATTTCATTAATCCTTCAATCGATCGCACTGTCTGAGACGCTAGCATTATTCAGGAATTATAACATCTTCACGTAAACAAATATAACTCGGAGCTCTCCCGAATCCATTGCAGTCGTTGAATTCACTGTTTTAAAGTGTGGTCACAGGTGCGATTCAGGAAGTTCTGTGGGTATAAATGCATAGCGAGTTCCAACACACCGCTCCATGATAATTGCCAGATAAAAGTGTTTTAGATGGGAAGTGATGAAAGACAAGAGAGGAAATAACGTCTAAATAAAATAGCACATCTAGAGCCCGAGATTGACTCTCTCAATGCCCCAGTATTATTTCTGTAACTGATCCACCCTTCTAGAAGAATGTTGGTGAGGGGCTTTTCTCCTGAGGTGGGAGCTGGGCAGTGATGACACACTCAGAGGCCCCCAGATCCTTGTCCCTTAGCCTCCTCCCCTTCACCGCCTCACTGCACCCTCTCTTTTGCCCTCCCTTCTCTTGTTCTACCTCAAGCTCCCCTTACTGTACGGAAGGCTGACGAGATTTTGTGTAAACAGCAACATCCCACAAACTGCAAGATTTTAAGCTCCAGCTAAGTCTGTCTGAGTGATGTCGACTGAAGGTATAAATCTTCTCTGGAACATGAGGCTTCTCTGGATCTACAATCACAGAGCCTGACCTAAAACATCAGGGACATGAGCAGTGGCCAGTCAAACAGAATAATCCCATCCATCCATATCTCACACCCAAATCCTCACAGACATGGCTGGAAGGGGCAAGTAGCAAATGGGACCCACTCCTTCCATACCCGATGCCACCCTCTCCCATGTTCCTCCCAGTTAAAAATAGTGGCAAATCACTATTTTTAAGTGCTTATTTAACACTTATTAACAGATGAAATATACAAATAAATAGCTGTTAGGAGAGACGGGGAGAGAGCGGGAAAGCAGCAGACACAGAGAACGGAAAAGTGCACAAACAGCAAAATCCCACAAGCAGCAATGAGTTCCTGTTCAGATAGGACACGCGAAGCTTGTCGTTCCCTATGCTTCGTCTGCAGCAATCTCCTCTCCCCCAATCTGTGTTCGAAGTTTAGGTTCAACCAACACCCCACCACCCCCCCCCCCCACCCCCCACACCCCTTCATTCCCCACAATGGGTTAACTCCGCATTTACGCGGGGAAGAAGAAATTGATTCCTTCAGGTCACTTTTTAAAATCAGGAACCAGGGATTTACTTTTGCGCACAACTATTTGCAGAATCATGTGGCTGGAGTTGGGCAGTGACTACACTCTGGAGGCCCCCAGGGTCTTATCTCTCTTCAACTTCTCCGCCGCCCCCAAGCACCCACAAACTGCTTCAATTCCCTCTTTCCGAGTTTTTCACTCACTCATTCCCCTTTCTTTGTCTCTCTGGTTTCCCCTCACTCATTCCCCTTTCTTTTTCTCCCCCTTGCCCCCTAAATCTCTCCATTTTCTGTCTCTCCCTGTGTCCCGCTCACTCTCTGTACTTTCACACTCACTCCCAGTTTCACGCCTCACTCATTCCCTTATCTCAAGCTCCTTGATCCACCCTCACCGTTTCCACTTTCTCCCTGTCTCGCTGTTTTCTCCTCAATCTCCACTTTCTGACTGACTCTCTCTAGCACTCTGACTTATTTCTCTCTCTCTCTCTCTCCCTCTATCTTTCTGCCTCACCTCTCTCTAGCTCTGTTTCTCTGTCCCTCTTTTCTCTGTGTCTCGCTCTCTCTCCCCCTTTCTCTTTGTGTCTCTCTCTCCCTTTCTCTCTGCTGTGACGTGAGGATACCATAAGACCATAAGAAGTAGGGGCGGACAAGGAATGTTCCACCATTCAATGAGATCATCGCAGACCTGATAAGACTCAACTCCACTTCCTGCCTTTTCCCCGTGCTCCTTGATTCCCTTACTGATTATAAATCTGTCTACCTCAACTTTGAATTGACCTAATGATCCACCCACTACAACCCTCTGCTGTTCAGCATTTTACAGGTTGACTAGCTCTGAGGGAAGAAATTCCTCTTCATCTTTGTTTTAAATGGGCACCCCTTAATCTGAGATTATGCCCTCTGGTCCTAGACTCTCCCACAAAGGGAAGCAGCCTCTTAGCATCTACTCTGAGAAGCCCCCTAAGAAGCTTATAGGTTTCAATAAGGTCGCCTCTCATTTTTCCAATCTGCAATGAGTCCAGGCCCAACCTACTCTATCTCTCCTACTGAGATAATCCTTCCATACACGGATCAACCTAGTGAACCTTCTCTGGACTGCCTCCAATGGCAGTGCATTTTTCCATAGATAAGGGGCCCAGAATGGTTCACAGTATTCTAGGTGTGGTCTAATTGTACCTTTTATAGTTTTCAAATAAACGCCAATAGTCAATTTGCCTACCCTATTAACTGTTGACACTGTATGTTAGCTTTTTTGGAATTCATGCACGAGGACCCCAAAACTCTTTTATGCTGCATCCTTCTGCAGTTTCCCTCTGTTTAAATATTATTCAGCTCCTCTATTCTTTCTCTCAAAGTGCATGGCCTCACGTTTTCCCACAATGTACTCCATCTGCTAAGTTTTGCTCACTCAGTTAACCTGTATATATCCCGCCATAGATTCCAGGTTTCATCCTCACCACTTGCCTTCCCATCTATTTCTGTGTCATCCGCAAACCTGGTGATTGTGCTATTGTAAATATATATTGTAAACAATTGACGCCTCAGCACAGATCCCTTTGGCATTCCACTAGTTACAATTTGCCATTCCGAAAATGCCCCCTTTAACCCAGCTCTCTGTCTTCGATTAGTTAGCCAAACCTGTGTCGATGCTAATACACTAGCCCCAACACCGTGGGCTCTTCAATTATTAAGTAGCCTATGTGCGTTGCATTATTGAACGCCTTTTGACAATCGAAATATATTACATCTACAGGTTCACCTTTATCTCTCCTGCTCGGTACCTGCTCAGAGAATATAAATATTTTCTAAAGTATGATTTTCCACTCATTAAACCCTGCTGCCTCTGCTTGATTGGATTATATATTTCTAAACGTTACATACCATAAACACCGACAGCATTAACATGGCGATTGCACCTTCAAATTTAACCTTTAATTTCTGTGGGGAAATTGATCATTTAGTTTGCACTGAATGGAAATGTATTAATTGATTAACTTAACAGTATATGGTCATTTTTAACTGCAATCAATGGAGGCTATCAGCAGGTAATATTATGTGACTTTTTTAAGGAATCTGTCGGGATTCTGGGAGGCGACATAACTTGATGACCGTCGCCATGGGGAACCAATCACAGATTGATCACACGCCCCTTAAGCCCGTTATGAAATAGTCTTCCCTGGTGTCAGCCAATCGGAATGCAACTGTATTATTGATCACGCTGTGTGTTGCGGCTTTGAAACGGTTAAGAAGCAGCATCTCTCACTGAGCAAGGTGCACTCCAAGTTAGCAACTAATGTTTGCAGAGCCTGCCATCCACAGGGAAGCAGAAGACCACAGAACCGATGGGTCATTCACTGGCTGTGATTACTTGGAAAGGGATTAAATCCGAGCAACAGTTGGTTCCATCGATTTGGCCCAGTGCTGGAGGAGGATGTTTTGGTCAACTGTGTTAAATCTGCGAGTATACAAAATGTGAGGCTGGATAGTTTACCACAGCCATCCTAATAAATGACATTTGTGGCTTCAAAATGTACTGTGGCTGTGAGGAAACCTGAGTGGAGGGATTCAAAAATGGAATTGCAGGAAAGCTGAGCACGTATTTGACATAATAAAGCACTTCGATCGGCTTTGATTAGGCAAGGGATGTTGGAGGTGCGAGTATAATTTTCGAGGACACAGGGGTTAAGGGTATATTTTGGACAGAGTTGATAAAGGTGCCTTTGAAGTGAGGGACAGCAACTAAAGAGAGGGAACCGTTAGCAATATCTGCTAACAAGGGGCCCAGGGTGGGAAGTTGGGTACTCTGCTCTTTAGTGCAAAAGGGTCGAGGGGTCGGGAGTTGGACTGCCTCCGGTGCTAATACATCCTTCCTTAATTAAGTGGATCAAAACTACAAACAGTATTGTAGGTATAGACAAACTAGTTAGTGCCTTGTATAGTTTTGCGAAGACGTCCCTATTTTCACACTCCATTCCATTTGAAATAAAGGCCTACATTCAGTTTGCCGTTCTTAGTACCTGTTGAACTTGCATGGTAACCCTTTGGTGCCAAAATCCCACTGTGCCACAGCTTTCTTCATTCTTCCATTAGCTCCCCTATTCTACCTTCCGAAGTGCATAAACCTACATTGTCCCGCATCATATTCCATCTGCCGAGTTTTTGCCCACTCACTTAACCGCTCTATATCGCTAAATAGACTCCTTGTGTCATCCTCACCACTTGCCTTCCCACCTATTTTTGTGTCAAATGCAAACTTGTTGACAATGCATTCACTTCCCTCATCCAAGTCATGAATATATATTGTAAATAATTGTGACCCAAACTCAGAACTTTGTTAAAGGCTATGTTATGATATCATTTGTTTACGATAGGGAGGTGTGCTGTTATGCCCTCATGAATGATATACTGTCTCAGACAGTGTTAATTGGTGCGGATTCCTTATTTAATCAGAGCCGTTATCAGTGACTGTTTTCAGGGCCATTAATGAGGTGATGTTTTTCCCTGTGTGGTTTTTGAAGCTTGGAATGAGTTACACTTATAAGACAGGAAAGAGTGGTTATGTTGCTTATAACCTTGAAACTATGTAGGCCCAATGCAATAGATTGCAAAGTACTAATACAACTGATCACAAAAAAGGTAGTAAAAGTTATACAGATTGTGAATAAATTATAAGTGCGTAGCAGTAATCTATATTCAAATATAAGGAGGAAAACTTTCCATTTACATTCAGCTAATACATGTTCTTGAGTGATAGAAGTCTGAAAGGATTAGAAAGTTAAATAATTATCCGAACACTTTTAGAAAAGTTAACTCTAATATAAAGCGTGCATTGAGCAAAATATAATTGCTTCTTCCTAGAACACTACGAATTGAATCTAACTTCACGTGGAACACAGCTGTTGCCAATTCTTTCTCGCATTTTCATATATGAATTCGTTTCTAACGTTCCTTTGCCGATAACGCCAATTTTTGATAATGTTTACGGTGTGCGGGGATTCAGCATGCCCAATAAACCTTCAAGGTAGCAAGTTTTCACAATGTTGCTCTGTGATATGGAAATAAGTACAACAGGGGATTATCCAGCAGTCATTATGTAATGAACTCACTAGCATGTTACGTCTGTGTTGTCCCAAATCCCGTGGTGTCTTTTTCTGTCAAATAAAGCCAAGCGTACACCTGATGTTTAACGCTGAATTCATCGACTGGTTACAGTTCAAAACGAAAATGAACTGTTATGTTAATCAATTAATATACTTTGATTGTATGTAAACCGAACCGAAACTAATCATCAAACATTAAATTCCCTTCAGAATTTAAAGGTTACATTTGAAGGTGCCGTCGCCATTTTAATGCTGTCTGCCTCTCTGTTATTTATCCCTACGTTACAACTGAGAGGTAGGGAGAAGGAGAGAGACAGAATGCGAAAGAGAGAGAGAGGGAGAGGGAAATAGAAAGACAGGGGAATGGAGTGAGAGAGGGAAATCGACAAGGTAAAAGAGGAAGATGGAAAGAAAAAAAAGGGAGAAATGCAACAGTGAGAATACATCCAAATTCGGAAATTCAGAGAACGGAATATTGAAAGTTTGGTCTTTCTTGAGATCTTCCTTGTGCACAATGTAGCCATTGGCCAGAGAGTTGTCTCTGACGGATGGAAGGGATGCTAAGTGATAACTTGATTCCATTGTGCTGCGTTTCCGATTGCGCATTTCTGTGTTTCCCTGTCTATCTCTGCCCCTCCATCTAGTGACTTGAGAGAGAGAGAGAGGAGCGTGAGATGATTCAGAACGAGAGAGAGAGTGGGGGAGGGAGAGAGGGGGAACAGGTCGAGAGCCAAACAGTGATTGGGAGAGAAAGAGGAGAGTGAGGGTGAAGCAAGGGGAGAAGGAGGGGGAGGGAAGGCAAGAGAGTGAGGCCGAGGGAACAGGGAATTAAATAGAACGGGGAGAGAGTGAGGTGGGAACAGGTCGAGAGGGAAAGGAACTGAAGCTTTCACAGTGTGTCATAACTGCCCAGCTCGCATTTTCAGGAGAAAAGCACCTCACTGAAATTCTTATAGAAGGGAGAAGCAGCTACAGAAATACTACTGGGGCAATGAGAGGATGAATCCCGGGATCTTGGTGTGCTTATTTGCTTCAAAAACATTTTCTCAATCTGTCCTTTCATCAATTATCATCTAAAACGTTTTACCTGGCAGTTATCACGGTGCAGTGAGTGGGATCTCCTTGTGCACAATTGCCCAGAGAATTTTCTAAAATTACAGCAGGGACCACACTTTAGAAAGCGAATTCATCGATTATAAAACACTCGGGAGGGCCCGAAGTTAAGGTTGTTAACGTGAAGAGTTAATAATTCGCGAATATTGCTGACATCTTAGATAGAGCGATGGGTTGAGGTTTAATTACATTTAAAATCACTTTTTTCAGATGCTGGCCGCCTTTCCCTCTCTCCTTCTGTATCTTCATATAATGGCATGGGAGAGGGACATAGAGAGAGAGAGAGAGAGAAGGACAGAGGCAGAGGAGGAGAGAAAAAGGGAGACAGGCAAGGTCAGCTAGATAGGGAGATTGTGATAGAGAGGGAGAGATTGATGAGGATGTGTGGTGAGAGAGGGAGGCAGAGAGAGAGAGAGAGGCAGGCAGAAAGAGAAAGAGAGAGACAGGGAGAGGGAAACAGAAAGAGAGGTTCAGAAACAGGTAGAGAGAAAGAGGCAGCGAGTGAGAGAGGGAGAGGTAGAGTGCTAGATAGAGAGAGAGAGAGAGAGATAGAGATAGTGCGAGCTGGAGAGAGAGAGAGAGAGGGAGAGAGAGAGAACAAGGCAGGGGAAAAAGGAGAGATTGAAGGAAAGAGTGAGAGAGAGCGACAGAGGGAGGATTAGATGGATGAGGGGGGGTGGGGAGGGAGGGGGCGTGGGTGGGGGTGTGGAGGGGTGGGGGGGGGGGGGGTGCTGAAGAGTCACACAGTATGGCGATGTCGGGGGTTGTTCCCCAATGTGGCAATGTCCCTGGCGAAATAGTCACTGTGGGATCTTGCTGTGTACAATTCGCCTGCAGTATTTCCTGCAATTAAACTCTATAAACATATTAATTGTGCAACTGCTGAATGTATCCGAGGGCTTGGAATTAACTTTTGAAATGTGATAGAGTTCTGCACATCCATAACCACCGAATAATCGCTGTGTATTTGGTCCAATGGCACTTTGGACAGATGAAGTGTGTTGTTGTCGTGGGGGATGTGGGGGCACGTTTTGCAAGCCGTTAAACATCTAATCTTGCACCACAGTTTTTCAGGATGACATTTGGTCCATTCTGAGGGCCGGGGGCTGGGGCGCTCTGATGGGAGAAGGGAACCTGGCTAATGACACATTGCTGCTTGTGGACCTTGCTTCGCACATCTTATCTGCAGCCTATCCTGTACTGGAACTGTGGCGACACTGTCCCAACTAAATTTTACTGATGGCCAGCTTGTGGATTGCTCCAATTCCCCTCTCCCCTCCATCCCTCTCCACCCCCGCACCTCTCTAAGCAAATGATTGGTAAATACTAACATGGCCACTGTGTCGTGTGTCGTTATATAAAACTGTCAGATGGGACACTTTTCAGAGCGCATTGCAATTAAGATTCACAGAGTCAGGGAGAAGGAGGGACAGGGGCATTGAGAGATTTATCGAGATAAAGAGCAAAGTAAAGATGAGCAGAGATGGAGGAACTAGATAGGTACAGAGAAAGGAGGATAGAAACAGAGATCGAGAGAGAGAGAGAGAGAGAGAGAGAGAGAGCTAACTGTGGATAGAAATGGAATGTTCACAGTTAATTATTAATATAAAAACAGCACCAATCCTGGGCTGAAATTTACATGGTGTGGGGTGTGGTTGTTGATGTAGAGAATGGGTGACGGGTAATCCTGCACTGAGTGGCGAAAGAGGCGCCATTGAATGGGAGAGGCATAATCCTGAACTGAACAGGTACAGTGTGGGATGGGGGAGGAGATCGGGTAGGAGGCGCCTGCAGGCGGGCACTGAGATAGGGGCAATCCAGGAATGAGTGGATATAGTATAATATCAAATGTTTGGTTGAGAGTGCAGAAAAGTAAAAAGGGATTCAATCTGGAGAAGGGTGAGTTAATGCATTTGGGGAGCTAAAAATAAAGCAAGGGAACACTCAATAAACTGGGAGGATGCTGAGAAAGGTAAACAAGGTGGGAGACCTTGCACTGAATGCCTACAGGTCCCTGAAAGTTGTAGGACAGGTAGATAAGTTGGTAAATAAAGTATATGGAATGTTTTTCTTTATTGGACGAGGTATTTTGAATACACAAGCAGGGATGTAATGACGGTACTGTGTAAAACTATGGTTTGTCTACAGCTGGCATTTTGTGTACAGTTTTGGCCACCACGTTACGGGAAAGGCACAATTTATCTGGAGAGAGTACAAAGGGGATTTACTAGAATTTTTCCAAGGCTGGAAAATTGCAGCAATGAAGAGTGAATCGATAAGCTAGTGTGTTTTTTGTTGGAACTGACGAGGGTGGCCTAATTTAGGTGCACAAGACCATAAGGAGCCAAGAAAGGGTAGAAATCAAAGACCTATATCCCTGAATGGAGAAGTCAATTACCACGGGGCACAGTTTTAAGTTGATTGGTAGAAGGATTAGAGGAGACAATAGGAAAATCGTTTTGCACAGAGGCTGTTGGGGGCCTGGAACTAGCTACCCGTATTGGTGGCGGAGGCAGAAACGTTCTGCTCATTGAAAAAGTACCTGGACCAGCACCTGATGTTCTGTAACCTGCAAGGATATCGACCCACTGCTGGAAACTGGGATAAGGACAGGCGCAATTTATTTTCATCGGGCGCGGACATGTTGGGCTGAATGGCCTGTTTCAGTACTGTAACCTCTCTAAGGATCCATGGAATGGGAGAGGGACAGCCCTGGAATAAATGAATATGGGTTCAGGTGAGGGGATGTGGTGAATTGCCAGATAAAGTTCTGGACTGTTTGTGCATTTGGAGTTTGGAGGTGTGGGGCAATGAAAGGTAGCGTGGCAGTCTTGATCATAGCGCGTATGGAGTGGCATGGCGTGAAGAGGACAGTGAATGGGAGAGAGACAGTCCTGAACTGATTGTGGAGAGGGTGGCTTGAGGTAGGGTGTGGGGGTGGTTGGGGGGGGGGGGGGGGGGGGGGGGGGTGCTGCGAATGGGATAAATGGAACACAATCATTGGTGCTGGAATACCTTTTACAATGAGGCAGTAAAATGGTGTGGGGTGCTGAGAATGAATCGAGGTGAGCCCAGGGTTAATTAGGACAGCCAGATAATGGGACAACCCGAGAATTAATGGGGGAATCAAACGAAATGGCCGGCAGCTCATAAATGATGAGGGCTAAATTAAATTAATGCAGTCCTCCTCATAAATAAGTGTGGGTCTGGGGTGGAGGGGAATGGTGGGAGGCGAAAGTTTGAGGGGCCACCCCGAAATTGAGGTGGGACCAAAAATTGCAGCATCAACATTTTTTACATAAAAGAAAATCACTCTATCTGTGCCCGTGAGTCTGTGGCTCTTCGAATCACTCTCCCCCCGCCTCTCCCTACCAACCTTCCTCCCGTTTTATCTCTCCAGCCTTCTCTCTCTCTCTCTCTCTCTCTCTCTCTCTCGCTCTGCCTTTCTATCTGTCTATCTCTCTCTCTCTCTCTCTCTCCCTGTATTCAAATCTCTCTGTCTCCCAGTCACTATAAGAATCACAGGATTTTAATAACACAGAAGGAGGTCATTCAGCCCACTGTGTCTTCACCGGATCTTCAAATGAGTTTTATGACTTTGTGCCATTGCCTTTCTTTTTTCCTCCTATTCATGCACACGGTCTCTACTGAAATAGTAATCTAATGCCCTCTGGAATGCTTGAATTGAACCTTCCTCCATCTGATTCCCAGAAAATGCATTGCCGACCCGAACCACTCATTGTGTATAAAAGCATTATATTTCTCACTTTACGTTTATTTATTTCGCAAATGACCTTAACTCCGTGTCCTCTCGTTCTTAATCCTTTTGCGAGTAATAACAGCTTATCCCTATCGACTCTGCCAGCCTCCTCGTGATTTTGAGCATCCCTAAAGAATCTCCCTTTATCCTTCTCCATAAGGTTAGCAGTATCAACCTTTCCAATCTATCCTCATAGCTGAGGTTTCTCATCCCTGGAAAGATTCTTGTTAACCTCATCTGCACTCTCTCCAAAGAGTTTGCATCCTTCCTATAATTTGGCGCCCAAAGCTGCACACAGTGCTCCAGCTGAGGTCAAACGAGTCTGTAATATATATCCAGCATAACCCCTTTGCACTTGCTCTCCACCCCCAATTAATAAATCCCTCGATGCTATACTCTCTATTAACTGCTCTCTCCAACAACATCACCGATCTATGCACATGTGCACCCAGGTCTTCATAGTCCTTCACCATCTTCAAAATTTCACTTGTTACCTTATTTTGTCTGTCCTTGTTCTTCCTATCAAAATGTATCACGTCACAATTCTCCACATGGAACTTCATCTGGCACCTATCTGCCCAGTCCACCAACTTGTCTGTCTTTTTGAAGGACAGGAATTTTTTGTCTCCTTCTCTCTCTCTAACCCCCAGTGTTGAACCTCAATTGACCCCAACTCCCTTAAACCTTGAACCTTACCTCACTGTCTCTTCAGGACCTGCCATTGTCTGACCGCTCCCGTGGTGCTCTGGCAATTGATTTCCCGTTTTCCGAGAGAAGAATTTCTGCTCAGCCACTGCCAGGGCTCGCAATGATGTACAGGCAGCCTGGCCAATCGGAGAGCAGAACTGTTAGGAGGTTTTTTATTTTTTTTCCCGATCAGTATGGATAGCAATGACGTACAGGCAGCCTGCCCAAAAAGAGGACAGAGCTGTGAGAATATGGGCTTTTGCTTCAATTCATGGATGGAGCAGTGGTGGACATCCTCCAATGGGACGATAGATCTATTTGCAGTTGAGTTTAACTCGGCCACCAGTATGAGTAAACGCGATGACCAGTGGACAGCCCGCTCAATGGGAGATCGAAGATGTCTGCAGGTGGGATCTATGCCCAAACAGTGAGAAATAGCAATGATGGGCAAACAGGCCGGCCAAGGAGAGTGTGGGAATGTTAGCAGGTGTTTGATTCTGTACCATCACTGAAGGGTTAGTCATGGTGTACACGCACCCCCGGCCATTGGGAGGTCTGATATTATTGGTGTTCTTCTTTCGATCCAATTAGTGAGGGGTATCGATGATGGGCAGGCAGCTTGTCCAATGGAAACTCTCAGTGATTGAGTTATTCTCAGCATTGAATGAATTGAAGAATTGGAGTGAAGGGATATTTCCGTACACTCTTCAATTGCTGGCTGAAAGAGTCTGTGTCACGGCCTTAATCGCAATGTGGGTGCAGCAGCTCAGGAGCTGAAACATCAAGCCCAATTCCACAACAAACCGATTTAACCATAGAGACTCATACCCCAAATCCCACAACTGCCTCCATATAGAATAAACCATGAAAACTGACCGTAAAATGATGAAATTGGCCGAGATTACAAACAATAAAATGATTGATTTCCTTCGACTCTCCATCTCTGGGTCTCTGGGACTCTCCCCACTGCTGTGAGCCCGGAGTCTCCTGCGGGCTCTGCTGCTCATTAGAATGTGTCTGACGGTGAGAGCATTGAGCAGCAGAAAGAGGACAAATGGGACACACGGTTTTAGAATGTTGTGGAGGAACTCGGTTGTCCTCCAGGACGGGGAAGACCGAACATCGATTGTGACATGACTAAACCAGGGGATCTCATGAGCCAATACCGATCTGTTACCATGAAATACCAGAAAATGCTCTTTAAACAGCTCAGCGCAGTCACTGTTCCCAAAATCACAGTCGCCGTTTTCTCGCTGCACTATTTACTTTTCAGCTTCAGACAACAAATGGCGACAGATCGACCAAAGGTGAACGTAACGGTGAAGGAGACTGAACAGTCGGTAGCTGCATAAATCAGAGCAGCGTGGACATTATACACACGGATCGACGTCAGGAGGAAATCAAAGTGCTCCGAAAAAAGAATCGGAATGTGTCTGAATATCAGGTCTAGGATAACGACCAGTAGATCTGCTGCTGCTATGGCAACGAGATAGCAAATGATACATTGGGACAGCCCCACAGTTTTTCTACTTCAGGATCACAATTGCGCGTAAATTCACTGCAAGGAATGGGAATATGAAATTACAGATCATGCTGGGAAATAAGTAACATGTTTGATTCAGGAGTTGTTGATGGCTGCAAAAGAGTTACTGCATCCTGTGATGTATTGAACTAAATGGACCTGAATAAACATACAAGCATGGCTTTGATATAGTGGAAGGAAGCAGAAATTGTAACAAAAACTCTAGTTAAAACCCAAAATACATTGGAATGTTTTTTAAACAGAGCAGAATGCCAGTCGGGGCTAGAACGATAAGTGCAGTTTTATCGGTGCTATATTTATTTTTCAGCTTTTGGCAACAAATGGCGACAAATCGATCAAAGGAGAAGGCGACAGTGAACCATACAGAGCAGTCTATGCCTCCACGGACCAGGATATATTTAATACGGCACACGGGAGTGAGGTCCAGGCAGGTCATATGAAAATAATAAGAATTGATCCGGCGCAGTATAAAATCAGTGATAATGAAAAAAAGATCCGCCATTACCATCGCCACCAAGTAGCGACTGATACAGCTGGAGAGTCCGCACTTTCCCCGTGATAAGATCGTAATCGCTCCTAAGTTAACTGTAAGAGACAGAAGTGAGAAAATACTTTAAATTGATGAAACATGTTCTTTGTTGATGTATTCGTTCAAGGTCAACAGTTGCTGCACATCCCTAATTGGCGTTGGCCCATTTAACAGTCAACGACAGAGCTCTGGATCTATAGTCACGTGTAGAGCCAGCCAGATAACGACTGGATAGTATTAGTTTGCTGAAGAGACTTCGGTGAATCACATGTGTCTTTTTCTTCGAAAAAGGCCGTGGCTCGGTGGAATTATTACAAAGATTGGCTTTTGATTCTTGTTTTTTCAATTGAATTTAATTTAAATTCCAAGACCTGCAGTTGTATCTGTCCACAGAGTGACTTTCGAGCTTCATACTAGCACGAAAAGTTGCTGGGTTGGGATTAGGTCAGAGGGTGAAGAATTCAAAGCAAGACTTCAACCCATCACCAAACCATCCGCTTCCAAACTTAATAGAAACTGGACTAAGTTCAAGCAGCGGATCCTTCCCTGCAGGCGAGCGGGTGTTTAAAGAATTTTCATGGTGTTATAAGAAATCGGTGAGTTGGTGTCCCTTCCACCTGGGATAGGAACTCAATCCATGACTTGGACCATATTCCCGGGATGGTAAACCCGCCTCCTGAATGAGCCCACTGCACCTAACATGAGGTAATTATCCAAGCACGGTTCACGACATAGGAGAAAATATTCATCCTGGATTGTGGCCCTCGGGTTAGGACCGGTCACCAGCATAGGAAATGACAGCTGGATAAAGAGCCAGGAACGGACTGCCTCCTCTACCTTTGTATATAGACAACGCTCAGCGATTGGAAACACTTCAATGATTGAGAGAACCCTTGACATATGGCTAACCCCGGGAATCAGAACATTCTGCGTCGATTGGAAATCCCTTTACTAAGGTCACTCGGTGGGAAAGCAGCCAACAAGGCTTGGAATGATCTGAAGGATCAGACAATCTGCGTCGGCGAACCGGCAGCTCGACTTGGGACAGGAGGCCCCTCGGACATCGATGCCGCCTCGAACTTGAGTACCCCCACTTCCCCCCTCAGCAGGCACGGAACATTTCAGCGAAGAGGAGACGCCTAGGATACGCATCATGCGGATTAAGAGACAACCACGCAACAAAAAATACTTCCTATAATATGATACTTCACATGATCTCGGTCTCTAAATGCACCACAACGTATTTCACCCATAGCCTTGATTCACCTTCCTGGACTTGAGGCCTGCTATGACCGATGCAATTGGTAAAGATGATTTATTTCAAAATCCCAGGGGGGAAATTGAACAACTAACAAAACATATAATTTCAAATGTTATGTTTGAGATGCAACTGTAAATTCAGGAATCAGACCACTAGATCTTGAGTGGTTTTGTATTAATTTAAATGAAACATTTTATTAATTTACATGAAATTAATATATATACATGGCTACAAATTATTACGATCATAACTTTTAACAAATCCCCAAAATTAATTTCCATTAAGGCACTGGCAACCCATAGACTTAGCCAGAAAGTAGGCAACACAATTTATCCTTACGATTTGAAAATATGTTATTTCTCACTTGGCTTTCTGTGGAGATAGTTGGTGCTCACAGCTGCATTTTGATCTCACATTGCCTCTGTTCTACACAAACAAATCAGTCGTCATGATATACTTAGTACAGCCAACTGAATATAAATTCTCATTATATAACCCGCCTCTTCTAATAATAAAACCTCTTCCATAGTTCCAATTTTATTAGCAATATAAGTATATTGCTTGATCTCCGCTCGCTATGTGCCACAAGTCACCCCACGTCTTGAAAGCTCTATTCAAAAAAAAACAAATACAATCTATATCAGTTACACATTAAAATTAGTCCACAACGAGGAACCCAGGCCTGCTGGCCTTAATCCAATTTAATCACACCACAGACTAAACCTCCATTTTAAAAGAAACATATTTTCACATTCTATTATATACGTTAATACCTTCATTGTATCCCTGTCCCTGTTGGAAAATGAAGAGTCATAATTCTATAAAAACGCCATCATTTTAATAACACATCTCACACACTCTCCAGTACCTAATACATTGTTACATTAACAGAAACATGCATTAACTAACAATTTACATGCACAAGTCCTTGGTATCAACATAAATCACTTCAATTCAGTGCCCAGGATTTCTTTTTTTAATGACCCATTTTCCTTTAAGCTTCAGACTTTTGATTACGCATCTGCGAACAGATTTTCTCTCCTAGGAATATGTATAATACGTAGATAAAATAGTTATAATAATAGACTTTCACTGAAAAACCTTCAATTTTTGTCACGAAATGTGCCCAAAAATTTCAAAGGATTGTGCTCTGTTAGAACAATTGTTTCTGATTAATTGTTTCAAAATGCTGCAATGCTAACACCAAAATCAAAGTCTTTTTTTTGATCGCTGAATATCTTCTCTGTTGTACCTAGTCATGCCCAGCAATCTCAAAACATCTCATTTTATAGTCGGCACTGGGTAATCCAGGATATCCTTGAGTTTTGTAACTTCCACAAATGAATAGATTTAGCATCTCTATGAACCCCATTTATTATTACCTTCTCTTGCAATACTCCCTTTAAACAACAAATATCACTAACCCACATCATTAAGGTTTGACTAGCCCCTGTGTCTCATAAAATTTCAAGATCTTTCCCAAATGCACCTTGTACACAAAGGAAGAATTCCCCTTCATATAAAAAATCTTTAAACATTTCTACAACCTGCTCTTCTGAATTGTCTTGAGCCAACTGTGAATACATTCCCACTTATTTCGCTTTCACTGATTCTCCCTTTTTCGCATGTACTCAAACGCGTGTTTTCTCCTCTGCCTGAAAATCAAAACGCACTGTATTATTATGTCCAGCGCTTTAATGTATCCCAATAATCACAAACGACTTTTTCCTGCAATCTCCAACAAATTGGTTTCGTGTGCCCCACATTAATGCAATGCAAACACCTCGACTATCGAATGTAAATTCAAACTTTAAGTTCTTCGTATCCTGAGGAAGAAATAACTTCCTGGGAACTTCCAACTGCTCCTTCTCTTCCCTGACTCCATAACTTCTTTTCACCTTCCAACATTTTATCCCATTTTTCCAAGTTTAAAGGGTGACGTAAACAACGTTTAGCCCTATGAACTAACTCATAATCGTTAGCTATCTCTGCGGCTTGGTTTTACAGAATCAACCCTCTGTTCCACCACATGAGTTCACAGTACCGAAGGGATCAAATCTTTAAATTCTTCCAAAAGAGTGACTTCCCTAAGAGCTGCTTAGGTTATCCGTGTTTTAGAGCACATATCCACCGGTCAAAATTACTTTGTTTCACTCTTTAAAAATCAGTATAACTTTGCCCATGCTTTTTTCTCATATTCCTAAATTCCCAAATCATATGCACTCAAAGTAGCTTCTTCCACCACCTCATAATGTAACGGCATTTATTCTGATAACTAAGCAAATCCCTCATATGACCTACTGTATAACTTGGGCTGTAATAATACAGTCCAGTTTTGGTGTGACATTACTTCTGTTTATCAAGCTTATCAGATGAAGTAAAGAAAGCTTCAATATATTTTTTCCTCAAAAATTGAAAGATCTTGTACAAATTTTAATATATCTCCACTGGCTTCTGCTCTAGAGATAAACCCTTGATCACCTAGTGGCATCTCCTTTTAGCTGCGAAGATTTTCAGTTGGAGTTCTGGGGAATGAAGCCAGACAGGTGGCTGAGGTGGTGGTGGGGGAGCATTTTAGTGATAGCGAACACAACATGGGACATTTTAAGTTTGTCATAGATAAAGAAATAGACAAGTTGCACAAAATTGTTTTGGATTAGCAGAGAGTGGGTTTCAGTAAAATAAGGCAGGGTCTGGCCAAGGTAGACTGGGAATAGCTACTTGAGAGGAAATCTACAGAGGAGCAGTGGGGACGTTCAAAAAAGTAATGGGGAGCGAACAGTCTCGGGTGATAGGAAGAAGTAACAAGACCAGAGAACCTTGGATGATCACAGATATTCAGGTTAGGATAAGAAAGGAAAAGGAAAAGAAGGATTTTAGCAGGTACAAGGGAAGCAAATCAGTGGAGGCATTACTAGCGTAAAGAAAGTGTAGGCTGGAGCTTAAGAAAACAATTAGGAGAACAAAGACGGGATATGAGAAAGCTCTGGCTAGTAAAAGTAGGGAAAATCCCTAGATATTCTATAAGTATAGGAATGGGAAGAGGATCACCAGGGAAAAAGCAGGGCCCATAAGGGAACAAGGGGGCAATCTATGGATGGAGGCAGAGGACAGAGCTTGAGTGTTGAATGAATAATTCCTATCCATCTTCACCCGAGAATGATGATGAAGGTATCGAACTCGGCGTGAGAGACTGCGAGATTCTTAAGCAAATTGATATAGGGAGTGAAAATGTAATTGAGGTGCTGGCAGGCTTAAAAGTGGACCAATCTCCAAGTACAGATGATTGAGTCCCAGACTGCTAAGGGAGGCCAGGGAGGAGATCGTAGGAGCTCTGATGCAAATTTTTAATTCCCCTCTGGATAGGAAAC
The DNA here is from genome assembly GCF_964194155.1 of Cetorhinus maximus. Lineage (NCBI taxonomy): Eukaryota > Metazoa > Chordata > Chondrichthyes > Lamniformes > Cetorhinidae > Cetorhinus > Cetorhinus maximus. Next base: position 17,815 of record NC_135897.1, read on the forward strand.
CCTCGCCAAGTGTCAGCCCACCTCACCCCCATCCCCCGTTTCAATAATCCATTCAGTTGTGGGCAATCACCGATATAGCAAACCATCCAAGTAATCTAATCACTCCCTGAGTGAGGAGCCTCCCATTCGCATTCAGGTTACTGACAGGATATTTAGACAAAATGTTTTTTCACTACTCCCGGGATATAAGATAAGTATTGTCTCCAACCGCTGAATTAGGTATGAAACAACCGGAAGTCGGGCCGGTACACTGGATAACAGACAATATAACAAATCCCTCAACTTGTGTCTCAGGGAACTCGCTATTAGAGGAGAACAGCTGACTCAGTCAATTCCCAGAAATTGGATGCCGGCGCCCAGGCATCCACCATCTGGGGTAGGAGACACCTCAGCACAGGCACAGCCGGACATAGGAAGACTTTCCCCCGAGTGCAATCTTTGACATTGCGTAAGCCTGCAAATTCTGACCATAATCTAGAACGGAAGTCCCCTGCAAGTACGTTCAGCAACGCGAGATAGGAGGCACTCGCAGGATAACGCAAATTAATGGGATGACCACGAACTTGGACGACGCCTCAGGATAGGGCGCACTGCACCTGGCACTAACCATAAGTTAATATAAATGTAAACCAGAGAATTGAATGTATATTTATTTATTGAGTCAGGTTTATTAAAAGTTCAACCAATCAACATTATTGAGTTAAAAGTTTTAAATCCCCAAGGTAAATGACTGCCAGAAATCTGAACACTTCCCAGGACACGAGAGATCACTCTCGCATCAAGATAACAGCCGCTTCCAGCCCCTGCCCAACAGGGAAGAACATCTTAGGAATGAAAGGACTTTCCATGCAAGGATCGCCGACATGCCCGCACCCCCACAATGCGCTTCGTTCACCTCGGCCAGTTCATGGATTAGGAAAATCCCCAGAAATGGATCGGAAGTACGATTTGAGATGATTCTGGATTCGAAACACTACATAATAATGGAGACCCTCCAGGCAACCAGAAGCTGTCACAAGTCGTCCTCACATTATTGGAATATTCTCTGGTAGCAGAGCTCCCAGGCTCAAACCAAAACCCTAGATCCGAGACATATCATCATCCCACCTCCTCTCTCTCCGCCCCCCCCCCCCCCCCCCCGCCCACACACACACACACACACTCACCGCCCCTGGACATAATTCATTTGTTAGAACAGTACAGCATTTTTCATCATACCAAACACGCAATGAGACAAAAACGGATAGGCTGCACTGGTTGGAGACACGTGTACTCAGATAATTCCGTACCCCGTGCATTCACACATATGCTGCTACACTACAGGATAGGATCATTCTTCTCTAGGCTCAGACCGCTTCTCCGAATATGACACCAGCTTCGTGATATGACCATTTTAATTATCCATCACGATTTAGTGATGGGGAATGTCACCGTGCTTGGACTCTGCTCCCGGGTTTGTGTTTAAGACACTGCTTGAATGAACATGAACACCCCCTCCCCCACCCGCAGCCTGTCTCCGGAGCATGTCCAGATTCAGACCTTAATGACCCTTCAGACTGCATCAGACGTGATTCTTGTGCGCCTGGAGGCCACGTTCCTTTTTAAGTCGTCTGAATTCCAGCTGCTAAAACTGCCTCGAGAAATTGACGCTCATAGTGCAAAATGGGCATTGTGTGGAAAAGCCAGACTTCAGGATTTAATGTTCAAATCTCCAGCTCCTAACCACATAACATGCCCCTGTTAATATCCAGGCCTAATTGGTGTAAACTCAGGAAGCTGATCCTAAGGGAAATATGGCAAAAAAATAGAAGATTTAATGTTAGATACAAACAGCCGATGAGGCAACATCTGTGGAGAGAGAAAGGCAATTAAAGTCTCTGGTTAGGAAGCTTTCATCTCACCGGGAACATATTAGAAATGTACAACTGTAAAAAAAACGCTAGGGAAAAGTTGGCTATACAGACGGAAACAGCCAAATGGAAGTTCTGTGATCAAGTGGACTACATGGATATTTCAATGCTGTGGTTGGCGATACGATCATAAGAAAAAGGGGAAGGAATGGGCCATTCGACCCATCAAGCCTGCTCTTCTGTTCAACAAGGTCATTGTTCATTTTATTGCGGTCTTAACTCCACGTTCTGCCTTGTACTCCAAATCCCTTGAGAAACTTACCAATCAATAAACTCTGTCTCATAATTTGAATGTTTAAAAAAATCCAGCATCTTATGCTGCAGATAAGAAAACGCCTGACCATTTCCGAAGAGAAGGATTTCCTCAAAAGCTCTGTCTTTAATGGGAGGACAATTATGTTTAAACTTTGACCGCTTCGGCAATGGGGACTGTGCTAATGGTTAACAACCTGGTTTAAATTCCACCACTGCAACTGATGCAATTAAATCCAAACAAATAATACCTTTATTTTAGTCTCAATAATGGTGGGATGCAAATTATATTTTTTTGTAAATCAATGTGGTACGCTAATTTCCTTTAGGTAGAGTAGCTTCTGCCCTTAATTATTCAAGCCTATATGTGACTCCAGACCCAAGAGCAAAGTGGTTGAATCGTAACTATGCTGTTAACTGGGAAACAACTCAGTTCAAGGGCAGTTAGAGATGCTCAACAAATTTTGCCCTTGCCAGCAACGCTCGCATCATGTGAAAGAAATACATGTCTTACAAATACCCTGTGTGGATATACGATTGAATCCTTATCTGTATCTGCAGTCCCCCTTGCAACACTTGCCAACCTTGCTTTCGCCTTGCAAATACCTTGCTCTACATAAATTATATTTTGTTTTTAATTTTTTTTACATGGGCATCCAAATTGCCATGTCCTCCGGAATTCTGTGGTGTTGTTCCATTTGAATAGCATGCTGCCTTTTATTGGTCCTGCCAAACTGGAGAAGTTCACATTTCCCCACGTTAGACTTCATACACTAAGCTTTATGCCACTCAATTAACTCTTTGTACCCTGCACGCATCATGTTTTCCTACCTATGTGTAATCAGCAAATGTGGCTGCAGTGCAGTCTGCCTTTTCGTACAAGTCATTAACATAGATTGAAAATAGTTGAAGTTGTAACATTATTCCTTGTGACACTTCACAAGTTACAATTCAATTTGCCGACTATAAAATGACAACTGTGTGATCAATTCATGCACCGAGTAAGGAATTCTGCGTGCATTTAACCTGCCTCTCTATAATATCTCCCTCCTCTGAATTTATTGCTTGGTGCACAATTGTTTTCCTCTTGTATTTGTCGCCTATGGCATCCTGTCTACTGACCTGGTTTTACGAGTCGCCAGTATATTGGCCCCAGTGCAGTTAGATGACCTAAGCTGGTTTTACCACCACTATTCGTGCAAATGTCAATTGGATTAACATCCATTTCGCCGACAAAAACCTTCAAACGATGCAATCAATTATTTGATCTCCTTTAAAATTCATTAATTTGCCTGTGGCTCAATTGCCAGTTAAGATAGTATCCCTTTTGTGGTATTTAACTTAGACCCAACTTCTCATTCTCCGCAGCAGAATCTATTTCTTTAACACTTCCTTGTGCTTGGCACCCACGGTGACCAGGACAAGAGGATTTGTCCTGTACCATTTCAAATTTCTCTCTAGCCTGGAGAAATTATCATTATCTCTGCACGGGGTTGGTAACACAACCTTCGGCCTAACTAGTGCCCCCTTCTGCAACTAACTTCCTTTTTTGCTACTTCTACTTCTCTTGGAGCATGTACGATGGAGCTGTGGTCAGGTTGCCCATCCTGTCTGCAGTCTTTGCTTTCGTCAACACAAGCTTCAAGAACATTGAAGCTGTTGGAAAATTTCAAAGGCATTGCTGCCTTCTGTATATCCATACCAAAGTTTCCTACAGACATAAAAACAAAAAAAACTGCGGATGTTGGAAATTCAAAACAAAAATAGAAATACCTGGAAAAACTCAGCAGGTCTGGCAGCATCGGCGGAGAAGAACAAAGTTGACGTTTCGAGTCCTCAAATGTCAACTTTGTTCTTCTCCGTCGATGCTGCCACACCTGCTGAATTTTTCCAGGTATTTCTGTTTTTATTTTCCTCCAGACATACCTGTTTGTCCATGATGACGGAACAAATACCAAGCAATTAGCATAGAGGTGTGACTGTCTCCTGTAACAACGCGTACAGGGAACTTTGCTCCTCCTCTTTGCATCGTCTTGTCTGCGGCTCATATTGCAGCCCCTCAACTCTGAGCCAAAATTCCTCGAGTTGCAGATCCTTATTGTAGATCTGGCTGCCCTGGATCACACAGGCATCCACCAGCGCTCACGTGCTGTAGCTCCAACAGATCACATGCTCTGCGATATGAAGTTCATTTTCATTTTAAAAAATGGGTTTCAAGTTTCGAGTAACATTCAACAATTATTCGTTATTATATTATGGACTTTAACTCGATAGGCGATAGATATTACATGATGTTTATATCTCCCTAGGGCCAGTTAAAAAAAAACTCCAGTTAGAGCGGTAATGAACATTTTAAACTCAACAATAACTGACGCGAACAGCCTTTGTGTTCGCTGTTCTTGCAGTTTCTGTCTCGCTCTCTTGGTCCACTGTTTTATTTTTGACAAAGGCCAGAGCAGCCCTCCTGGACAAAATACCAAATTCCCGGAGTTAAGCGCACCATCTCTCTGCAGTTAGTCATGAGCTGACAACTTTGTGCGACTTATTTACTGCGTTTCCAAAATCCACCCATATTTATGCCACCTCTGTTTCCAATCAATTAGATCTGCGAAGGTTTGTTAGAGGACCAGCTCAAGCAATTGTCCAACTGGCCAAACTGCAGGTGTCTCAAGGTAGTGGCATTTACCTACCGCTTCCTAAGGCTAAAATAAACACAGTCCACTGCTGCCAGTTAGGTTAAATGCTCGGAGTGTACTGGGATTGATTTAAGAAATACATCAAATACATTTCCTACTTTTCAAATTCGTGAATTTACTCATTCTGTTCCAATACGCTAAGTGTCGATCTATCACATTCGTGTGATATGAATGGGACATTTAAAAGGAATGATCGAAGAGGAGGTGCAAATGATTCTGGTAGCAAAACTGCGGGTTGCTGGTAAGGAGCGGCGAAGGAGTGGGAACCTTTGCAAAGCTATCCGAGATATGAAGGCTCTCCTGGTCCTGGTATGTGATGAGCAAGATGGGGCGACGCCAAAAGTGTGATGCAGCATGCCAGGAAGGCACTAATAGGAGATTACCATTCGAAATATCAGTTCACGTCCCCTCCATTACTGGTGGCGCTGGTTTCAAGATCCTGTAGTATAAGCAAATGCCATCTGAGGAAACCGGACTGGTGGATTTTATCTGAAATTGTTATTCTCAGCGTTGAATCCAAAAATCAACAGTCGAAAATCTGTCGTTGTTCTTCGTTGAGGTTAAAATGGGAACGATGTGAAAGGACAAGGATAGAAAGGTTGTGATGAAAAATTAAGATGGTCAACAGTCAGAATATCAGGGTAGTTCCAGCGGGATAACCCGGAGTATCCGGTAAATAATCACTCAGCCTGAATTTCCTTTCTCCACTGTATGCAGCTTGCACCTTGAGCAGATTGGTTGGAGTGGAAGTGAAAAACAATTTCATTCGGAGGGATCTTTTGAAGCTCTGGTTGCAGGAAGGGAAGAAGGAAGGAAGGGGAGGAACGGGCAGTTTTTTCATCTTTTGTGCTTATATTGAAGTTGCTTGGATGAAGATTGCCGGTCATTGAGGCTGATGGAAGGGTCAACTAGTCTGCCACAAGGTGTAGGCCGAACGAGGGGAAAGGAATTTGCTCTTGCAGTTGGCTTGAACTGACGATTGTTGAAATAGTGGAGGATGAAGTGGTGAATTTGGAAGCAACTTGATATTGCAGATCAAATGATGTGGACCTGGCATTGTCGGAACGAATGTCAACGTGATGCAGAAACAGGTAGAAGGGAATTGAATCCTTACTGAAATTGGATTTGGATGAAATTATTCGAAGTTACTTTGCCAGTCCCTGCGTTTCTAGATATCATCAGCGTTGGCTGCTATAGATTCGATGATAAAATCTACTCAGGACGGCGATATTCTGCCATGTTTATTCATGTGAATGTGCGGCCAGCTTTTCGAGTAGTTGGCATACCAGATGGTCCTTGGTGCATAGGCTTTGCTTGCGAAACTATCAAATAGAGGCCATTATTCCTCTATGCAGAATTCAAATCCGGCACAGAGTGGACAGCGGCAGAGGCGTCATCATATTTGGGCAAAGTCTATGCACTGAAAAAGAGGTAGAGAAGTTGAGGGCGAGAAGTAAGAAATGTTATATGGAGCATGTGAAGTCGAGAATGCTAGGGTAGATCTTTGAAATCGAACTTATTATATTATTCAACAGAATGAAAAAGTATTAAATGGCCACATTACAAGCATCAAGGTAGTATATCAGGTGGTGAGGCAGTGAAGCTGTGTAACACAGAGTTGGAGAGTGAGCGAAAATTTCAATAGAAATGGGAAGTGAATGGAATCACTTTGGTAAGTTCAAGGTGGGGTCACCGCGAGGTACCCACCAGGGAAGGTGGAGGGAAATTGGTGAGTCAAATTCCTCCTGTTGTGGGTCAGGGAGATCACGTCCAATGTGCACACAACAAATTTCTGGTTTCTGGGTTTTGGAGAAGAGAGGCGTGGGCTGACATGGATTTAAATATAAATGTACAACTAGTGCGTCGCTCCAAAATCTCTAGGATAGAAGCCACGGGCGTTCGGATTCAGAGCATTAAGAATGGAGAGAGGTCTGACAGTGGAGGTAATAACTGTCGAATAATAAATCGACCTATTCACCAAACAATTTTAAGTTACTAAAGGAACTGGTAATCGATAAAATAATTTGTTTTATTATAATTTAGTGCCATGTAAGAGCCGCCATCAAGATCAGCAATAGCCCATGAGAATATGTTGAGACGCTTTCTTTAGGTGCTGGAGTTCATCTGTTGCAGGTGTAAATGTACATCAAATGTGTAAAGGGGCACTAGGTTAAAGATGGATGAATTAAATCAATATGAAAATAAGCCATGGAAATGCGCACAAACCATTTATACAAGGATGATTTAGATGCAGAGATGCTATAGTAAACGTGTATAGAACATTGGTTTAAAAAACACGCTTAACTGTGCCGTTTGGTCCCCACATTACAAAAACATATATCACAGTGAGAGACTGAGCTAGTTGTACAGATTCTTCACAATAATAGTACCGTTACCGGGAGATTATAAATAACGGGGCAGTTTGGGCAAAAACCCAAACAGAGGCCTTACATTCATAAATGGTTTTCAGTGGGAAGGCATTGACAAGATACTTGTGAGGGTGTCCAGTTCTGAAGTTCATCAAAATAAAATAACTATTTACTCAGCGAGTGGTAAAACATGCTGCCACAATAGAGTAGTCGAAAAAGTAGCATTTCAGAGAAAGCTTTTGAACCCGTGAAGGAGACTGGAATAAATAAAATAAGGTTAGATCCATTTGATTGGGGATAGACTTGTTGAGCATTAAGAGAGAAAGCAAACAGTTGGGCTGAATTCCCAGTTTTCCATCTGAGTATTATATGTAATTCCCTGTAGCTTGAGTGCTAATTAATCACAGTCTTCACTTCTGCCCTAATGCTGCAGAGATTGAACTGGCCTATATATAGAAGTAATGGACTATTAATTAAATGAAAATTTTTTTTTTACGAATTTTGCTTTTTTTTCATGCTGCCAAAAGGATGTCTGTATATTGAAGTCAGAAATGTATGGTCCTCAGTTACTTGTGCCTCTGATCAGAGTAACACACGCTCACGAATGTAAAAGCAGCAATGTCTGCACGTTACAATTATCGAAAGCCTGAGTCGAGGATACGAATATGTTCCTCAAACGTTATTCGGTACAGAAGCAGAAACTTCACAATTCACAGTTTATTATTTATCTTGCCTAACAGCTTCGAAACAAGATAATAAAGTTCGTCATTCTTTAGGCCCAGGACCGCGCTGATGAGAAGAAGATTATTCAGTCCAACAAACTATTGACTTTAAATCTACTTGGAGCAGGGGTAAGTTAATGTCCTCTAATGAATCCACATCTAGGATGACAGATACTGCCAACAATATATGAGTAATCGGGTGACGGGTTCCACTGTAGTTAGCGACCTACACGCATTATAACCCTGTAGTAAGATAAACTCGCAGTAATACATGGCCACTGGGATCAGAAGCTCCACTACAGGCAGATGCCCCCGGTATTATATTATCCCGAGAATTCCCTGCTAAGAGTGCTGATTCAGCCGTATACAACATTCGACTAAATGTACTGACTTTGTAATAAATCCGTCCTGCTAGAAACTGTTGATGCAACAGAATGAAACTGCACAGATATTTTCGGCAATTTAACTTAATATTAATGTTATTCATGATTAGATGATTGGAGTTTGGTGATCACCATTCAGCATGTAACATTTGACAATCAGAGTGAAAGCAGAGACCAGCTCAAGCACTGATTTACACCACCTCATTTTATAATCGACACTTACCAGGAACACCGACGATGGCAAGGATCATATATTATATTTTGCTGATGATTTGTATTGGAAGATGCATCTTCTCTGTGAATGAACTTTACCTCCTGGCTGCAGACAATATTTCTGAATGAAATGTTGAAGTGATACATTACCATGCCTTCACTTTTATACTGTCCAGGGTCTCACAGGGATATTAAGATTGCAAAAGTGTTTTTCTTGTCATTTTGAACAAACATGTTACGGCAGTTGACGTAATTCCCATTTATCTCTAAGATTTAATTGACTCCACCACCAATGAATGGATATCTCGGATCACATTAAGTACCTAATCAGGATTGAAAGTTATTTCCACCAGCAATGGAGACGGCCATTATCCCATATTATAGGTCTCCTATTATTGCGCAGTAATTTAATTCCGAGTGATGGAGGGAGCTCTCAGGGCTGCATTCGGGCAGGTCTTTATTCTCTTTAGGTGTGATAATTCCGTCAAACAAACAATCAAACAAATCATAACATTGCCGCAGCAAGTTGCTGACCATTGGACTGTCGTGTACGTGTTTGACCCTTGAAAGACCAGCTCAGCTACATTTAACCCCTATCTCGCCAAACTATCCTTGCATTGTTTCTTCCTCAAGTCAACTGCGTATTATGTTTCCTTCTGGTTGAAATTTCCTCAATTATGGCAGGATTTCTTCTTGGGCTTAGGCACATCATTTGAAAACCAAGTGAGGGTCCTATGTCCGCAAGCTCTGGCAAATTAACCGTCTCAGCAATTTACAGCTAGTGGCCTCCTAATTGGGCACTCTGGGTCCGCCATCCAATTAAACATAGCGGGTTGGATGCCAAATTGGATGACTGAAAGTTATAAAAGCTAAAAACTGCGGATGCTGGAAATCAAAAACAAAAATAAAAATAAAAATCCTTATGGGCTCGAAACGTTAACTGTGTTCCTCTCCGCAGATGCTGCCATACCTGCTGAGTTTTTCCAGGTATTTTTATTTTTAATTTTGACTGAAAGTTATGTTTGTCTTGACAGCTTCACAAACTTAGGTGGGCATTGCTAAGGTAAGCCCAGGATTCGTTGATTGTTTTATTTAAGGATGGTTTCTTTCAGCCTAGATGTTGGTATACAATATGTTCTGTCGATCACACAATTTAGCAACGTCGTGTTCAAATGTTAGTTAAGGTGCGGATGCCAGGCATGCAGGCTGTGTCTTAATGACTGGCTGATCGAATCGAACAGCACCTTTTTTCGCTGGGTCCAAATAGGCAAAATGCAGATCGTGCACGACCCGGCTGTGCCTTTAAAACCCAGAATTAAATGCCTATTGTTCGATGTGATTCCACAATTGAGAAGCGCTTGCTAAAAAATCTTAAGTGTGCCATTAGCTATACGACCACCGAATTTAACACGACCAGATGGCTCGTTGTATCACTCATTTACACCTGCTAAACAATCGGTTGTCTGCTACATTCGCAGACAGCCATCCTCTGAAATAGAACAAGAAAAATGTTCTAGGCTTGCGCATTTTTTGAATCACATGGAAGCTTGGGTAGCCGAAACTTCCCGATTAATTTTAACATGGCAATGCCTTAGCAAATCAGTATTGACTTCCGAGCTAGCCTTTATCCACAACATTAATTATTGTTTCGTTTGAAATTTGGCTGTCTTGCGCCACATGAACCCTTGTTATGCCAAAAACATTTATAATTCTACACGCACGACGTTCAGCTAGTCAATTTGGAAAGAAGCCCGTTATCCCAACTCTGCTTCTGCCTGTTAACCAATACTTCCTCCATGGCGATATATTGACCTGTTACATCTACCTACCAACCTACAGAATTAATTTCATAAATCAAATCATCCTGCCTCCAAATATTCAATTCAAGCTGCTCTTAGTGTTATATTCTCAACTACAAAATAACCCACTCATAAACAAGGCAAACATCATCTTCTTTCATGGGGTAAATACTTTTCCTGTGGCACTTGCATTTTTATCTCCCATGATAAATTTTCGACATGACATGTTAACTTGTATTTCAGTCCACAGGTACTATCAGAGAAACAGATAATTGCCACCTTTTTCTGGCTCTATTCCCTTTGGTATTGCGTTGATAACTCAGTATGAACACATTAACATGCCTAAATACATTGGAGAATCTCTTAGTAATGGGATTCCAGCATTTCAAGATTGAGTGGGCTATTGTTCCCTGTTTTCTATGACCCTCCATTGTTGAGTAGCGATGCGAGATAGCCTGCCTTCTAATCTAGCTGCAGACAAGATTTGCTAAAATTTCCAGGGTACTTGGTGAGCCTAAACACCCTCAATTTACGTACAATTTTAGTCTTATTATAAATTTGGTGGTAGACTTGCATCAGTGGGAGAGTATCAAGGTGCGACGAGATTGGTTTCTCGGGAGAGAGGGCTATCTTATACTGGGAGCTTGAATAGCTTTGTTAGAGCATTTCCGGGGATGTAAAAAAGAGGGGTGCTCAAATCGAAAACAGAGGGAATTCTTAAGTGCCTCGATACGGTACATACTTGGAGTGTAATTTCCCTGTCTGGGGACCCTGGCACGGCGGGTCACACTGTCAAGGTATGACTTCGCTCATTTAAAACGGAATGTTTGAGGCTTTCCTTCACTCAAATGATTGTGAATCTGTGGATGTCCCTCCTCCAGATCCCATGGTTATTATAACGTTGAGTTCATTCAAAGGAGATGTTGATAAACTTTTGAGTACCAAGTAAATTAAGGGCCCTGGGATTAGTGTGAGGCGATCGAGTTGGAATAGATGGTATCTTCGAATGGTGCAGCGGCTTCAACGGTCCATAAGACTTCTCCCAGTCTCTGTTTTATTATGTTCTGAAATAATTTGATCACATATTGAAAGATGCCCCCACTTCTGCACCAGAACGAGCAAATTGTAAGTTTCCGTTATCCGCCCTTCCTTTAAGTTATTGGAATCATGTTTATCTCTTCAGAAAACTGACTTCAAGGATGTGAAATAATAGCCAAATTGTATATCATATTCTGTTTGAACAAAAGATATATTTTATCTTCAGTTACAAACGCCATCGTGGGATTGGTTAATAGCATCCGTTGAATGACCGCAATAAATATTAGTCACAACGCGAGTTATTACGTCCGGTTGTCATTAGCTCTACCCAGAGCAACACAGCTAGGTCGCACAACATTATTTCCAATCTTTGTAATAATGAATATAATTTATTGGCTTCATGTTCTCGATTGCTTCACTTAATTAATGCAGATCAGTTAATTCAATCATTAAACACTATTATACGCAAAAATGCTCAGCACACTCAGTGAATCTTAACAGTGGGAATCAAGTTCACTTTTCTGTTTTCCAACTTTCAGTTGGATAGCGCGAGTGCATTATCCGGGCTGACAGAATACAGCAACAGTTATTACCTTTGTAAGTGACAGCCTTACCGGATTCTGCTTGCCCATTTTTAAGTGTAAGTCTATACATAATTGTTGTTCACCCCCATCATTGCGCAGAAAAAAAGATACAGCACTGTCGGTCACTCATTGAGGTGGTTTGGGTGGGGGTGGGGGGAGGGTGTTTTGGATGGGCGGGATGGTGCAGTGCGCAGCGTTTGCTGCGGAAGAGTTTGCGGATATAGCTTTTTTTTCAGAAAAAAAATGTCAGAAACATGCTTTAGGTCTTTTTACACAATCTAATACGAGGTCCTTCAAACTTATCGCAACAGCAGTGAACCTGAAACCCACCGTTAAGAAAGACAGGCCACATTTCCTATCTCAAGCACTCTGTGAATGTAAGGTTTAATTTGGCATGGATTGAGCGGTTGAATTGAGCTGAGTGTTCGTTTGGGAAATTGGTTAATACATATAATGTCACGTTAGAAAATTGAATGGGAACATTGTGAACCTTTTCTCATCCACTTACTGTAAGCAATGAAAAGCAGAGCTTTTAACGTCCATATTTCGAAAGATGAATTACAGCCACTGGACAGCAGTAGCAACTCTTTATTACCAACGAGCTTTTATGAAAAACTATCTTTTAGACCAGGTATTTGAGATAGGGAATTAAAACCCACTCAAAGGAGATAATTTGATCATTTCAGTAACGGATTGGAATAACAAATAGCACGGATAACTCTTTCTGGCAGAAATGAAGTGCGAATCGCTGCAAACAGCTTTCAAATCATTCCCATCAGCCAATGCAGACCTTTAATTCCATACAATATCTACCTACATCTCCACGCCGGCCTTAACACCGTCACTTGGGAACTGAACGAATTAACTGCGAGTAATTACAGAAATCACAAGTTCATATTAATCATTTGATGGGGCGGAAGTTAACATTTCTGAAAAAAGGGACATGCCTAAGCTTTTCACCGTGCACTTTTCAAGAATACCAACATAAGGGGAAAACACTCGTTAATAATATGTGAAGATAGTGCTGATTGGTTCGCAATTCGCATTGCTATGGGTGGGGAACGTATTAATTATGGTTACTGTTGTTAGGGGGGAATTAAATATATGAACAGAACACAGTAAGAATTTGCTGAACATACTTAAAAACTCCAATCAGCCATTGATGCTAAACATGTTAGCAGTTGAGAATAAGCAGATGGACATTGCACACAAAGAGGCTTTAAGTTTTTGTGTGATTTACACATAAGTGAAGAGGTGAGCTAATGTCCAGCAACAGGGAGGACAGCCTCTGTTCGGCAAGACAACTCAAGAAGTGCAATAATGCAGTGAAGCCTTGAGAGCGAGACTAGTGATAAAACATGGCATAAAGTTAGATTTATGTGTACTCTTCTCGCAGATAGGGAAGGGCAGATGGTTTTAGATTAGATATGGGAGGACATACAATAGACAAAGAGAGGGCTTTGATGAAACACAAACAGTCTTGAGTTATAAGAACCAAGGTCTTTGCGTACTTGTTTTAATTTTGATCGAATAATATAATTATGTGTACAGCCCTTAGAATAATCGGTTAGCAAATCACATGTTTATTCATTCAAAGGGATAAAATTAGCATGGACCGGTGTGTCAGGTACCGATTGGAGGTATCCAAATCTGCTCAAATGTATTATGATAAGAAAAAGTACAGAATTAATTCAATGTAATCAATCTGGGAGCTGGGTCTTCATTCCCAGGAATGCTTGCGGCTCCCTTGCATATGCTTGAATAAAACTGGTTAAAGGTCTCTGTGGTCGCTGTGTGATCGGGGATTGTAACTTTTACTCTTCAACTGGCCTACGTGGCAGTTGCTGGATTCGAGAAGGTGCCCTATTCAACTGTGAGGCATTGTTTGGAAAGTAAACCAGTCACCTTGATCCTGACTAGTCAAGGCATTTCCCAAAGGAACGAAAAAGCTTATGGCTGTCACTTTCTTTTTCAGCTAAAACAGGTGCAACGTATGCATGTTTTTGTCTTTCTTCTGCGGAGAACAGGACCCAGTATATTAATATAACCAGCATCCGGTGCATGTAAAAGAGCCAAATTAGGACCCCGACTGACAATCTTAAATCTGTTGTCAGCGTAAGCTGTATCACATTGAGAATTAATTACCAGATGCTGCCCAATCGTCAATCGATCCCAACCAGCTCGTGCTTGCAAAGCCCAAAACAGTGTTTGACGTTAGGTGTGCTTCCGCAATTGAACATTTCCTAAGTTACCCTCAGTGTGCTAAGAATTGTGCTAACAGCTGATTTAGGGTTGTCAGTCCGGGTCTCATTTGCATGTGCTGCAAGGTAAATGTTAAAACAGTGCCCGTTTATTTGCAGAAATGAAATTGTACATACTTTATGCCTGTTTTAGCTAAACAAAATTATTGACAGCCATTCGCTGACTCATTCCTCAAGGGCAATGACGTGACCAATCAAGGTCAAGCTGCCTTGTATAAATTTCGAAGAATGCTTTGCAGTTCAGTTAAATTCACCATCGGCGGTCCATCTCCATGGCAACGCCACTTGCCGCTTTTTGAAAGCAATAATCAAGTTCATTGTTACTTTACGTTTAATTTCATAGTACAACACCTGTGATTTTTGCCATAATCTAACTAAAGATTTTCCACCGAAACTAATTGCTTCAGCATTTTTATCATCTTGGCAGCATACCCATATCGTGAATGTAAAGGCAAAATGAGACTCACACTGTCCGACAGCACAGATTTATCTTATGGACAGAGAGGCACACTCAGAATTTAACGTTACAGCAACTTCACGCCGTCCTACGACAGACCCCTATTGCCTGAAGAGTGAGAAAGATTGAGACGCAAAAGTTTAAAGTTAGTGGCACTCAAGCTTCCTAAAATTCATTTTCATTATCTGATCGGTGAGACACATGCAACGAGTTTTAAAGTAAAAATTTAATCACCTTCCAAAGATGCATTGTTACTGCCTGGACAATGAGGCACAATCAAATATTTAAAGATACAGTGGGTATCACACCGTCCTGCTTTCATTAACTGGATAGTGGTACACACAGATACATAGTGTAAAGGTACAGAGACACTCACTCTTACACTGTAATAAACTTTCATTACTTGGGCAATGAACAACGTTTTAATCTGCTCAGACTGTGACACAATCCGACAATTTAACTTCATTATCTTCACACTGAGGCGCAAACACTGATTTTAAAGGTGCAAAGACACTTACGCCACCATTGCCTGGAAAATGGAGGGCACAGACACATGGTTTAAATGTACAGAGAAACAACCATGGGCATCAAGGAGAACGACAGCAGCATGCATATAGAGAGCGCAATAAACGAAAACATCTGCACTTCTCACGAGCGTTTAAGTGAACAAAAATGGCATTTAGTAACATATGGAACTTTCAAGGCAGCTGACACCAGAACCACCCAAAAATGTGGTTCCCTTCCCACCACAGCAGTACCTCAGCCAACACCCAGCCCACCACTAGCTTTAATCTCAGTAACACGAATTTAAGTTAACACAAGATTGGATTAACTATGACCGAATGAGAGTCGACCGCTCAAGGCATAATGAGGTGTTGCTCTCCACCACAAAAGCTCTGCGCCATTTAACAGTATCTACAGGGATACAAGAAAGCCCCCAACTTATCTTCTGCAATATAACCCATCTTCTTAAATTGCTCTCCCCACCTCCTCCATCCTCACCCCACATTACAAATTCGAAGAGATTTTTTTTTTGTCAAACAGTTTGAGGTCATCCAATCTTGCCACTCGCCTGCTTCCCTCACTTCCCCTTGTCGACAAAATCACACTTCACGTGATGTCCCTTTCTTCTCTGGCTCCTAGCTCACGGATATTTCTTCATTCTCTCAAATCTCCTGCATTTTACTCACAGAGCCCAGCTTGTTCGTGAGGCATACTCCTGTACTCCTTTTTTCTAAACTGATAATCACACAACTCCCATTACTGCCTCTGATCTCGGATGATAACGCCAAAGGTTTCGTCTCCTCCGGTGCAATGACATCACGAACCCTTCAAATATGCCATAATGAACACTCTGCTCAATAGAAAATAAAAAAAAAACATTTGTCGTTTCAAACAAACACACCACGTCGAAAATCTCTTTTCGACCTATAGCCCTTTATTGTGGTAAATGCTCCCAAATATCTTGACAGTTTTCCAGAAATGTGTGGCCTTATATACATGGTCCCCCGGCGGCAGGGTTTTAGGCGCGGCTGGGAGAGGGGTGCGTGAAATTGAAGCAACGTTTCTCTCAAGGTTCCAGCGCACCTCGACCTCGCAGCGATTTAATGCTGGTGTAGGCGAGAGCATGGACGGTCCGCCCGCCCTTGGCCCAGTTGATCCCTTTAAGTGGCCAGTTATTCACCATTTAAGAGCCGTTTTACTCCCAGCCTCAATATATAGGCTGGTGGGAGGATTACATGACGTGACGTGCGCCGAAATTAAACGTGTGTAGATATTGCCGAGAAGTGGGTGGCCGAACAGAATGGACTTCCTCCATCAGGAGCCTCTTTTTGAACTTGAGCACCACGAAAAGCCAGTTTCCCCCTGGGCATATTTCACCCGCCCTCGTCAGAACTCTCCCCTGAAATAACAAATACCCCTCTACACCATCACTATCCCACAACGAAGCATCCCCTGAACATCATGCCCTGGGGCCTCCAAAACTTACCTTGCGGCCTGGTGCCAGGGTGTTGGTTCTGGCACTTTGATGCACTTCCTCTTCTGCCCAGTGCAGCTCCTTTCGCTGCCGGGTCTAGAGAGCTGCCAGACACTCAGGTTGGGCATAAATATCTAAGGTGGCACTTCCTCTCCAGCGACGGGCGGAAGATCCAGCCTCAGCCAAATTACAGTTACTTTGGCGCGAAATGCTGCCGGCCAGTCAGAGTTGGCGGGGTTTGTTCCCACACTTAGGATGGCAGGAAGGCAAAGTCCGCCATCCAAAACATTCAGGCCTATGTTTGAATCTCCCCAATTCGGTGAAAGCCACCGCATAACAGTGAGAAAACTATTTTCAAAGCCAGAAGTAAGGTTACTTCTGAAATCGTCGGCCGAAATCTATCCATCCTCACTCTTCTCGATCTACAACATTCAGCCATGTTGACCAAGCATTCTGTTACATTCTTCCTCCTCCACTATTTAGCTGGGTGCAATTTCAGTTGCGCTGTTCCACTCGTATGGGCCAAAACGTTGCCAGGAATTTGCCTGCAATGAATTGTGCGTCCAGTTCTGTACTGTTGGCTCTTGGGTTCCACAATATTGTATTACAAGCTCTCACCCCGCCCCACACCCCATCAATCCCCGCTCATCAGTCATCCACATGTTTCAGTTCGATTATATCGGGTCCGATCTCAACACTGCAATTCCAAGAGGAGTGCACGTCCACGCACTGGAAGAGTTGGGCGAAATGTAGGCTTACAGATAGGTTTACTTAAAACTTGTGTCACGCAAGTGACAGGAAATGGCCATCTCGACCAACTGAAAATCTAGACACCTTCCCTTCACTTTCAGTGACATTTCCATTTCTGGATCCACTGACGCCATATACACTTTTGCTATGGGACCAGGCTAGGGAATGGCAATCCAGCAGGTTTTCACTCATGACTTGAAACTGGAAACCTGCCCACTATCCAAAAAACACATTCTAGGGGTTTGATGGAATAAACTCCCCTTGCCTGATTGAATGCAGCTCCAGTAAGATTGTGGAACTGGATGCATTTATGAAAAAGCAAACAGCTTGATCGGCACCACATCCAACATCTTAAGAATACACATCTTTCATCGCCGGCGCACAGTGGTAGCAGAGTGCATCGTCTAGAAGATCCACTGGAGCAACTCACCAATTGTGCTTGGACACCAGCTTCCAAACGCACGACGGCTGCCTCCTAGAAACACATAGGATAACAGATGCAGAAGCATGGGATAACAACCATCATCAATTTCACTCCAAGAAACACAGAATCCTGGAACGATACTGTCAGTCCATTACTGTGACTGTGATGAAATCTTGTAACCCTCGCTAAAAAAAAACTTTGGACGCCTGTGAACGTTGAATTCAACGATTTGAATGCGATTGTAAACCAATGAATAATCAATAAATCAATGTATCTCACATCACTGATTGAACATCAGACCTAGGATTATGGAACAGCTCCCATCCTATCCTACACTTATTTTCAGAACCGAAATCATAGAATTGGCCCTAGTACATAAATATTGAACAGTTGAACTGAAAAAAAAGGTAGACCCACGTTTTCCCGCACTCAGGAATTCACTGTTATGCACAGGCAGCATCAGTGACTGAGGAACGGCCATCCACATGTGAGATGGGGGATGGTTAATTGCAGGATGCAATTATAAATCATTTTCTAGTACCCTCCAGTAGCGTAGACATATTCAGGTCCATGACCATCCGCCTGCGAGTGGATTTGGGCTCAAAACAGTTTCAGCACAGTACTGACGCACTCTAACAGCTGACGAAGGCAACAGTAAAAAAAGTCACGGTTCCTCGGCGGTCCATAGCTGGCCAGGATGATGCTGAGCCCTAGCCTGATGAAAAACCTCTAGAGTCGTCAAAGACATGCCAGATGCAGGAGCAGCAGCGTGAAGAGGAATTACTCCTGCCTCAATTTCATGCCTTAATGAATTCTGGTGCATGTTATGGGTACTGAACGAAATGGCTTGTGAAATAGTCATGCACTAATGTGCCGCAGACATGATTCTGTATAAGTACTTGCGCTTTTTCTCTTTCATCATTCAGGACCTGGTCATCGTCTTCCTCACATGCTCATAACTGATGCGGTCTTTTGAGTCCACATCCTCGTTGGTCAAATCACATCCCCACTATAGGGTCAGTTTGAACAGGACACAGCGCAACACCAAAAAATGCAATGTTCGTTCTGGAGCTTCATAAAAGTGCAAGCGGGTCACTATAAATATCTGGAAGTTCTGTGGCCTCTTCGAAGTCGACAGATTTGCCCAACGGCAGGTGTGTTACCTTTAGCCTGTATCTACGTTTGGATTCCATGCATGCGCCAATTATCATTTTTCATTGGCAAGCCCTTTCAACACACTAGTCATCGTTGAAGGCATGATGGGGCTGAGCCGGAAAATCTCTGCCATCTAGAGCTGCCGTAGAATCTAGGATTAGTGGCTGTTTCCAGTACATCTTGCACACACATGAACGAACAACAAAGTACCTTGGTCGCAGGTAAGTTACACATTGACCGAATTATTCTTAATGAAACATGCTACCTGGTGTGTGGGAATATTAATTTCTGCATCCATGTGTTCAACCTGACAATACACCTGAGCTAATCCAGTGATGCCACTAATCCTATGATCCTCAACGTTTTCCTGCCACTATCAGTCCAAAGCATATCTATTCGGCACCCCCGCCTGACAATGGCATTGGTGACAATTACAAAATGACCATTAAGCTGCAGAATGGAAGATGCTACACTCCTCTCCAGTGGAACATTGGAATGATGCAGAGGGATTGTAATTCTGATGCACGTTGACCACAGCAACAATGTAATCGGGTTCCCAAAAGCTTCCACTGGGCACGCAGAACTGCAACGACCCTTTTGGAGTGGCAACGTGTTAGACAACAATGCTGCTCTGACATGTGAAAATCGTTGAGCGTCTTCGTATGGAACTTCACTGTAAATCAACTTTTCAGTGCATTGGAGGTTGGTTGCTTGTCAATCTTTATCTTCCCCCTCCTATTTCCACCTCATGAGGCCTCTTGGGGTCTTTGACCTCCCGAAGCTATCTCCCTCGCTGATTCTCATTTTCATTGGAATCCCCGAAGCCTTAGTAAGGAAACTCATATTGTCTCCCTGCTCGAAATGTCCAGCGCCATTTACTGCCACCACTCTTCCCCGCCACACATCTTTACCTACACAAGGTAAATGTCCAATACATGACACTGGCATTATTCTAACAAAACGCATGTGTCCCGTTGAACAATGAGACCACGAATGGCCCATGTTCCAACTTCAAGGGCAATTGCTGGTTTATAGCTAATGTTGCCTTTACCAGGGATACCCGCATGCTATAGAAATAAATAAACATGATAAAAAGGATTTTAAAAACCCTCCCCACCAAGCCACACTCACATTCACGATGTCTGTTGTCTGGAGCTAGCAATGACATTCTGCTGACTTATTTACTTGGCGATGCTCTAAACGGCCTAGTTCTTCTGCAGTCTGAAAAATCTGAAAATCGCTGTGCAATTACAATGAACTATTTGCATATTTGGTTGAATATTTTCCCGCCATGATTAAGCACGATGCAATTCCTTCATGGAAGCCACCCTTCGTTGCAATGTCAAGCTCCCACCCTGACACCTTCGGCCTTCTGATAATTCTCGCCTCCCAGCGCTCCCCAAGAGGCGCAGAAATTCAGCTCCTTGCTTCTCACTGTCTAGGCAGAGAAGATACACTACAGTACCTTGTGAGCGCCTATGTACTTTCAAACTCTGTGTCCATGTACTCATGTACTCAATGTGTTTTGGTGTCTGTGCATCTCTGCCCAAATAACGAAGGGCGCTCTGACTGTCTCTATCTCTAAAGTATCTCAAGCTCCAGTAGACGAATCTGTTTAATTAATGGTTTTGTAAAATGCCGAACATGAGGATTATTTCATTTGATTCCAAGTATTACATTGGGGAAAGCATAAAGATCGAGTTAAATGAACATACACTTGTGATTTCGGCATGTCTGATATCGTTTGGAATCTGAACAGTTAATTGGTTCCAACTGTTAAACTCACAGCTGAGAAATCGATAGTGATTCGGAGAGCTGAAAGGATTACTAGGAAACAATCTAACATTTAAAAACAAATACAGCTCCACTTTACATTGCCGCTGTCAGAACGAACCACCCGTATCATCTCTTATTCCCAACAGCTATTAAAATGATCATATGCTCTCGTTTGTGGAAGTTTACTTCACATCTGTCCAATGCCTGTCCAATGATTTAGGTTGTAAAATATTTGTGCTGCTGTTCAGTATCTGGTATTATTATGTCTAGGACGGCACCCGCGCATGCCTGCTTTTTGTCAGCTACATTAATTTGATTAGGATAGACACACACAGTTGTACCATTAATGTTCCTTAGGACACACAATATATTTTCATTTTCCCTCAAGTTATCGCTACGTTCAGTTGAACACTTCAATCCGATTAGCTCAATTACCCTACTCCCACTCTTTTTTTGAAGTACGAGATCCATCCACAACCAGAAATGAAACTTGCCTTGTTTAAAGTTTGGATTTAGGTTCACTGAATCTCTGGGAAATTTCGGCCCGAGCTTGTGATGGGCAATATGAATGCAAATTTGAACCAAATTCTCAGAAGTGTGGAGAAAACTTTCAGAGAGATATCCGCCCGCCCTTCCAGTGTTTGCTGCTGCTTATATGGAGATATCCATGACCTCACTTGTGCTGTAACTTATGAAACAGATATAACACTGACACATCTTGTACTGTAACAACTCATCATGGGAACTCAATAAGCTCCTCCCCAAAGCATTACATAGGATATACAGCGCAGACGCAGACCATTCAATTATGCTGTTCTGACAACTACTTACACACACCACCAGCAGCACAACACAAGTCCACCACCCCCGCCCCCTCCCAAAATTCCGCGGCACTGAGCCAGAAAACTGTTTATTTCTTCACACACTGACCTCACTTATACTGCCATCAATTATTCAGATAAATCGCCAAACGAACTTGCGTTGTGACAACCCATGCAGCTAAAATATTAATTTTCCTTGTACTGCAAGTGACATAGAGATTGTTCAACAACCTGACTTCTACCGGTAACATCCAGCCAGTCATGTCGCTTCCATCCGTTGAACTTTAATTATCCTCGAAGGCAAAGCACAGGCGCTCCTTATTACATAATGATCCATCCAGATATACAATCACAGGCCTTATCTGCTCTGAAAACGTACTTCCAGATATATCAATGGCCTCACTTGCACACTGACAACTTTTGAGATACATTGATAAACTCACTTGCACTGTAACTACACATTTCTATATGGCATTGTGCTCAAAAATACATTAACTCTTCAGATATACCAATGACCTCGGTTGTTCTTCTGTCCTCAGCATAATATGATTTTGATGTTCCTTTCATTTGAAAACCATCCAGATGTATGACTCATGTCACTGAAGATGAATATTCATTCCGATATGTTGCTGACAATACGCGTTCCCATGGAACGGGGGCGGGGCCCGGGTGATGATGGGGGCGGGGTCTGGGCCCCGGGCCCTGGACTGGCGCCGTGAGGGCGGCCCCGAGTGGCAGCTTCTTCCGGCTCCAGGTCGGGTGGTGAGTGAGGGAAGTGAAGAATCCCGGACACCAGAGCCCCAAAAATAAGTAACCAAACCAGTTCCCAGGCTTTTAAATTCTGAGCCGCTCGGCTTTTCCCCGATGAGAAACAGCGGCTTGGAAACGGGGCCGCTCATGTGACCCACACAAACCCGGGGAAATGTCAATGTTTTTAAACATCGATCCAAACACCGACTGATCATCAATAAATCAATGTCTCATTTTGCAGTTTGTGAAGGTTACAGTGTTGGGGGGAGATATCAGTCAGGCAGGGGGCGGGGAGGGGGAGGGGTGGGCGGAGGAGGGGGGGGCGGATTTTCTAGCTTTGGGGTTTATAAATGTCCCCATTCCAGTTTGTGAAGGTTACAGGGTTACAGTGTTGGGGGGAGACATCAGTCAGGCCGGGGGGCGGATTTTCTAGCTTTGGGGTTTTTTGGGAGGGTCTCGAGGTCACTGGACACCCCCATGGAGACTACGCCCGGTCACAAAGTTCACTTTATCCCGGTTGATTTCTGTGTGGGAGGGAGAGGGTTTGAAACCAGCCGCTGTCCCGGGTTAAATTCCCTCTGGTGAATGACCGCCGGCCCCCTTCAGCCCAAATCAGTTTGTCCCGGGGTTACCCTGCCCTGCTGACCGCCCTTGCTGGTCTGAGTTGCCACCTTGTTTCCCAGTTGTCGGGGGAGTCCCGCAGCCCGTCACCAGGGAGAGTGTCCGCTCCCCGGGGCCGCGGTTACCCTGCAAGTCGGACCCGGGGCTGTGACCGGGACGGCAACTGTTGAGACAATCCCCCAAACCATCAACATGAATGAGCCAGCGAGGCGGCCCGGGCCCGAGTCCTTGTCAATCTGGACTTTATCAGTGACCCCAAAATAAACATACTGGACACAGCGGAATCTGGTATCGGATAAGGGCCGGAGCATCTGGAAACCCACTGACCCATATAAAACCAGGTGAATGACCATCTCAGCCCAGCACTTCCCATTTGTGTCTGTGAGCTGATGGGTGCAGGCTGGAAATTCAACTGCTTCTGTGACCCTGTCTGCTCCTCCACGCACATCAATGTCTTCTCTTCATGTTCTTCACGTTAGTGTTTGACTGCATTGGCTCCATGTACGGCTACGATTTTACCATAAGATCATAAGGCACTATCTTTCATCAATCGGATCCTGGGTGATCTGTACCACAACTTCAAATTCCTTATTCTCAGTACCCAACAAAAAGCTATTTAAAAAAAAAATATTGCTTAGTGTAATAAGATTTTGATTATATTTCGTCCTTAGGAATTGCGAACATGGACTAAGTGAGGGGGTAAAATAATGGCAAATGGAGTTTAATGTGAGCAAATGTGTGGCCGTCCAATTTGCGTCTGAGAAAGATTGGTCAGATTATTTTCTCAGTGGGAAGTTTCTAGGAGCTGTGGATGAGCAGAGTGATTTGGGTTTCCTTGTGAAAGAGGAGATTGAGATAGTATGATTAAGGGATGGACCTGCAGAGCTGAGGGTCTTGCCGGCTGAAGGCACATCCTTTATTGTTGAGGCCAGATAGAGTGGAGGATACCCAGGCCAGATTTGGAGGAACATCGAGATCTCAGAGGGTTGTCAGTTTGCGGAAGGTTCCAGGGATAAGGAGGGGAGAGATCGTTGAGGGAAGTGAACCACAGAATGAAGCTTGTGGGACTCAGGAAGTTAGAGATGGGGAAGGGTTAGACCATGGAGGGATGTGAACAGAATAAAATTTGGACAAGCGGAGTGAGAGGGCAAATGCATGGCAGATGCAGTATAATGTGAATAAATGTGAGGTTACCCACTTTGGTAGCAAATATAGGAAGGCAGATTATTATCTGCTGTCAGTGGAAAGGGTGAACTTCTCTGCTTCTTTTCAAAAGGGTGGAGCAAACATTCTCAAATGTGCACAACTGTGCCAACTTTTTGTAATCAGGTAAAAGACAAACCAAAAACTATTTTAATCTTTGTGTTTTTCTCAGCTTTGCCCAAACGTTTTTTTTTTGCTCTTTCATCAGACACCTTTCCAAATGCCCGTAATATTACCGAAAATAAACCTAAAACAGTTAGTTTTCACTGGTAGAGAAAACCTTCATGGTTGTTAGACCAATAAAAGCGGGTGGAGTTTACCAGAGCTTGTGAGCTGCAAAAAAAGAGGCCTGCATTTCATTCTCTGTGCCTGCCTGGTTTGTAGGCGGTTTGTCGGGCAGGGGAAGGGGGGCGAAGGGGGCGGCTGGTTGAGCGGGGAGTATCACAGATAGGCTTCCCACTGCATTCACGCCTGCCCGATCTCTCAGCAATTTAATGCTGGGATGTACGAGGTCTCAGATGGGCTGCCCACTCCTGCCCCAATTGAGAAACATAGGAAATAGGAGCAGGACACAGTCATTCGGCCCTTCGAGCCTGCTCCGCCATTCAGTATGATCATGGCTGATCCTCTATTTCAACGAAATCCACCCGTTCTCTCCCCATAACACTTGACACCTTTAGAGTCCAGAAATCTACCAATTTCCTTCTTAAATATATTCCCGTAACGGCCCTTTCCTGCCCAGCCTCAATTTTTAATCTGGCGGGAGGACTTCCCGAGTCTGGAGGAAGCCCAACAATGATCCAGTTCAGGCCTTGGGCGTGGGATGGGGGCGGAGTGAAGGTACCTCCATCATGGTGCTGTAGTGGTATTGTCGCTGGACTAGTAATCCCTATTCCTAGGCTACTGCTACGGGTTCAAATCCACTACAGCTGCTGATGGAGTTTGAATTTACTTACACAAATTCTGGAATAGAAACTAGGCTCAGTAATGGTGACTATGAAACCATTGTCAATTGTTGTAAAGACCCATCTGGTGCACAAATGTCCTTTAGGGAAGGAAATCTCACCTGCCGTCCTCACCTGGTCTGGCCTACATGTGGATCCAAACTCCTACATTACTCCAGAGTAATGTGGTTGACTCTTAAATGCCCTCGGAAGTGGCCTAGTCAGCTACTCTGTTCAGGGGCATTTACAGATGGGCAATAAATTCTTTCTTTCCTGGGACACCCACACCCCATGAACGAATAAAGAAAAAAATTGTCCCCACCCCATAAGTCCGGTAGCTGAAAGGCCACCCTCCACCCTGCCTGAGGCTCCCAAAACTTATCTGTTACTGGAATTTTGGGATTAAGGCTCTGGGAGCTGCCTCCAGTCCCGGTCCTTTCCACTCCTGGAGCCTCAGGGACCAGAGACCTCTCGGCCAATCAGAATAGCCAACAGCTCTCTGAGGCGGGACTTCCTCCCAGTGAGAGGCGGAAGTTCCACCTGCAGCAAATTGACGCTTATCCCAGAGTGAAATGTCTGCGGGACAGTGGGAGTTGGCGGGGATGTGTTCACCACCAACTCTTCGTATGGCGGGAAGGGAATCCTGGCCCTGATCATATGAAATAGCGGAGCGGGCTGGACGGGCTGTGTGGTTTACTCCTGCTCCTATTTACTCTGTTCTTGTGTCAAATTTGTCTGTTGCCCTCCTGCAACTTGTGACATTTTACTTTGTTAAAGGCGCCCTATAAATGGAAGTTATTGTTGTTGCTGTCGTTATGTATCTTTTATGTTTTAATTATGGTCATTAATGATGAAGTGACGAGAGTGAACCGCCCTTGTGGATAACCATTAGGAAACGGCTGTTACTCGTCAGGGTCACTGATTCCTTCCTAACCTGGTTAATAATCTTAGAGACCATGGGAAAGAGAGCAACAGTTCAGACCTTGTGAGTGTGACAATAAAACAGGATTAACAGGAAAAGTCCCAATCAGACAGCTCACAGGCAAGAAAGAAGCAGAGAGTTCCTATTTACTGCCTAGAGTCATCCCCAAGACACCGGGGAAGAACAACCCAGGAGGTGGAAACAGGAAAAGCCTGTCCAGCTCCCTTGACCCATTTATTAAGGAAAATCCCCGAGTCAGGACTTCCGCAGGATCCTAAGACATCTCCTCACAAACATCCTATTTCTGACCATCCGGAGACAGGAAGATTTGGGCCCATGGAATTTACAAAATAATATTTCAATCCAAAATAAGCAACTCTGAAATCGAAATGAAAAAAATATTAAACTAAAGGAGGGCAAAGTTCAAATCTCTGTGTGGAGAAGCTGGATTATCTTTTCAGGTCTAGAGAAAGTTCAGGACCACGAAGTGTTAACCCGAACTTCTCCACAGTTGTTTCAGGATCAGCCTGTCCAGCAATTTCAGATTTATTTCATTTTATTCTATTTGTATTTCAGCCCCATCTCTTTTGCTTTTATTTCCTGTGATGCTATCATCTTAGTTTTTATTCTATTTGTATTCGTTTTTTTCAGTCATGCAAACGTGAGAAATCAGACAGAAATGGTGCTTAATGTCGAGTAAAGGATAACATGGTTAATTTACAATAATCCAATGAGTGAAGCAATATCGTTATTATTTCTCGATTCTACTCATTTCTCACTATAAAATGTGGGACTAGACAACATAATTAACAGGCAGAAACTATTTGCTTACATTGCACAGTGTGGCTGTTTTTGTAACACTGACAGTAAATGTGAATCTGAGCCGCTCTGTTACAGTTCTCAGTTCCGGCCAGTAGATGTTCCCACACTCCGGAACAATGAATTTTACAGATTAGAGAAGAACACAACACAATAATTGTTCACATTGTATTGGACAGGGGAAATTTGGGAATAATAGGGAAGAAGACTCGCTTTAGGTCCATTAAACAGGAGACACAACACACAATAATTGGTCAGATCTGACATAGATATAGCGCGGGTGTAGCACATGTTTCTTAGTGATCACTAATGAGAAGGAGCTGGGCCGCAGTGCGGTCTTAGCTCTTTAAAGAGAGATGTGGTGATGCTGAGAAGAGCCTCCAAGCTCTGAATTTAATAAGTTACATATTTTTATTTGCATCATTATGAGCATTGCTTTCTTTGACTTTGCCGATTTCGGCATGGTCTTGACCCGCCATGGGGGTTGGGGGGAGGTGGTTGGTCTGGTAACAACTCATCCAAGACTCATGTCTGCAGCCTCAGAAAGGCCGGCGGTCTCCCTGAACTACAGAAACCCCAATGATTGCACCTCCTCACCCCCGGACAGCTGAACAATCCGTGGCAGCATGGGTTTGGCTCTGGCTGCAATCCCGTCATTCTCACCAGTATTCAGGGTTGAAAAAAGGTTGAAAAGCGAGATGCACTGAGGGGATTAGTGCATTATTGACCTTGTCCTCCTTGACAGCCTGGCACTCACCCATTTCCTATGAGGAAAGACTGGATAGGCTGGGGTTGTTTTCTTTGGAACAGAGGAGACTAAGGGACCATTTATTTGAGGTGTTGACAGTTATGAGGGTATAGCTGGAGTGGATCGGGAGGAACTATTCTGTATAGTTGCAGACAGGGTCACACAGGAACATTAATTACACAATTAATAGGCTGGAAAGTAGCACAATGAATGAGAGGCTGCTAACTCAGTTTATCACCATCAAAAAATATTAACTAGATCACTGATTCTAAAATTATAATTTAGATCAGTGTCTGAGATTACTGCAGATTGGGGAGATTCATTTATTATGAACCAGTCAGGAATCTAATTCATCCATTCCATAGTCTGTCTCTGTAATACTGTTGATTGGAGAAGAGGTTTGTCTTGGGATTTTGCCCATAACGGGGGATGGTAAACCGGCCGGGCTTTTTGGACTCGGCCCGATTCTCTTTTCCATTGTTTGTTGCTTTCCCCGATGAGGTGTTAATCCCTGGCGCTCTCTGTCTGTTCCAGTGGATACAACACACCCCAGCCGCTCTAACACAATAAGATATGGGGAGTTCCCCGGTTCCCTGCATGAACATATATCCCCCAGCTTTCTCCTCTGGTGAGAAACTGTCATTAGAAATCAGCGGCCTCACAGAAAACTTTCAGTCTCCATTTCAAGGAGCTGAAACACCAGTTTTACAGCCGAGTGACAAGTTCCACCCGCTTCCCAGCTGTGGCTGTCGCTGGTGAAGTTACTATATTTGGCGACTCAAATTACACTGAGGTGTCGCTGTTGGGGCATCTCCTTGAATGATGGATGGGACTGTTTTATACAACAAAGCGAAATACTCGGGCACGTCAGAGGCCGCGAACATGACAATCAATCGCATTGGAGATAAAAACAAAAAAAGATGGAAATCCAAAACAAAAACGGAATTACCTGGAAAAACTCAGCAGGTCTGGGAACATCGGCGGAGAAGAAAAAAGTTGACGTTTCCAGCCTTCATGATCCTTCAACAGAACTGAGTAATATTAGGAGAGGGGTGAAATATAAGCTGGTTTAAGGTGGGGGGGAGTGGGGGGACAGAATTGGTGGGATGGGGTGGGTGTGGTTGTAGGGACAAGCAAGCAGTGATAGGAGCAGATAATCAAAAGATGTCACAGACAAAAGAACAAAGACGTGTTGAAGGTGGTGATGTTATTTAAACGGATGTGCTAAATAAGAATGGATGGGAGGACACTCAAGGTACAGCTCTAGTGGGGGTGGGGTGGAAAGACTAACAGGGCATAAAAGGTATAGTTTTAAAAATCATGGAAATAGGTGGGAAAATAAAAATCTATATAAAATATTGGAAAAAACAAAAGGAAGGGGGCAGAAACGGGAAGGGGGTGGGGATGGAGCAGGGATTTCATCATCTAAAGTTGTTGAATTCAATATTCAGTCCGGAAGTCTGTAAAGTGCCTAGTCGGAAGATGAGGTGCTGTTCCTCCAGTTTGCGTTGGGCTTCACTGGAACAATGCAGCAAGCCAAGGACAGACATGTGGGTAAGAGAGAAAGGTGGAGTGTTAAAATGGCAAGCGGCAGGGAGGTTTGGGCCTTTCTTGTGGACAGACCGCAGGTGTTCTACAAAGCGGTCGCCCAGTTTGCGTATGGTCTCTCCAATGTAGAGGAGACCGCATTGGGAGCAACGAATGCAGTAGACTAAGTTAGGGGAAATGCAAGTGAAATGCTGCTTCACTTGTTTGGGCCCTTGGACGGTGAGGAGAGAGGAAGTGAAGGAGCAGGTGTTGCATCTTTTGTGTTTGCATGGGGAGGTGCCGTAGGTGGGGGTTGAGGAGTAAGGGGTGATGGAGGAGTGGGCCAGGGTGTCCCGGAGGGATCGCTCTCTACGGAATCCCGCCGGGGGGGATAAAGGAAGATGTGTTTAGTGGTGGCATCATGCTGGAGTTGGCGGAAATGGCGGAGGATGATCCTTTGAATGCGGAGGCTGGTGGGGTGATAAGTGAGGACAAGGGGGACCCTATCATGTTTCTGGGAGGGAGGAGAAGGCGTCAGGGCGGATGCGCTGGAGATGGGCCGGACACGGTTGAGGGCCCTGTCAACGACCGTTGTTGGAAAACCTCGGTTAAGGAAGAAGGAGGACATGTCAGAGGAACTGTTTTTGAAGGTAACATCATTAGAACAGATGCGACGTTGGCAAAGCAACTGAGAGAATGGGATGGAGTCCTTACAGGAGGCGGGTGTGAGGAGCTGTAGTCGAGATAGCTGTGGGAGTCGGTACGCTTGTAATGGATATTGGTGGACAGTCTATCACCAGAAATTGAGACAGAATGGTCAAGGAAGGGAAGGGAAGTGTCAGAGATGGACCAAGTGAAAATGATGAAGGGGTGGAGATTGGAAGCAAAATTAACATTTTTTTCCAGGTCCCGACGAGAGCATGAAGCAGCACCGAAGTAATCATCGATGTACCGGAGAAAGAGTTGTGGGAGGGGGCCGGAGCAGGAATCACATTGTAGAGTCTGGAGTCAGAGACAGAACAGGCCAGATAAGGACGGCACGTTTCCTTTACAAACACTCGGGCAGATTAATGATCAATGACAACGGTTTCTATTTAAAATCGAGCTTCTGTTAAACTGAATTAAAATTCTCAAACTGTCACCTGAAATCATGTTCTTTGGGCTACCAGCATATCGCCTGGATTGTTCGTCCAGCAACATAACCCAATACACAATCCTCCCCTGATAGTTGAAATCGATTCCATTAAATGGGCCACTTATCTCATTGCAATTTGTGGGCTATGAGCGTTAATTGCGTGTCAGTGACAACATCATAAAACCATTTAAAAACCTTTACAAAGTGTGTTTTTTTGTTACTGTTACCTGTTCTTTCCACTATATCAGTATTAATCTCTCATTACTGTATGGTGATTATGTTGATATTTCTGAGCTGATTCCTACATTAAACCATAGAGTCTTATCTCTCTGTCCCTGGATCTGTCAGACTGTGGCCTCTGGAGATATCTAATACCAGATCATCTTTCTGTGTGAGCCTGTCGTTCGAATCTGGCCATTACTGATTTCAAATTATTGGTTCCCATTCCTTGATTTTTTGAAGTCTGATGAACGCAGTGATACTTCACCATTTATTGCACCAGAGTGAGGGGAGAATAAACAAACTGTATATTATGGGGAAGGTAAAATAAAGCAGGAAATAATGTAATGTACAACAGGTCCATCAGTATCTGGAAAATAATATCAATATAACAAAGTTACATCTTAAGGAAAATGACCCAGAACATCAAACTATCTTCTCTCTGTTTAAATGCAGGCGATCCTGCTCTGTGTTTAGATCACAGTCCATGCATTCGGCCCGCAGAGGTTCAGGCTGTGGGTCCCCACATGGATCCTGTCCATTTACTGCAGTAGTTTCCACTGGGTCACTTAACTTCCACAACTTGTTACTCGTTGAGCGGGCGGGTGAATTTACCAGGTCAACTTCTTTATTTGACACACTCTAGTCCTCTTTGTCATTCCAGCTGTTTAGAAACTCACCCTTCAGTGTGAAAATTACAGCAATATCAATAGGGCAGAGTCTAACTTCAACACATTGTTTCAACAACTGATGATTTCTTTCTTCGGGACGATAGAAAAGCATTGATACTTTCAGTCCAATTCCTCGGTTACAGAATCCGCTGGAACCTCCCCAATAGGATACTCTCTCTGGGACACCCCTCGCAGTGGGTGTTTGTCTCTAATGGACAGTGGGATCTATCCCAGCTGAACAGACCCTGTACCGACCCTGAACCCACGCAGGTTCACTTCCCAGCAGGGTCAATGGGCAGTGATACTGAGCGGGAGCCCTAGGGGCTTAACCCCCAACCCCAGGAATACTGAGTGTAATTGTCAATGTCCCACTGCAGCCGAGACTGATCCCCACCCTGGGCTCTCCCTGTCTGTACATTTCCCCAGTGCCCCATTGGGGAACATTCAGCCCCGGATATCCTGCAGAAGCAGCGCCTGTGGGGCAGCGCGGCTGAGATTCCTGACCCTGTTGATGGGCCTCTGACGTCACCATGGGAGATGACGCTCACTCAGCTCGAGCTGGTAATGGGAAATGGCCACTAGGATTTAAATCTGGAGCGCGGCCGGTTAAAGGGGAGGGACAGAAACTCGGTTAAAAATGTTGCTTTAAAAAATTCTTTCGAGTTATCAACAATCACAGATTGCAACTCTTTTGAGTACAATCACAGCTCTTGGTTTCCGGGAGTGGGACATGAACCCACAACCTTCTGATTCAAAGGCGAGGGTGCTATGGACTGAGCCACAGCAGGAACGTTTATCAATCCTAAGGTTCGCATCTCACTCTCAGTCCAGATCTGGTTCCCTGCAGCGGCTTCAGCTGATTTTCTCCATTTTGATTGAACTGATTGTCCCTCAGCCTGAAACAGATTAAAGATTAAACAGGAATAAACAGATTGAACAACAGTGTAAATAATAGGGAGACTGGAGTTAATGGGACAAATCTCCTGCTAAATGGGTCATCAGAGACCAGACATATGGCGGAATATGGGCAGCGGGTCCCTGTGAAGTTCTGACTCGCGGGCCTACGTGGGAATTGCCCCAGATGTTTAAATTTCCACTGGGCAATACCCCTGCTTCCCGGGACCCTGTGTGAATGTCTCTCACTCTGGGTTAGAATCGGAGACTTGGGACAAATCCACAGGATTTACCTGGGTAGTTACCCAGGAAATGTTAGACTGTAAAATATGGTCTAATACCTGGGTAACTCCACAACCGAGTCCCCCAATCACCCACTCCCCAACCCCCACTGACCATCAAACTACACCCACACTACCCGATTAACCCCTCCAACCACGCCCACCAACCCGACTACCTCCTGACCCTCCCAACTCTGTCCTTGTCCAAATCTGACTAAACACCCGGCTTTCCAGCCCGACCCAACAACGCCGCTGACCCAGCCCCATTAGCCATCAACCTGACAGCATTAACCCCCCGACCCCGCCGACCCCACCACGCTCCCCTGACCCGACTAGACTCTGCTCGGATGGAGCTCCCCGGGGAGGAGTGGGGGGTGGGGGGCGGGGGGGGGTGGTCACTGCTGAAAGTCCTGGGAGGAAAATGAAGCAGTTTCAGTTTGGGAGAATCTTGTCGAACAGCGGCAATCCGCTTTTCATTGTTGCTGTTTGATAGATTCAGGCCAAGTCATATTTTAAAATCTCATTTATATTTTAATTATTACACTAAAAATTAACACTCACTCGATCAGATTCAGAGTCCTGCAGGTCAGGATGAAGCGGCGGAGAGCGGGGACAGATTGGTCTGTGAAGCGGTTTAATCCCAGATTTAGATCCGTCAGTGACCGGTTTGTACTGAGAGCGGAGGCGAGATCCTCGGCACAAGAATCAGTGAGACTGTTACCACGTAGAATAAGGATCAGGGGGAGAAAAATAACAGGAATCAGAGTAAATCCACAGTGTTTTAACGAATACTATTAATAATAATATACAGTAAGAGGCATTACAAAAGCACAACAGCCATTTATAAAGGAAAAATAAAACACTGTTAATGCTGCTAATTAAACATAAATATTATATAATGGAAATACTGAGCAGATCAGGCAAGTATTTGCAAAGAGAGAAACAGAGTTAAGCATAGAAACATGGGAAATAGGAGCAGGAGTAGGCCATTCGGCCTTTCGAACGTGCTCCGCCCATCATTATGATCATGGCTGATCATCCAACTCCATAGTCTGCTCCCGCTGTCTCCGCACATCTTTTGATCCCTTTCGACCCAAGAGCTATATCTAACTCCTTCTTCACCACATGCAATGCTTTGGCCTCTACCACTTTTTGTGTTCGTGAATTCCACTGGCTCACCACTCTCTGGGTGAAGAAATTTCTCATCTCAGTCCTAAATAGTCTATCCCATATCCTCAGAGTGTGACACCTGTTCTGGACTCCACCACCATCGGGAACATCCTTCCTGCACCTACCCTGTCTAGTCTTGTTACAATTTTATAGCTTTCTATGTGATCCCCCCTCATTCTTCTGGACTTCAGCGAATATAATCCTAACCGACTCAATCTATCCTAATATGGCGGACCCTCCAACCCAGGAATCAGGCTGGTAAACTTTCATTGCACTCCCTCTACAGCAAGAGGCCTGAAGGCAGGGCGGATGGTTGGTGGAGCTGAGAGATCGAGTGGCCTAATGAACGGCCACAGGGGAGCCTCTTGCATCCACAAAACATAATGCTTCTCTATCCATCACTGGTCACAGACTGTAGTCTGAAGAACGTGTTGGAATACGAACAGAATAACTAGGAGCAGGAGTAGGACCTTCAGCCCAGAAGCATTCTCTATCATTTGATAAGATGATTGCTGATCTGATTCTGGCTGATCTGATTCTGGTTGATCTGATTCTGGCTGATCTGATTCTGGCCTGAACTCCGCTTTCCTGTCGGTCTGCCATAACCCTCGATTCTCTTCTCAATCAAAAATCTACCATAACTCAGCCTTGAATATATTCAATGGCCTAGTCTCCCCTAGCCTCTTATGAAGAGAATTCCACAGACTAACTCAATTTTTTCTCTTCTCAGGCTTAAATGGGGACCCCTATTTTTTAAAACAGTGTCCCTCAGTTCTACTCCCACGAGAGGGAAAACCCTCACAGCATACACCCTGTCAAGTCCCCTCAGGATCTTATGTGTTCAATAAGATCAACAAAACTCAGCCTCCTGAACACCAATGGGTATAGGCCCAATCTGCTTAACTTTTCATCATAAAATAAACGGCTTCATCCCAGCAATCAGTCGAGTGAACCTTCTGTGAACTGGTTTTAATGCAATCACACCCTTTCTTAAGTAAATAGACCAAAACTGTATAGTTTACTCCAGATGCTGTCTGACTAAGGTCCTGTATAGCTGCAGCATAACTCTCCTACTGTTACAATGCATTCCCCTTGCAATAAAAACATATGAAATAGGAGCAGGAGCCCGCCATTCTGCCCTTCGAGCCCACTCCACCATTCACTGAGATCATGTTTAGTCTTCCACTTCAACAATATTTCCTTCTATTAACCCCGTGATCCATGATGCTTTCAATGTCTAGAAATTTATAAATCTTAGTCTTAAACATACTAAATGACTGACCCTCCTCTGGGACAGTCAATTCCAAAGATTCACCACCCTCTGAATGAAGAAATTCCTCCACATCTCAGTCCTAAATGGCCTGCCCCTTATTCTGAGACTGTGTCCCCTAGTTCTAGACACCCCCAGCCTGGGGCAACGTCCTACCTGCATCTACACTGTCAATCCTTGTAAGAATTATGTATGCCTGAATGAGATCACCTCTCATTCTTCTAAACTCAAGAGAATAAAGGCCCAGTCTATTTCACTTTTCCTCAGCACGCATTGCTCCAGGAATTGTTTTAGTGGAACCTTCATTGCACTCAGTCTAAGACAAGTATATCTTTCGTTAGGTAAGAAGACAAAAACTGCATAGAATGCTCCTGTTGCCGTCTCACCAAGGCAGTGAGACATCTTTACTCCGACACTCAAATCCACTTGTAATAACAGCCAACATACCATTTACCTTTTTAACTGTTTGCTGTACCTGCTAGTTAGCTTTAAGTGAGTCATGAACAAAGACATTGAAATACCTTTGAAGGTCAACGCTTCCCATCCTCTCAGCATTTAACAAATGGTCTGTATTTTTAATTTCCTGACAATGTGGATAACCTCACATTTCTCCATGTTGCATTCCATTTGCCAAATTTTGGCCACTCAATTATCCTTTCCATATCCTCTTGAAGCATCTTTGCATCCTCCTCACAACTCACACTTCCACCTAATTTCCTGTCACCTACAAACTTCTAAATATTACATTTAATCCCCACATCCAAATCATTGATATTGATTGTGGAGAGCTACGGCTGTGATCCTTACGCTACCTCATTGTACGACATCGACGGGTCTCCCCTTATCTATTCTGCTGAATACATCGTCAAAAAACCCCAACAGGTATGTTAAACGTGATTTCCCTTACATAAATCCATGTTGAATCTGCCCAATGCTACCATTATTTTCTAAATGTTCTATTATCACATTATTGCAGAATCTAACATTTTGCCTAATACTTATGTCAGGCTAACAGATCTCTAGTGCCCAGTTTACTCTCTCCCTCCTTTCTTAAACAACGGGGTTATATTTTCCACCTTCCAATCTGCAGGAATCATTCCAGAGGCTACAGAATTGTGAAATATGATCACCAACACATCTATTATCTCTGCAGCCACTTCCTTCAACACTCTGGGAGTTAGATCATCAGGTTCAGGGAATTTATAATACATGAATAGGATGGGAATAGAGGGATACGGACCCCGGAAGTGCAAAATGTTTTAGTTGACGGGCACTATGATGGGCAGAGGCTTGGAGGGCCGAAGTGTCTATTCCTGTGCTGTACTTTTCTTTGATCTTTTCTTTCTTTGTTCTTAGCTACTTTATGTCCCAGTAATTTCTCCAATACTTTCTTAAACAAATATTAATATCTTTCAGTTCCTCGTCTACATTAGTCCCTTGATTCCCATTTATTTCTGAGCAATTTTTACTATTTCTCTCTGTGAAGACAGACACAAAGTATTTGTTATTTTTTTCTGCCAATTCCTTATTCCGCATTGTAAATTTTCCCGAACTTGCTTGAAATGGAACCACATTTATTTTTACTAATATTTCCCTTTTTACATACCTACAGAAGCATTTACAATCAGTCTTTGTGTTTCTTGCTAGTTTACTCTCATATTCTATCTGTTCATTATGCATCCATTTCCATGTCCTTCTCTGCAGATTTCTAAAATGCTCCCAATTCGCAGGCTTTCCTTTTTCTGGAAACTTAATACATCTCTTCATTTCATCTAATACAATTCTTGATTTCTTTCGTTGGGGCATTTTTGGTTGCTGGGTTTTTGTGTATCAAAGGAATGTATTTTTGTTGTAAACACGTCACATTTCAAAGCCTTGAATGGAAATGGGGTAAAGACACCACTGAGATTCACACTCAATATCTTCTGTTTACTAGACAGTCGTTGGAACTGCTTTATCCACAGCACCCAGATAAACGCCAGCATACCAATTGTCTTCTTAATCACTTGCTCCACTGCATGCCTAGTGATTCATGGACAGGGGCTCCCAGATCCCCCAGTACCGTACAGTCTGCAGTCTTTCTCCATTCAGGTAAGATACTGCTTTTATCTTATTACAGCCAAAGAGAACATATTCACATTGTCTCACATTAAACTCCATCTGCCAATTTTTTGCCCATTCACTTCACCTATCGAAATCCCTTAATAGACTCTTTATGTCCACTTGACAAGTTACTTTCCTACCTTTGCGCCATCGGCAAATTTAGCTACCATGCATTCAGTTCCTTCACCCAAGTAATTTACACAGTTATTTGAGGCCCCAGCACTGACCTTTGTGTCACTCCACTAGTAGCAGTTTGCCAAACCGAAAATGGCCCTTTACCCCAACTCTCTGTTAGCTGTTAGCTAATCAATCGTCTATAGATACTAATATGCTACCACCTGCATAACAAATTCTTATCTTCTTATCTTTTTTATCTTTAATGTCACACCTTATCAAATTCCTTTTGGAAATCCAAGAGCACCAAATCTACAGATTCTCCTTTATCAATTTTCATGTTACTTCCTCAAAGAAATATAATCCATTCGCCCCATGTGATTTGCAATCCGCTGGGCCTTCCATCAATCCAGGGAATTTTGGAAGATCACAACCAAAGCATCTACTATGTCGCAGCCACTTCCTTTAAGACCCAATGATGAAAGCCATCAAGTCAAGGGACTTCTCAACCTTTGGATCTAATAGGTTCCCTAATACCTTTTCCCTCAGAACTCTGATTGTTTTAAATTCCTCCTTTCTTTTTACCCCTTGATTTTCAAGTATTCTGGGATGTTTCTTGAATCTTCTACAATGAATAGAGACACAAACTGCCTGTTCAACGCTTCTGCCATTTCCTCATTTCCCATTGTTAGTTTCCTGGCCTCATTTTCTAAGGGACCTATGCGCACTTTAGTATTCATTTCCTTTATAAATAATTGGAGAACCTCTATCAGCTTTTATCTTCTAACTGTCTTTCTCTAATATTCTGCAGATAAAATGCACCTTTACTATGATGTCATTAATTAATCCAGTCTCTTTGAACATTCCCAGGTCTAAAATAGCCATTCTGTGGTTGTCACTGGAACATACGGACTAAGAAATTGTCTTGAATACACTCTAGGGACTCATCTTCCAGGCAACCTTTGCCATTCTGCTTCATCCGATAGGTATGATGATTAAAATAAGACGCCATATTGCAGCACCTTTCTTACAGGCACACGTTATTTTTTTCCTGTATATTCTGTCCGAAAGTGTGAAGGTATTAGGGGCCTATAAGCTACTCCCACATGGACTGCAGCGGTTCAAGAAGGCAGCTCAGCACAACTTTCCCAAGGACAATTAGGGATGGGCAATTAATGTTGGCCTAGCCAGTGATGCCTGAATCCCAATATTGAATAGAAAAGTGACTTGTTACCTTTGCTAATTCATATTTCTACTCAAAATAATTCTACATCTTGATCTTCTGAACTAACGTCATCTCTGACTACTGTACTCATGTCATCAGTTATTAACAGAGCGACCCCGCCACATTTTTCTAGCTTTTGACATCTAATCACTTTTCTCTTTTTCCAAAAGCAATGGCCACAGTGACCGGGGACAAACACCCAACTCTGAGGAGGAGGAGGGGAGACTTCACATTATTCCCCAACACCCGAGAGACAAAGATGTTTGGGACTGGAATCCCATAGCCTAGAGTTCAGAGAGAGAGAGAAATAACATGAATCAAACTAAATGTTTCTTTTTATTCATAGCTAACACTAACAGTAATGGACAGTGTTTTTAATACTAGGAACAGTGCTCAAATATATTGTTAAATATTCAGTTTTTCAAAACACAATCTCACACTGTCTGGTACTTACTCCAGTTTCTGTATTTTACAGTCCGTTCTCCTCAGAGCTACAGACAGTCGTTTCACTCGTGAATCTCGCAGTTTGTTATCAGCCAGGTTCAGATCTGTCAGTGAGCGATTAAAAACAGAGGCAAGATCCTCAGCACAAGAATCTGTCAGATCGGTGTCCCCTAGACTGGGGGGTGGGGGGAGGGTTCGAGAGAGAAAAAATAACAGGAATCAGAATAAATTTCCAGTTTTTTTTTAAAGAATATAACTAATTAAAATAATAATATACAGTGTGAAACATTCAAGAAACACAACTTGAAACCATGAAAGCAATGTATAATTGATGCTGTCGATGTGAAATATAAAGGAATATTCAGTAAATAGTCAGCCTGGGAGACAGTATCTGTGAAGGGAGAAACAGAGCCCAGAGTCCCGCAGGCGGGCGCGTGCCTGACCCAAGCAGGCGGGGAATCGAGCGAGATGATGTCGGACGAGCGTCCTGACGTCATCGCGCACTCGTGCGATATTTGGCTTGGCGGGCACGCGCAAACGTTGAAGAGTTCCCGCGGACAATGAGGCGGGAAATTAAACCCATTAACGTCCCAATTGTCAGCGGGTTTTCGTGGCCCCTCCAACCTGAGGTTGGCGGACCAGCCAATCGACCAGGCGACCTTTACATTCTTGATGAAACCTCATCCAAGGGAGGGATGAAATCTCCGTTAGGATTTAAAATAAAAATAAATCTCCGTGGACTGTTTTTTTTGTGAGGTCTGCTTTCAGGTGCTTGATTTTGCTGCAGGGACAGTTTTGCAGCACGTTTGTGCTTTATATTATTATTTGGAGGTCTGCAGCTCTCTGAGGCATCTGTCTGCCTTCAGGGAGCTCACTGGAAGCGCTCACCAGCACTTACAGTGAGGTCGGTGCCGCCCTCTTCCCTCCCCCAGCGGCAGTGCTGAGCCTTTCCCCGGCTACGCTTCACACTGGCTGCCTCTCAATTGGCCAAGCAGCGTAAGATCATGGTCGCGGGGCTATTCGGGCAGAAGCGCATTTCACATCCGCTCCCAGGCTCCCCGATCGTGCACCCGACAAGGAAAAAATTCAGGCCATAGTTAATGTTTCAGTTTGATGAGCTTACAATAGAACTGGGAAAAGCAATGTCTTGACTGGTTTTAAGTGACAGTAAATTGGGGGGAGGAGGATTGCAAAATGGAAGTGCACCGATGATTAACGTGACAAAACTGGCGAGGGAACAAAATAAATCACTAAACTCCACACCTGAAACCCGTCTGACTCGTGTGTGGACATGGAGGGAGGATGGTAAAGGAATGGAGTTTGTGGTGGGGAGAAAGATAATGGCTGTGAGGTCAGTACACAGTGTTAGCCTTACAGCCTTATATGTGACTAAGGATAAAAGTGAACTTGGTCAAAAGGTCTTGC
This sequence comes from Cetorhinus maximus, assembly GCF_964194155.1. NCBI lineage: Eukaryota > Metazoa > Chordata > Chondrichthyes > Lamniformes > Cetorhinidae > Cetorhinus > Cetorhinus maximus. The sequence continues at coordinate 57,888 of NC_135897.1, forward strand.
CCACCCAGCCACTGGCAATGCCCAGGCAGCAGCATTGGCTGTCAGAAGCCTGTCAGCCTCTCTGTGGAGAGCCCCGGTCAGTCAGAGTTGACTCCTGTGCTGCCGTGACTCAGTGGGTGCAAGCAGGAAGCATCCCTGTGTCTCCATGATGGGCAGTCAGGCTGTCACCAGCATAGACTCGTGTATGTCTTTGATGGGTGAGTAACAATGGACAGTTACGTGCTTGGAGAAGAGAGCAGACAATGTTGGGGAAAGATCCTAGATGGGTAGCTACATTCAGATCTTGTCATCCTTAAACCAATGGAAGATGAAATGCTGGAGCTGGGAAATTGGAAGCAGGGTGGACAATCACTGACGGTGAGATGGTTGTGGAGCTGAGAGAGTGAATGGCCTTATGGATGGACACAGGAGAGCCTATGGAGACCACAAAACAGAGTGAACATGTATCTGTCCCTAGTCAAATGGAGTAGTTTGAATGAAATGTTAGAATGTGCATTGCCCTATAATCACACTTCTCCTACTCACAAATCAAGGGCTGTGATTGGGGGCCAGCCATCCGCCTCTGAGGAGGAGGAGAGGACCTCTGGGTGCACCGTCACATTATTCCCCAACACCCTTAGGACAAAAATCTGCTGGACTGACATCCCTTAGACAGGGGGGTTAGAGAGAGAGAAATAACAGGAGGAAGAGGAAATGCAGTTTCATTTTCATTAATAACATTATCACTGACATTAATAATAATGGACACTGTTTATTTATTTTTCTCATAGCACTTCTGAAAATGTACTGTTAGACATTCAGTTATTATCAACATAATCTCACACAATTTGGTACTTACCTCAGTCTCTGTAATTTGCAGGCCAAGTTCTGCAAAGCCACAGACAGTACTTTCGCTCCTGAGTCTCCCAGTCGATTAAAATCCAGGTCCAGAACTGTCAGTGACAGGTTTGTACCGAGAGCAGAGGCAAGATCCTTGGCACAAGAATCTGTGAGATTGTTCTTCTGCAGACTGGAGATAAGGGACAGAAAACCAACAGGAATCAGCAAAAATCTCCGGTGTCCAAGGGAACAGCATTAATGACAATAGTAATGTATAGTGTGAGACACTCCATGATACAGATGGAAAATACTATTGATGATGAAAATCTGAAATGCAAATAGAAAATAATGGAAATGCTCAGCAAGTCAGACACTATATGTGAAGAAAGAATTAGCGATAACAGTTTGAATATTAAGCTCACCCGCCAGGGTGTTTTTAGGCAATGGGTGAGAGTAAAGTTTTTGGGCTGGGTTTCCCACCAGCCGAGACCTCTCAGCGATTGACGCTGGGGTGGGCGGGGCCTCAGACGGGCCACCCGCGCTCGCCCCAGTTGAGGCCCTTAACTGGCCAATTATTGATCACCTGAGGGCCCTCTCCCACCCAGCCTCAATTTTTAGGTTGGCGGGAAGAGTTCCTGGGTCTGGTGGAAGCCCAAAAATAACCGGATTCAGGCCTTTGGTGGAAGGGGCCGGGGGCGGGGAGGTGTCTCCATCAGAAGCCCCCCTTTTAACGTCGGGCATCCCCCATCCCCCTCACCCCCAGCTGACCCACACAAGTCCAGTGACTGCAGGACCTCCCTCCAACCCTCAATCTCTGACACCCCAATTGACTACAGTCCAGCGCCATTCCTCTCCTAACTTCCCCTTCCAGAGATCCCCAAAACTTACCTTTTCCTGGACTCCCAGGAGTAAGACTCTGGGGAGTGCATGCAGTCTCATTCCTGTCCACAGCAGCTTCTGGCACTGCATGAACTAGAGAACTGCCGGCCAATCTGATAGTCTGACAGGTCTCAGAGGCAGGACCTCCTCCCAAGTGAGGAGTGGAAGTCCTGCCTGCAGCCAATTAACACTCATTGGAGCGTGAAATCTCCGTGGGACAGACAGTGTTGGCGGAGATGTGTTCCCCACCGAATCTTCGGATGGCGGGATGGGAAACACCACCATCCTAAAAAAGTTTACTGTAAATGGAAGTAAAGTGGGAACAGTTCAGAACAGATTGAGAGTTGATTCTGAATCACACATTTGTGTTGTTCTATTGCGCGTTGAACCACGTCATTCTCGCTGTAATTCTAGGGTCACGACCTCAAAGGGATAATTTCCCTGCTTGCAAGACACAACCACCGCATCCCGAAGTCCTTGCCCAGGGTTGCAAGAGGACATGGAACATCAGTGATCAGGGGACGGAGTTTGTGGTGGGGACGAGGATAATGGCCGTGAATGCAGCACACAAGGTGAAGCTTACAGCTTCACTTATGACTTATGATGAAAGTGAAATTGGTTGATAGGTCATCCCCACCCAGCCACTGGCCATGGCCAGGCAGCAGCATTGGCTGTTAGAGACATGTCAGCCTCTCTGGAGGGCCCAGTCACAGTTGATTTGTGACGACCAAATGGCTCCATGCAGGAAACATCCCTGTGGTGTCATGAAGGACAGTCAGGCTACACCAGTTTAGGCTCATTCCAGACTTTGATGGAAGGTGAAGCGCTGGAGCTGCGAAGCCTAGAGGCTGGGCGGCAATCACAGATGGCGAGATGGGTTGTGGAGTTGAGAGAGGGAGAGTGGTCTAAAGAATGGATACAGGAGAGCCTCTGTTGGCCACAAAGCATCGTGTTCATGTGTGCGTCACTGTTCACACACAATAATCTGAAGGGTGTGTTGTAATGTGCATTGCCCTCGAGTCACTCTTCTCGCTCTCACAAATCAAGGACTCCTGTGACCGGGGGACAGCCCACCTCTGAGGAGGAGGAGGGGTCCTCAGAGGGTGCACCATCACTTTATTCCCCTGCACCCTGAGCACAAACATCTGTGGGACTGACATCACATAGATGGGATTAGAGACAGGAATTACATGAATCAGAGTAAATGGGGATTTTTAAAATTAATAACTTTATCACTGGCACTAGTAAAATTGGACAGCGTTCATTTATTATACCAGTAACAGGGCTGACATTGTTTTGTTATATATCCTATTATAAACACAGTCTCACACAATCTGTACTTACCACAGTTTCTGTATTTTACAGTCCCGTTCCCTCAGAGCCTCAGACAATAGTTTCACCCCTGAATCTCCCAGATTATTATGATCAAGGTCCAGATCCGTCAGTGACCGGTTTGTCCTGAGAGGAGAGGCGAGATCCTCGGCAGCAGAAGCTGTGAGATCATTACCATACAGGCTGAAGATCAGAGGGAGAAAGATAACAGGGATCAGAGTAAAGTCAGTGTTTTAAAGACCATTAATGACAATAATAATATATAGTGTGGGAAATTCAAGAAACAACTTCCATTTATCTAGTAGGTCAAACACTATCGTTTGTGTAAATCTGAAATCTAAATAGGATATGCTGGAAATACTCAGCAGGTCAGGCAATATCTGTTCAGAGGGAAAAAGAGTGAAATGTTTCTGTCAATGCGCTATCATTAGAATTGGAAAAAAAATCAGTGAATCAGCAGGATTTAAGCAACAGGGAAATGGGGATGGGAGGGCGGCAAGGAAAGGACAATATGAAAAAGGATGATGATACAAAACAAAAGCACAGGATTCCCACGTCCTTATCCGGGTTGATAGGGAGGGGCTTGGGATGGTCAATGGCTCGGGAATGGAGTTTGTGATGGGACTGAAGATAATGACTGGAATTTTACCGGAGGCGGTGAAGGCCTGATCAGATTGTAAGTGGGTGTTTGGACGTAGGGTCAGGGTAGTCAGAGTTACGAAGGCGATATTATCAGAGCTGACAGGTGGGACGAACCGTCCACTTCGGTGGTGCAGACAGGGGACGTCCCAGTTCAGACAATGCTGGCGCCATCTGTAAAGGCAGGCAGCAGTAATTTCAAACACAGCAGCCCTGGAGGGACTAGTGGTTACTGAATGAAGAGCTGAAATGGCAGAAGACAGATCAACGTTGCACGCTGATGAGTGCTGCATGCAGGAGACATGCATGTGGTGCCATGTGGGACAGTCAGGCTGCCACCAGTATAGGCTAGTGTGTCTCTTCGATGGGTGAGTTACATGAAGATTTCTATGCTTGCAGATGAAAACAGCTGACGAGATGGCCTGAGCTAAGATGGGTCACTGTACCCCAGTGCTCCTGATCCTTACACCCATGGAACATCAGACACATGAACTGGGAGATCTGGAGGCAGGGCGGGCAATCACTGCTGTTGGGCTGGGTTGTGGAGCTGAGAGAATGAGTATCCTAATGGATGGACATAGGAGGCCCTCTGGTAAGCACAAAACAAACATTTCCCTAGAAACACTATTTTTTCTTTCACAGATCGAGGGCTGTGACTGAGTGACAGCCATCCACCTCTGAGGGAGAGAAGGGGAACTCAGAGGGTGCACCGTCACATTATTCCCCTCGCACCCTCCACAGGTGCAGGTACTATCACGACGGGAGATAGTCACATTCCATTAATAAAGGAGTCACAATCTGGTGAACAGCACAGACACGCCCGAGCAGCTGATGGAGACAGTAATAGCCAAGGTCACTCACACTCGGAGGGCTTTGGGAGCGAAAGGCAATGTCAAGCTTCAGGCTGATGACATGTAACCAGCTTCTTCAACAAGGCAGCAGATGTTGGAACTGCACCATGAGGTATGTCAACATGAAGAAGCTGTGTGTAACCAGACACAAAGGATGCGGGAGTTAATCCAAGCTATAAGTATTGCTGTGTCCCGGGCATGAGTGCCCAAGGCATCCTCTACTGAGAGATTGGTGACCTTGATGGACAGTAAATCCAGCTGACCAACGATTGGAGATACATACTGACCTGCATGTCATCACAACCTCCTTGAGCAATGGCTGGGTGAGAGGGGGTGAGGTGACTGGAGTCACCACCAAGTCCTCGGACTTCTCAGGTGAGCAGGGAGGGTCCAGTGTGCCCTGAAAGTGTATAGGAGTGACTGCCTGCAGCATCTGGGGGCTCCTCTCAGGGAGCTCCTGGATTTGGCAGCGTGTCCTCCACTGCTCTGACTGTAACACCAGCACCTCACAAACCCACGATAACAGGGCCTATTCCAGTATCTGTGCAGGAGGCCCTCAGTATGCTGGGGCCCTCCAGACCTCAGGGAACCAGAGGACAACCGCCATCGTCATTGAAATCCTCGGAGGAGAAAGGTAAGCACCCTGCCTCCACCTCAGCTGACAGCGCAGGGGGTGCACAACGTAGGAGCCCCCATCATCACTTTCAAAGGTTCATCTTATTGCACTTGGGTTTCACAGGGTTATGTTGTGTTGTGACATATCACATTCCTGTGTATGTGTCTTCAATGAATTTTAAGAAGGTGCATCACAAAATTAATCTTTCACCAGTATTTTAAAGAACATTACTGGGCCTTTAACAGTTCACTGGCTCCTGCAAAGGGTGACAATGGAAGGACAACACAGAATGAGTTCAATTCATTTCCAACATTTTTGCCTCATGTGCTAACGGTTCCAGGGAAATGTTAAGGACATTCAAAGAAACAGCAACAGAGCTGCACAAGGTGGAAGATAATTATATTAAATGGGTGTCTAAGTAAAGACTCGTATGGAACACGTCTGTAGGTGGAATCTCAAGCTTCACTTGCACATTTAGACCAGGTGACAGTGCAGGGACGGTGATATAGTTCCAAGTCACATTCCTGACTTGTGGCCTTCTGGATAGTGAAGAGATTTTCGGGTGTCAGGAGGTGAGTTATTCACTTCAGAATTCCCAGCATCTATGGGGCGGGAGGTGGGTGGAGGTGGTGGTGAGGTTATATTCTCTCTTGCTGGAGACGGTAATTGCCTGGCTCTTGTGTGGTGCATTTGTTACTTGCCACTTATCAGGCCAAGCCTACAAATTGTCCAGGTCTTGCTGCACAAGAACAAAGAAATAGGAGCCGGAGTAGACTGCTCAGACAATATGATCATGGATGACCTAGGGCTTCAACTCCACTTTCCCACCCACTCCCCATGTTGCTCAATCCCATGAGGGACCAAAAACCTGTCTATCTCAGCCTTAGAATTATTTATTCAACGATGGGGATCCACAACCCTCTGGGATAGAGAATTCCAAAAATCCATAACCCCTCAAGTGAAGCATCCGTCCTTAAAGTTCAGTAGCCTATACTGAGACTGTTTCCCTGCAGACAGAAGTTAGGAATCTAGGTAAGAAGTTAGCAAGCGCGGCCTGAAAAGCAGTAATCTCTGGATAACTCCTTGTATCCTGCACAAGTGAACACCGAAATAGGAGGGTAAGCAGATTAATTAGTGGCTGGAAAGATGGTGCAGGGGAAAGGGATTTCGAATTGCTGGGACTTTGTAACCAGCACTGAGGGTGCTGGGACCTCTACAGGCCAGATGGATTGCACTCAAGCAGAGCTGGAACTGATTTCCTGGTGATTTGCTACTTATATTGAGGAGGGTTTAAGCTAACTTGTCAGGTCTGTGGGAAGCAGGAGGTAATATCAGAGAGGAATACGAAGGAAGGCTCGTAGAAATATATAGGACTAGAGTAGTAAATAGTAAGTTATTAAGTCCGTACAGAGTAAGGGAGAGAACAATAAAGTCTAAATCAATGTTACAGAGCATGTTTGTGAATGCATGGAGTGTGGTAAATAAGATTGGTGAGTTCCAGGTGCACGTGCCATGTGGAAATATGGTGCTGTGGCAGTAACAGAGGCCTCGCTCAGCCAATGGCAGGGCTGTGTATTAACTAATCCTGAATATAGGGTTTTCAGGAAAGATAGGAAAGGCAGAAAATAGAATGGGGTGATTGGAATGATTAAGCAGAATATTTCAGTGCTGGAGAAAGGGGATGATCCAAAGAGGTCAAGGGCAGAATTTACGTGGTTAGATCTAAGGAACAGAAAAGGTGCAATTACATTGCTAGTCTATAGGCTACCAACCAAGGGAAAGATTTAGAAGAACAAATTTGCAGGGAAATTCCAGGGAGGTGCAAGAATTAAGGAGTAGTTATAATGGAGAGCTTTAATTATCCAAATATAGAATGGGATAATTTTAATGTGACATACAGAGAGGGGCAAGAATTCCTAGAATGACCAGGAAATTATTCTACAACAGCGCGATTCCAGTGTGAGGAAGGATGCACAGCTTGACATGATTCTTTGGAATGAGATATGCCAAGTGGATCAAGTATAAAGGAGTGATCACTGTATCGTAAGCTTTAGGCTGACTATGGGATAAAACAAAGAACAGTCCAGAGTAAAAATAATTAATATGGGGAAAGCCAACTTTAATTGTCTAAGAATGAGCCTGACCCAGTTAAAATTGACTGTTTGAGCCAATAATCGTCAAACGTGTCTGGCCTCCCCCATTGAGGATGGGAATATTGGTGGAGCCTTTTCCTGCAGTGAGCTGTTTAATCGCCCGTCACCATTCACAACTGGATGTGACAGGTGTACAAAACTTTGATCTTATCGGTTGGTTTTGGGATCACGTGCATATCCCATTAGTTGGCATGCAAGTTGTCCTGGGTTGTAGCCTCACCAGTTTGGCACCTCATTTTTCGGTGCACCCAAGTCTAAGTCATCAACACATATCAAGAAATGTGATACTGCTCGTCCTGAAGCAACCGGTGGAGAGCTCCACTGACTGCTTCCTCGAACTGAAAAACAACATCAACAACGATATTCTGTTTCCTGTCATTCAGGCAACTTTATATCCATGCTGTCACAGTCCCTTTTATTACTTGGGCTTTAACTTCGCTGCCAAGCTAATTATGTGCCTATTAATAAGTTTTATTTCAAATAACACTATTCCTTTTACTAATTATAACAACTTGTTTATGATTCAGATTATTAAATATGGAAATTATCGTCATTGGCAGCTTCGCCTTGAGTACTTGCTGCCCAAGTCTGTTCGATAACACTCCTGTGAAGTGTCTTGGGACAATTAACTATATTAAAGCTGCTATATGAATGAAAGTTTATGTTGTTGTTGATGACACCATGACTGATACTAATGATACCGTACAGTGTTCGACATCCCGTTATCAGAAACAACATCTCACACAGTTTCTGAATTTTACTGTTGGGTTATTGGGAGCTACAGACTGTGATAGCTTAATCATTTTGATAGTTTATTAACTGCATTACCAATATATTTATGGAAGTTTTACACTTTTATTACAATAAATGGGGGCTGTATAATAGGATGGGCCGCTCACAATCCATTGACTTCGGCGGGGTCTGGAAAATTCCGCTCGCGAGAGGGACCATAAAGTTCCACCATGGGAATTGTAGAAGCAATAATTGTTTTGTCCATTTTTAAATTTTGATTCATGTCTTTGAGAATGACTTTAAAATTTTTTTAAAGGTATTATTCCTGAATTTTGCAGTTTTTTGCAACTCAGGTCCAGACTCATCAGTGCCCAATTTGTGCTGAGAGGGGAGCTATGAATATGTGAGGCTGTTACTATCGGGCTGGAGATCAGAGAGAGAAACATTTCATGAATCAGAGTAAATCTATGGTGTTTATTAATAACACCAATACTTGTAGTAATGATAACGTGCAGTGTTTATTAGTGACACAGTTACTGATACTCGTAATAATTTACAGCATCAGACATACAGTTATTTTAAAGAAAATCTCACAGTCTGGTGATTTGCTGGGAGTCAGAGCGGAGCTGCGGGAGACAGTTAGAATCTGAGGAGCGCCTGTAAATAAAGACCAGGGATTGCAGAGTGGCCGACTTTAATGGCAGTCATAGCAGAGCTTCAGGATGTAGTCAGGAGCTGAGGAGTGCCGACAAAAAAAGACCAGGGATTGTAGAGCGGCCGACCTTGCTGGGAGTGGGCAGGGAGCTGCAGGAGGCAGTCGGGAGATGGGGAATGCCTAAAAATAAAGACCAGGCGTTGCAGAGCGGCCGACCTTGCTGGGAGTGGGAGCGGAGCTGCGGGAGGCTGTCGGGAGCTGAGGAATGCAGCGTTTCAGCTGCTGTCAGGAAGCAGTGGCGGGGGGGGGGGGGGGGGGGGGGAATTGTGACGTCACAGGAAGCCAGTACGTTGATAGGCCGGTAATTGCCCAGTGGGAGGGACAGTGTGAGCGCTTTGACTGGTGTTGGACTTAAGGTAGATCTATAAATAAAAATAACTAAGACTTTGAAATTATATAACCCGAAAGTTTAAAACCTTAAAATTAAAATTTAAACATGCATTAAAAAATGATTAAAACAAACACCTGAAACACATTCCTGTGTATTCAAGAAGCGTATAACTTTTAGTTGTCAGTGGTACTCACATTCAATAAGCACAGTAAATTGTAGCACACATAGGAATTATGTCATTCAGTTAAGTGAACTAAATAACATAGGTTAGAATGGCAGGACAGGTGTTACGTTGCAGCTGTGGGATGTGAAAACGCTTGGGTGCCAAGGCGATCCATGACAAACATGTCTGCAGAAACTGTAAGTAGCTAGAGGAATTCCAGACCAGGCTTATTGACCTGGGAGCCGAACTGCAGGCTCTGCTCAACACAAGGGAGGGGGAGAAATGACTGGGCACTTCGTTCCAAAAGATGGTTACACATCTTAGAATAGGGTCACCTGTTTCTGTCAACAGTGCGGAAGAGGATGACGTGGCTGTGGGCAAAACAGGTTACGGGACCAAGCATACAGCAGTGGAGGAGCCTCAGACTTTGCAATTATAAAACAGGTTTGAGGTGCTCACAACCTGTGTGGATAAAGGCGAGGCCTGCAAGGTGGATGAGCAGGCTTGCCATGGTATATTGTTACAGGAAGCCGTTCATGTGTGGGTGAACAAATAGGAATGTACTTATGATAGTGCATAGTATAGTGAGGGGAATTGACACTCTTCTCTGTAGCAAGGAGTGAGGATCCAGAGAGCTGTGCTCCCTGCCCAGTGCCAGGGGTCAGGACATCTGTTCAGAGCTGGGGAGGAACTTGGTGGGAGGGGGAGGATGCAATTGTCATAGACCATGTAAGTACATAGGCAGGAAAAGGAAAGAGGTTCTGCAAAGTCAGTGTGAAGGTCTAGCTACCGGATTAAGAAGCAGAGCCTCAAAGGTACTACTTTCTGCGTTATTACCTGAGCCACGTGCAAACTGGCAGAGGGCAAATTAAATTAGAGAGACAAATGCGTGGCTCAAAGACTGGTGTGGGGAGGAATGGGTTCCGGTTTGTGGGGCACCAGCAGCAGTACTGAGGAAAGTGGGGGCTGTACCATGGAACGGCCCACACCTGAACCATGCTGGGATGAGTGTTCTTGTGAATTGCGTAAGTAGGGAAGTAGAGAGGGCTTTGAACCAAGCAGGGTGCGCGGGGAAGGGAGGGGGTGGGGGTGGGGGCGGTGAGTGAGCGATCAAACTTGGCTAGATGTGGAAAATCAAGGGGTAGAGTCAAGACAGGCAAACAAAATAGCCATATGAGGAATGAGGGACAGAGAATGGCAGGAAAGGCCAAAGGGGAAGGACAGAGAATACACCCACAGTCAAGACTAGATTTTACAAAGGTCACAAAGGCAAAACTATTGGCTTTGTATCTGAATGCAAGAAGCATTCATAACAAAGTAAATGAATTCATAGAGCACACTGAAGTAAATAAATATGACCTGATGGCCATTATGGAGACGTGGCTGCAGAAAGACAAGGATTCAGTCCTGAATACTGAGGGGTGCATGACATTGAAGAAGAATAGGAAACTCGGTAAAGGTGGAGGGGTAGCACTGGTAATCAAAGATGGCATTGGTGCAACAGTTAGAGATAACCTTGCTTCAGGAGATCAGCATATATAATCGGAATCAATGGGGATGAGAAATAATAGGGGAAAAAGTCACTAGTGGGAATGGTCTACAGGACCCCTAACAGTAACCACAATGGAGGACAAGAAGAAATATTGGGTGGCTGTGATAAAGGGGCTGCAATAATCATGGGTGATTTTAATCTAATTATAACCTGGAAAAATCAGATTGGCAGTTTAGCCTGGATCAGGATTCCTTACAATGCGTTCGAGATAGTTTCTTAGTGCAGCATATTCTGGAACCAACCAGGGAGCAGGTTATATTAGACTTGGTATTGTGTAACGTGACAAAATTAATTAGTAACCTGAAAGTGAAGGCACAACTAAGTAGCAGCGACCACAATATGATGTATTTTACATCCAGTTTGAAAGGGAGGAGAATGGGTCTGAGACTAGTACCTTAAAATAAAATAAGTGCAACTATGTGGGCATGAAAGCTGAGCAAGCAGAAGTGAACTGGGATACTTAGCTTTAGGATATGTCAATAGAGAAACATTTGAGGGATAGTTCAGAATGTTCAGAATAAGTATATTCCTACGATAAAGAAAACATCCTGAACTTATTTAGATAACCATCCGTGGTTAACTAAAGAAGTTCAGGTCAGCATCAAACTTAAGGAAAATGCATATAACAGTGCAAAGATGAGTGGCAGGACAGATGATTTGTCAGAATGTAAAGAATGGCAAAGCATGACTAACAGGTTAATCAGGAGAAATAAATTAGCGCATGAGAGGAAGCTAGCTAGAAATGTAAAAATGGACAAGAGTTTCTACAGGTACTTAAAAAGGACAATACTAAGAAAAGTGAGTGATGGTGCTCGAGAGAGTGACAGTGGGGAGTTATTAGTAGATAATAAGGAAATGGCGAATGAAATGAACAAATATTTTATTTCTGTGTTCACTATAGAGGATACAAAAAACATTCCAGTAATAGCTGCAAATCAGAAGGTGAAAGGGAGAGAGGAACTTCGTGAAAATTCAATCACTGGGGAAGTGGTCCTGAGCAAACTGATGGAGCTGTGGGCTGACAAATCTCCTCCCCCTGATGGACGACACCCTCGCGTCATTAAAGAGGTGGCTAATGAGGAAGATGGTGTGTTGGTGCCAATTTTCCAAAATTCACTGGATTCTGGAAATGTTCCATCTGATTGGAAAGTTGTAAATATAACCTGTCTATTCAAGAAGGGAGCGAGGCAGAAAACAGGAAATTATAGGTATTTGTTGTGGGGAAGTTGTTAAAATTGATCACTAAGTCTGTGATAGCTTAACACTGAGTTAAACTCGGGTAATCTCGTAGAGTCAGCGTGGTTTTGCGAAAGCAAAATCATGGGCAGAAAGGGAGGGGGTTTGGGTGGGGTCGGGCGCAATCCCGATGGGCGCCCCAGATCGACGCCGCGCCGCCATTGTGCGTGGGCGGGACACTTAAAGGCCGCCCAGCGTGACGCACGCCCTGAAGCGCTGAACGCTCCCTGTGGGGGCAGCGGGAGTGGGGAGGGGGGATTCCCCGAGCCGGGGCCTGCGCTCTTTCACACATGCGCGGGTGAAAGAGGCAGAAATCTCCCTGAGGCACGGAGCGGCCTCGCGGAGATTAATTGTGGAATTAAAGGTTTTATTAAAGAAACAAAAAATTATTGAGACATGTCACCTCATGAGACAGCGTTTATCAAATGTTTAAAAAGTTTTCATTTAATTAATAAACCCTTCATGAAACCTCATCCCACCCATGGATGAGGTTTCATGAAAAATGTGAAGTCCACCTGGACTCTTTGCCTGCCCCCCAACCTTAAGGTTGAACAGGCAGCATTCTGAACTACTTTAATTACTTTCCTAATGGCCTCAATAGGCCTTTGACAGTTTGGCTGCGCACCCGCCAAAGTGAAAATCTAAATAGCGCGCGGTGACCCCGAGACTCCCGTCCGATGTCACCGTGCGTCATTTTATGTGTCGCCGAGCAGGCCCCACCCACGTTCGCTAACCCGAAAATTCTGCCAATATTTAACCAGTTTATTAGGAATTATTTCAAGGAGTAATATGAGCTGTGGATAAAGGGAGCATGCAGACATACTGTACTTAAATTTCCAGAAGGCATTTGATAATGTGCCATGCCAAAGGTTACTGTGGACAATAAATGCTCGTGGTGTAGGGGGTAACATATTAGCATGGATAGGAGATTGGTTGGCGGGCAGAAAGCAGAGTATGTATAAATGGGTCTTTTTTTCCAAAAAGCAGTGTGTGTCGAGTGGAGTCCAGCAGGAATCTGTGCTGGGGGTCTCAGCCTTTTACAATTTACATCAATGATTTACATGAAGGAAGCGATGGCACGGTAGGTAGATTTTCAGATGAAACAAAGAATAGTCTGGAAAGTATGTTGTAAAGAGGATAGAAGTAGGTTGCAGATGGATATAGATAAACTAAGTGAGTGAGTAATAATCTGGCAATCAGATTATAAATTAGGAAACTGTGAAGTTGTTCACATTGGCAGAAATAATAAAAAGTAAAGTATTATTTAAACAGGGAACGACTGCAAAATTCCGAGGTGCAGATGGATCTAGGTGTTCCAGTACATGAGTCATAAAAAGCTAGTTTGCAGGTATAGCAAGTAATTCAGAAGGCTAATGGAATGGGCTCCTTTTTAAAGGGGAATTGAACAGAGAAGTAAGCATGTCATGCTTCAGTTACACGGGGCATTGGTATGACCGTATCTTGAACAATGTGTAGTTTTGGTCTCCTTATTTAAGGAATGGTGGAAAACAGGTATGGAGGCAGTTCATAGGAGGTTTCCCAGATTGATACCTGAAATGAATCGGTTGTCTTATGAGGAAAGGTTGGACAAACCGTGCTTGTTTCCACTGGAGTTTAAAAGCGTGAGGGGTGATTTGATTTAAGTATATAAGATGCTGAATGGTCTTGATGAGGTGGACAAGGAAAAGATTTTTCCTCCTGTGGGTGCGTCCAACAGTCGAAGTCACTGTTTTAAAAATTAGGGTTTTTCATTTAAGCACTGATATGAGAATTTGTTTTCTCTCAGGCAGTTGTGAGACTGTAGAACTCTCTGCCTCAGAAGGTGGTGGAGACGGGGTTTTGAATGTTTTTAAGGGCGAGCTGGATAGATTCTTTTTAGGCAAAGGAATCAAAGATTATTAGCAGTAGGTAGGAATGTGAAATTCAAAACACAAGCAGATCAACCATGATCTTACTGAATAGCAGAGCAGACTCGAGGGGCCAATTGACCTACCCCTACTCCTATTTATTATGTTCTTATGTACAAAACTCAGTTTCTGAATTTTTCTGCCTAGATTCCTCAGAGCTACAGACAGTACTTTCACTCCAGAATCTTCCAGTTTATTATTACTTAGGTCCAGGTTCATCAGTGACAGGTTTGTACTGAGAGCGGAGGCAAGATCCTTAGCACAAGAATCTGTGAGAGCATTGTTGCACTGTCTGGAGATCAGAGGGAGAGAAAACAATGGAAATCTGGACAAAATACAGTCAGGGGTGAAATTGGACCTGTATGGAGTTGCAGAATAGTCAGCACTGCATCGGTCATCTGCGATATGGGTCTACTTCAATAGACCTCAATATCAGGTGTTCCCATAGACACCAGAAACTGTGATTTTACCTGTTTTACATCCCTACCATTTCCATGTCCATTTTCACCCTACTGATTAATATTAATCTTATTACTGATACCCATAATATCTTACACAGTGCTATTAATAACCTAAATCCTGATACCAATAATAATTATATACAGTGTCAGACTTCTGGTTATTTTAAACGCAAACTCACACAGTCTGGTACTTACTCCAATTCCTGTATTTTACAGCCTGGATTCCTCAGGGCCGCAGACAGTAGTTGTACTCCTGACTCTCCCGGATTATTATAAATCAGTCTAAACAGAGAAGTGAGAAACACATTACAACAAGCTGAATTTTCACAAATCAGGCAAGGAACAGGAGCTGGGGTTATTTTGGGTCAGAAACCCACAACCGTTGGGAAAGTGATTAAAGTTATGATTTTTGCATGGGGCCGTCATTATTTGTCGTGGAGACAGATTTCCTGTTCACTTGGCAGCCATCACTGAAGCTGCTGGTTGTCCTGAGGGAGAGATCAGGAGTTTGTACCAAAGCCTCCCACAGCACCAGAGGGAAGTGAGATGTCACAGAGTTGCCCGAACTTGGCACCCAGGGCAGGGAATCCCCTCACATTATCGCTGCCAAACTGAAGGCAATGAGGGAGGGGCCGGGGGTGAGCTCCTCTTCCCCGAGGGGGGCAGGAAGAAGCCAACTCATCATGCAGCAGGGGATCCACTTTGTTCAGCGTCCTCTCCCTTCACCTCCTCTCTCATAGCCTGCTGTTCCCTCGATGAGCTGTGTCATCCCAGTGCCTCATTGTCCGCAAGGTCCACACCTCTCTGGAGAGCCATGTTATGGAGAATGCAGCAGATTTCCACACTGACAGAGACACTTGCAAGAGGTTATTGGAGGTCAGCACCCGACTGGCCCAGGCACTGGAATAACATTTTCAGAAGCCTGATGTCCTGTTCAATGGTTGTCCAACCATTGGGCCTCTTTCTGGGACTCCCACAGAGAGCTCAGTAACATCACTCCAAGGAATATCCGTTATCCGTTAGGACACACACTTTGGAGGATGAAGTATCATGGCAGCTGCCAGGAAAGTGAGTGCACACATGGAGGAAGTTTTTGTTGTGGCCACAGACGAGCCATTGAGGGAGTGGAAGCCCTTCCTGTATGGATCTCCCTGACCAGTCACTGGGTGCCTTGATGGCCAATGGGTACAATCAGTGATACCCTGCTCCTGGGGGAATCTCTGTGTGCCTGCAAGGCCTCTCTGCAATTAAATGAATGCACTGTCCAGCTCCGGCAAAAAGTGAATCCATGACCTGTGAGATGGCCTGGTGAGCAGCCACATGTGATATGTCTCTAAGGTCCACACCTGATACTTGGAAGGAGATAGAAGTGAAGGAATTCAATGCCACAATAACTTTTACCAGTGCTGTGAGGTATTCAGTATTGAGGGCACAGGTGTATGTGACCACTGCCTGAAGGGTCACAATATCCACCATCACTGGGCCTTGATAGCTCAGTCTTCAGGAACAGTTCCTGTATTGAATCTTTGGCCTCTGTTGCCTTCCCGCCCCTCTTTCCTCTCCCGTGCCCTTATGATGCCTGTGGTCCCGCCCTCCCTGTGGAGGGTGTTTCCCCTCATCCAACATCTGACAGCTGGAGCCTTCAATATGGGAAGGTGGCCTCTTAATTGTTCTTGGCAGCCTTTCTCACTCTTTTACTTCCGCACTGCTTGGAGTGCCAACCCCATTCAAATCCTGAGTTTCCCTCCGCACTGCTGGGAGTGCCAATACCATTCAAATCCTGAGTTTCCCTCCGCACTGCTGGGTGTCCCAACCGCATTTAAATCCTGAGTTTCCCTCCGCACTGCTGTGAGTGCCAACCCCATTCAAATCCTGAGTTTCCACTCTCCCTGCCACCTCCGCAGCAATAAGGCACCCCCTTGCTAAGTGCCTGCCCCACTGGCCTTCTTACTGGGTTGTGGCAGCCATGGCTGGCTCCCACTCTGTGCCCACTTTCCTTTAGATGAACAGATATACTGTCCGCTCCTTTAGAACTTTAAATCTCAAACCTTATTATGTGCTGAACAAAGTTCTCAACTTTCTAAATTGAGATTCCTGTCCCAAACCGCCTACTCTTGGTGATTCATGATGAAACGAGCATCAGCATCTTGAAATTGACACACTGCCTGTCCCAGTATTCTTGGCACTTTCGACTCCTCCCACCGCTGCCTCTGTTTCCCTCCTTCGGGGAGCCCCGAAATGTAATTACATTGAATAAAAACTCACATCAGATTCAATTGTTCTGCCCAATATCACAGGAAACATGGCAGCAACATCAGAAATCAATGCAGAGATTTTACTGCTACTGTAAATTAAATCTATTGGGGGTAATTTGATCTTTTGTCGATAGTGTATGATAGTGTATATTGATCACCCGCCCATACTACAGCTCACCGTATTCTCCTTTCAATTGAACGGGAAAGGAAACAGTGAGCAGTGTAAACTGGTGAACAATTCACCATCACCAATTTGACTACTGGTGAAAAGCACATTCACCCCTCTCAATGTTTATTAGACAGAGAATTGTCTGTGTGCAGCCTCTAAATGTCCCCCAGTTTGGCCTCAATCCCTGATGACCAGAATTACTCTCCTGAATCTCTGTGACTGGCCCGCCAAATTTAACGAAACTTGGCTCATTTCTGTTCTTCGTTAATTCTGGGCTTTTATGAGAATGGCCCAATTTTCCAAAAGTAAAGCAGTGATTCCATGTCCTTCATACCTCTGTGCATTACATTACTCTGTATAAAATCTCGGATGTGAATTATATTGTGAAACTCTGCTAACTGTTACTTTAAAGTCCATCCCCCAGGATGTTATACAAGGAAATGTTATTCTCTCCCCTTAACAAAGTTGAAATGTCCCTGTTCTCCTCGTTGACAGGGAAGGGATGCCCCCACTTTATTTAGCATTAAACAGGCTCTACTGTATTGCAGGGGAGACTATTGCTATAGTTCAGAGACATTTCCGGGGGATTCCTAATCCCTCCGAATCCCCACATATGGGGCTGCATAATACACAGCTGTACGGAGGGGGAGGGGGAACTTAACCCGAAAGTGGGCGGATCTCGGAACCCACCATTCAAATTTGGGGTATGATCCGTTAATTGATCCAATTGCGAACGGAGGGTGGGTTTCAGGCCAACAGGCGGCGAGCATCTGGCCAATCAGTATTGGAGGGCGGCATATCCAGCCTTTGAGGTCATTGTCCTTGACCAGAAACGAAGTCACAGTCAGTAATTTAATGGGCCCTCTGGAATGGGGCAGTGTCAGGAGACGGAACCAATGCTGGCATTGTCCACAGGTTGGAGGGTCACTGGGACTTCAGCTATTTCCAGGCTGTTAAACTGAGTGTTTATTTATGAGTTCTGCTGTCTCCAAACTTTTCCACTGAGCAGAGCTGGCATTCTTTTTGAACCGTTGCATGGAGGAGTTGTCTAGTTGCTGCATGTTTTCCTTCAGAGGTGTCTGCGCCATTGGAGCGAGGGAAGTGGCAGGGGAGTAGGGCCAAACCAGCCTCTCGATTTAATGAGGACTCACTCAGAGCCCTCCTACATGCAGTGTCCAACCAAAATGAGCAGCTGTGCCATCCGGTAGGAAGAGGAAGAAACCAAGCCAAACACGTGCTGCCTGGGAGCAGGAGCAGAAGAGGTCAGCAATGTTGGGCTTGTCAGGAGAACCTAGCCTCAATGCCAGATGGGCCTCAATAACCTCATGAAGGTGGCCAGGGTGAGTAAGGCCTCAGTGTGTGCAATCCTGTGCCAGTGTACTACAGGGCACAGTCGCGAAGGCAGCAGGAAAGAGAGTTTGGGTGGGCCTCCAAGACAACATGATGAACAAAGGCTTCACTGCCAGTGACAATGTCTGAGTGTCTTTAAAGCTTTGGACCAGTTGGAGGGTGGGTGTTTGGCAGGATGTGAAGGTGAGGGATTTGCACAGTATCCAGGCTGTCATGCACTTTACTAATAGAGGGTCCAGCATGCTATTCAGTAATCTGAAATGTTAACAAGTGGATGTTACACAGTCAGGAGGTGCGAGCCCACAATGCCCATTTTATAGCCCTATATGATGGACAACAAATAAATACAACATTCAGCAGAACTTTAAGCAGACAAAAAAAAAGATTCTAATTTATATGGGTTTGAAATGAAACCTGTGCTCCTTAAATTTAGCACTCCCGACAGTTACTCGTCACATCCTGCCAATCAGAAAAAAGACACAATTATGCATAGCCTCTGTTTTCTGAAATCCAGCCAAACTTCTATCCATGCTAATATGATAATCCCTACACCATGGTCTTTATTTTATGCAATAAACGTTGATGTGGCACTTTTTCAAATGCCTCTTGAAATCCAAGCACAGTATGTCTACAGGCTTCCCTCTATCCACTGCACATGTCACTCCTTCAAAGAACTTCATTAAAATGGTTATAGATGATTGCCCTTTCACAAAACCATGTTTACTCTTCCGGATGAACTTGAGTTTCTCTAAGTGCTCAGCTATACCCCCTTAACAATAGATTCTAGCAGGTTCCCCAATTCAGACGTTCGGCTAACTGGCTTATAATTTCCTACTTTCTGTCTCACTGCCTTCTTGAATAGAGGGGTTATATTTGCTATTTTCCAACCTGATGATACCTTTCCAGAACTTCGCGAATATTGGAAAATTAACACCAGCGCATCCACTACCTCATTAGCCACCTCTTTTAAGACCCTAAGATGAAGCCCATCAGGACGTGGAGTCTTGTCAGCCTGCAGCTCCATCAATTCATTCAGCATTGCTTCCTTAGTGATTCTAATTTCACCATGTTCCTCTCTCCCTTCCAAGTCTTTATATCCACCTATTACTGGATGTTTCCAAAGTGTGCTAACTGCTTGCTGTAAAATCTATCGGCTGGATTTTATACAACAAGGAAAGTTAATTCTGTCCACTTATAAAATTGACATGTCCCTGTTCCTCTAGTTGATATGGGAGGGGTGTTTCCCACGTTACTCCCCATTAAATAACCTCTACATTTAGTGCACATGCAGCATTTATTCTCTTCCAAGGGAATTTCCGGGAGTTCCCTGCTTGCAGCAGTTTCGCCGATATGGGGTGGATTATCAGAAAATCCTGTTATATACCAATTGACAGTTCTACCAGGGACTGTCCACGCTGTGTAAGAACCGGTCAATGGTACAGATTCCTGAAAATTCCTCACAGTTGTCCAGCGTGTGTCTGCCTTCTGGATATAAACGTGAAATGGGGGAAATCGAACTTCTGGATCAGCAGCAGGTTTCTTCATTAAATTAACAGTATTGGGATCAAATTGAAATAATTAGAATTCGAAAGGTCTTCTTACATAATTATCTAAATTTAAGGTATTTGACCCTCCCGCCAGAAACCATTTGATTAATTTTGATGATATATAGGACTTATTGTCCGTCGTGATCAGTACAGCTTACAGTTTATATGGGTTATAATAATTATTATTTAAGTTATTTTTATATCCACTGGTGTTTATTAACCTTGGACTATCTATTTTCTATTCCCTTTGTAAATAACTATCACTATATCTTATCAATAAGATCCCACACTTAAACTATTTAATTCACCATTAAGTATAACAACTATTTGTTCACAAAGGCAATATTCTTATTTTCTAATTCGGAATTTTACAATCATTTTATTTTGTAAAGATTTTTCTGACTCTGCCTCTTTTTTCTTGAACTGGAAGTTATTTATTTTTTCACTTCTAAAATAGTAAAATTTCCTTCAGTAATGAAAATACAAGCTACATGACGGAACAAGCAATTACCTCAACCTCTGACATTTGTAAAGAACGTATTCCAGCCGCTGGAATCCTTCACACTGAATGTAGCACTGGTTTAGATCGAGGTGTTTTATTGTATCACAGAGTCCAAGGATATGAGACAGGACGGCACAGTCAATCGGGGTCAGTCGCAATCCACTAAATGAAAGTGTTTCCGCAGATCCCACAGTGGCCTGAGCCAGTGCTTTATTCTGAGACTCAGACAGGTAGTGGAATGTGTTCAGGAGGTTCCTTTTACCAGCTTCAGTCGCTGTGTTTCCAATCCATCCTTCAACTTTTTCCTTCACCCAGTCAATCACTCGACAGGTTGTTTGATGAAGAAATGGACTCAGAAGCTCCGCCAGGGGCCGAGCTGACTGTGGAGAGGAGAGACCAGCAACAAAACGGAGAAATATCTCAAATCTCCCATCTTTTTCACTGTCAGCTTCACTGAGGAGTTCCTTGATCTCCTTGGGATCTGGGGTCAGGAATTGTGCGAGTGCAGCTACAAACTCTTGGATGGTGAGGTGTGGGAACGTGTAAACCACACTCTGGAGATAATCATCTCTCTCCAAAAGTTCTATCAGGAACCCAGACAGGAACTGGGAAGGTTGCAGATTATACTTGATCAAATCTCCATTTCTAAACACAATCTTCTTCTCAGAGATTCCTGTGAAGGCCATCTCACCAAGCTGCAGGAACACATCACGGGGGCTTTGAATCTCGAGGCTGTGGTTTTTTAGAATGTTGTAAATATAGTAGGAATATAGTTGGGTAATGGTCTTGGGAACTTGGTGGTGTTTTCTGTCTCTTTGTGAAAAGAAGGGACCCAGTGACAGACCGAGGATCCAGCAGTAGGAAGGATTGTAACACATGGTGTGCAGGACCTCGTTCTCCTCCCCGTGTTTGTAAACAGCTGCTGCCACTGCCTGATCTTCAAAAAACTTGTTGAAATATTCCTTCTGTTCATTATCAACAAATCCCAGGATTTCAGCCCAGACACTGATCTCAGCCTTTTCCAATAAATATAATGCAGTGGGGCGGCTGGTCACTAGCACTGAACATCCTGGGAGCAGCTTGTGCTGTATTAAACTGTACACAATGTTAGACACTTCACACCAGCATTCAGGATCTGTGCACATGAACTGAGGTTCTGTATTTCTCCGATTGTCAGCACAATCAATCCTGTCCTTGAATTCATCCAAACCATCGAATATAAACACCAGTCCCTCTGGGTTCTTCCAGAGCTCTCTGAGAACATTTCCAAAGTAAGGATAGAAAAACAGTATCAGATTCCTGAGGTTTATTCTGCAGTTAATGGTGTTCAAATCCCGGAATTTAAAACTGAAAACAAATTGAAAGTGTGGGTATATTTTCCCAGTGGCCCAGTCATAAGTAATCTTTTGTACCATTGTTGTTATTCCGATCCCTGGGACTCCACTCACTGCTGCTGAACTCCCAGTTTCAGATTTTCTCAGGGAAAAACTGCTCTGGAACAATTGATCAGTTCGGATTTTTTCCAGTTCTCTCCGGAGATGTTTCTTTCTCCACTCTTCATGGTTCCGGCCTCTTGCCAACAGTTCATGTTCCACAAGTTTCCGATCTCGAACTTTAGAAATGAGCGTTAGCTCAGTGTATCGATCAATCAGCTGTAAAATCTTAACCTTCTCCTTTATTAGGATAGTGTTCACTCTCAGTATTTCAATTTGAACCCGGAGGATCTCCTTGTGTTTCTGTTGAACAACTTCAATTAGAGTAGACAGAAAATGTTAGTTGTAGTAACATAAAGGACTTCTCAATATGATCTTGTTGAATAGATAGATTCATTTTGCGTTTTCAATCAAAGTTTGTGCAGGAATTAAAGCTCAATTATTGGAAATCTCGCTTGAAAGTGAGCAATGACCAAGAAAAAATTAAAGTCACTTGGTTCTAATATTTACTGAACATGGAGATTTTATAAAGGTGATATTTTCTCTCTGATGGTTAACACTTTCTGACCAGCCTTTACTCTGGACAACTCGCTATAAATCCACAAAGGCCCTAGTTATGTGGTGGTAGATGTTCTTGGCCAGTCAGTTTATGAAATCCTCAGCGAAGGCAAACTTCTGCACGAATACTAAATAGGACATTGGATAGGAGTGGGAGAGGGAGTGACTGTAATTGTTCAGGAGTCCCACTGTTACTGTAACCTGCCTTCACCAAGTTATCTTTGATGTCACTGTGCACTTGGAGAGCAAGAGTCCTTCTGGTATTCTATCAGGCTGTGGGCAGGTTATCTGAGATATTAGGGCCGATTGGCTCAGTTGACTGGGCGGCCAATGTGGATCAGGTTTGTGCCAACAGCATGGGGTTCAATTAAATTCCGGCTGGGGTGGATTTTGGACCTGCCTCCTTTCCCTACCGTGGTTTAGCTGTGAGTCGGGCAGAGAACTCAATAAGAATAATCCTTTTCCTGTTGTCCTGCGTTTCAGAAATCGCTAACACTTTTTCAGGAGTTTTATACATGCCTACATTGATTGTGTTTTTACAAGAGTCCTGTCATCTTACTGATCAGAACTTGAAATAGAACAACTACCTACTTCACTCTATGTAACATTAGAGCAGTAACATTCACAGTTCATTTGAACTGTTTACAAATAATTAATTATGCTTCTAGTTTCCCACAATGTCGTTTTGGGAAAATAAAAATATATTTATTTTAATTATTATATTGGGTTCAAACACAACCCGTGAATTGTAGGATTATTCTATGAGTAGAATAGTGAGCTCTCTTTCACCGCCATGAGGAAATGGGTCAGTTTATTCCCAGTCAACGTGAATATTCCCTTTTCCTCACATTTCTCCAAATTAATGTTCTGTTGTGTGAATATCTGTAGATATTCTCATTTCACATCAAAGACTTTCTGACCACATTCTGTTCTGTGAAATAATAAAAATGTAATGTTTCAAATTTATTTAACATTATCCGGACAATTTAAAAAGGGACAAATGGTGGAAGGGATAATAAGGAATGTTCTTTATGATCACTGGGAAAGGGAAGAGGCCATTAGAAATTCACAACACAACTTCAAAACAATTAGCTTGTGTCCAACAAATTTGGTGGAGTTTATTGAGGAAGTAACTAGGATAGGGCATGAGAGAAATCTGTTGGACATTGTCACTCAAGACTTTCAGAAAGCCTTCGATAAGCATCCTCACACTAGGTTACTTCATTTGATGGAGTGTGAGTTGAAATATGAAACTCTGGATTAGGAAATCTCTTCAATCCCGAACCTAAAATTTAATTGGAAGATATGTGACAAGTGATATCTCCTGAGGGTTGGTCCTACACCCATGACTTTTGACAATATGTAGTCATGAGCTGGACAAGGGTGAAAAATGAATCAGGAGCACAAGAGAGTAGAGGGCGATCAAATCCAATTAAACATTTAGATCTGCTACAACTGCAGGCACACATTGGCAAACAGTGTTCCATTCAGATAACTGTACCTCATACATATTGATTGGGCCAATATTGAATCCAAGCATCATTTGCAGGGAACAATACTGAGACAGGATGAGAGATAAAAAAAGATCTTGGTGCTACTGTGTACAGATCACTGAAGGTTCATGATCAGTGCAGAAAAACTGTAGCTAAAGCTAACAAAGTATTGAGATTATATTAATGGAACCAATAAGTTTAAAACAAAAGCTATCACATTGCCTGTACAGGCTCCTGGTCAGACCACATCTCAATCGTGTGGGGGTTTTGGTTATCCCTAAATTTTGGATAATAGACTGTCATTGGAAAAGTACCAAAGGAGAGCTGGAAGAATGAATCCCAGCTTGGGAAAGCTCAGCAACTCAGACAGGCTCAAGGATTTTAATTTGTTTAATTTCGAGCAGCAAAGATTTTTGCTAATTTACAGAGGCCTAGTAAATGCATGAATGCCTGGACAGAGTCCCTATTGATAGATTATACTAGTTTATCAAATTGTGGAGGATTGGATTAAACTATGTAAGTGTAGGAATGGCCAGCATATTCAGTGTTTCTTTTCTCTGCCAGGAGAACTGTGAGCATTTGGAATGAGTTTCCAATTGCTATGGTCGGTGCTGCCTCTGAAGAAGGATCTGGACCAGTTCATGACTTGGACAGATATCACATCATGTAGAGAGTAACTGGTTTATAGGTAACAACTGGACAACGTAATTTCCTGAATTGGATTCGATCAACTGAGGAGGTCAGAGAAGAGTACGAGGGTACAATTTCCCACACTGGCTCTGGGCTTTTCTATTTTTGCTTCCACCAGGAGATTGCCTGATCCTTGGGGGTGACAGGGGTGGGGGAGTGGGAGGCAGCAGCGGGAATAACTGTTTAGCCATCATTGTTGAGTCGTTGTAGTGTGAAATTAGCTTGATGGACCTTCTGCGATCTTCCTGCTCAGCATTTGATTTGTTAATGATGGGAATGATTTATTGGGTGCAGAGAACCCGTAACATCTGGCTCAAGGCCCAGCACTTCACTGTGAGCCCAGAGAATCTGTGCACACACAGGTTTGCATTATGATACACAGCATAGTGGGATTCTGGCAGGTGTGTATAAAATATCAGAATAGCAAACAGCAGCTGGAATAAGTCAAAAAATGCAATGCCTGCATATTTACAGAATACAACATAAATCATTTCTTATTAATTGTAAATTGAATATGTACATAGTTGAGGATCAATGACAAATCCTTATAATGTTCAATCTCCTGTTTCCCAGCACTTGATTTTCTGATTTTCAGAATCTGAGAATCTCTGAAACAAAAGTTCCAATCATTCGAATTCTCAGAAAGTAGGCGATGGTATTGTCGCTGAACTACTAACCCAGAGACCCAGAGTACTGGTCTGAGAGCCTTGGTTTGAATCCCACCGTGGTGGATGGTAGAATTAGAATTCAATACAAATCTGGAATTAAAAGCCTAATGATGATGACCATGAAACCATTGTCGGTTTTGTGAAAACCCAACTGGTTCAACCCATCTGCCGTCCTTTTCTGGTCTGGCCTACATGCAACTTCAGACCCAAAGCAATTAGCTCTTTGCAGTGAGCTTTGAAATAGCCTCGCACGCAGTTGTAACACAAAAAAGGAATGAAACCAGACGCAGCACCCGATATCGACCGAGGAAACAACAACGACAATTGCAGCCCTGTCGACCCTGCAAATTAATCCATACTAACATCTCCCAAAATTGTGGGGGGGCTGTCTCACAGACTAGTCAATCCTCATGGAGATAATGTCCATATTATAAGATATATCCATCCTTATCCTTGGGACTGGGATAATACTGGTGTCTGGTCAGCAGAGGTGGCGGCACAGTGGTATTTAACTTAGGTGTCCTCAACATCGACTCCAGACCACAAAAATTATCATGGCATCAGGTCAAACGTGGGAAAGGAAACCTCCTGCTGATTACCACGTACTGCTCTCCCTCTGCTGATTCAGTTCTCCTCTATGTTGAACCAAGGGAGCACTGAGGGTGTCAACGGCACAGTACTCTGGGTGGGGGACTTCAATGTCCATCACCAAGAGTGGCTCGGTAGCACCACTACTGACCGAGCTGGCCGAGTCCTAAATGACATAGCTGCTAGACTGGGTCTGCAGCAGGTGGTGAGGGAACCAACAAGAGGAGAAAAACATACTTGACCTCACCCTCACCAACCTGCCTGCCACTGATTCTTCTGTCCATGAGAGTGTCGGTAGGAGTGATCGCTGCACAGTCATTATGCAGACGAAGTCCCACCTTCACATTGAGGATATCCTTCATTGTGTTGCGTGGCACTACCACCGTGCTAAATGGGATAGATTTCGATAAGATTCAAACAACTTAAGACTGGGCATCGATGTGGGCCATCAGCTTCAGCAGAATTGTATTAAAACACAATTTGTATCCTCATGGCCCGGCGTATCCTCCACTCTACAAATACCATCAAGCCACGAGTTCAATGAAGAGTGCAGGAGGGCATGGCTAACAAGTAGCAAGTAACATTCATGCCACACAAGTGTCAGAAAATGACCATCTCCAACTAGAGGGAATCCAACCATGTTTAATGGTGTTACCATCATTGAATCCCCTACTACCAACATCGCGAGGGTTACCATTGGCCAGGACATGAACTGGAATAGCCACATAAATACTGAGGCTACAAGAGCAGGTCAGAAGCTAAGAATCGTACAATAAGTAACTCACCTCATTGACTCCTCAAAACTGTCCACCATCTACAAGGCACAAGTCAGGAGTGTGATCGAATACTCCCCACTTGCCTGTATGAGTGCAGCGCCCACAACACTCAAGAAGCTGGACACCATCCAGGGAAAAGCACTCCGCTTGATTGGCACCACATCCACAAACATTCACGCCCTCCACCACTGATGCACATATGCAGCAGTGTGTACCATCTACAAGGTGCGCTGCAGGAATTTGCCAAGTCTGCTTTGACAGCATCTTCCAAACCCACGACCACTACCATCTATGAGGACCAGGG
Organism: Cetorhinus maximus; assembly: GCF_964194155.1. Lineage (NCBI taxonomy): Eukaryota > Metazoa > Chordata > Chondrichthyes > Lamniformes > Cetorhinidae > Cetorhinus > Cetorhinus maximus. The sequence goes on from NC_135897.1 coordinate 84,607, forward strand.
CAGCAGATAGATGGGAACACCACCACCTGTATGTTGCCCTCCAAGTCACTCAGCATCCTTACTTGGGAATATATTTACGTTCCCTCACTGTCGCTGGGTCAAAATCCTGGAAATCCCTTCCTAACAGCACTGTGGGCGCACCTACACCACATGGACTGCAGTGGCTCAAGAAGGCAGGTCACCACCACCATCTCAAGGGCCACTAGGGGTGGAAAATAAATACTGGTCCTGCAAGCGAAGCCCACATCCCACGAATGAATAAAATAAAATTAAAATGGTTTTAAATGTCCATTTCATCTCTTACCTTTCAGGTGAATGGGTACTTCAGATAAGCCTCTTCCAATGTTCATGTAATCAAATGGATCAGAACCTGTTTCAAGCAATTAATTGTCATGAGATCAGATCTGTGTAATGTTATAGCAAAATCTGCAATGTTTGAATCTGAAATTGAATTCACTGTTTGATTTTACCGTACCAAGTTCCTGTATTTCTTTTATTATTTTATCCAACTTTGGGACCCCATGATGCACTTTCACAAAGGATACCCACATCACCCTTCGGGCCCGAGAGCCTTTCTCCATCACCAGACTTAGGAGAAGCTTGGAACTGTCCGCCCGGTTGCCCTTATCCGTGAGCTCGGTGACTTTCTGCACAGTTTAAGAATATATATATTGAGGATCAGAGTGAAAGATAAACACCGAGAATGGGAAGGAAATGATCTGCTCAGTGATGGCGTTTCCAATTGTTTTGAGCACAATAAACAGTCACTGGGCTGAGAACTGATGCATAATGAACATTCACTAAAAATCATCTTCAGCTCATTTCAGTCATTAACAGCAAATAAATGTGAATAAACTAAGCAAGAAGTCTGAAAGACATTTTGGGGGGAGTGAGGAATCATTGACAATCTGCAGTATTTTAATGTGATCAGTTTGTAGAGTTTTCTTTGTCAAATTATTGATTGACAATATGGTCCACTTTTTTCCTCACACTGACTTCTTACTGTTACAGTTTCTCATTTACTCAGTAAGAAAATAGCAGCAAATCAGATCTCTGGTGGAATGGAACGGACGATTTTGGTCATTAAGTTCTTTTAACAGAAGAATCGGAATCTTAAAATGAAAACTGGCAGAGAAATCAGCATTGACTGAACCAAACCAGTGCTGTTGATTTATCTGTCAGGAGAATCGACCAATAATAATGGTAGAAAATCCAATCAATCCGATCAATTTCCTCCTCAGTAACTGTAAGTTCAGAAGCTTGATATCATTGCAAATTTGGTACGAGTATGAAAACTTGGTTAGGAGTGAGAAGTGGATAGGTTTTGAGAGTGAGTGGGATCCAAGATAACTGAACGCTGTTACCAGTGGTGGTGTGAAGGAGAAGGTGCTCATAAGTCCAGGGTCATAGCAATGAGAGAATTCCAATGGGATGTTTCAGGACTCGAGCAGCTTACAAGGAACGAAAGGGTCAAGGCCATTGAGTGATTTAAACAGAAAAATGGGAATTCTAAATTGAAGACATCTGAGTACTGGGAGATATTATAGGTTTGTGAGCACACAAGTGATATCTGGGACCTGGAGTGGTACAGGGTAAAGGCAGCAGAATCCATGAAGCTTAACAGTCCAGAGGTTGCAAGGCCTCCACCAACCTCCCAGGCTGTGCATTCCAGAATACCTCCACCCTTTGGAAAAAAAAGTGTTTCCTTACATCCCCCACTAAACCTCCTCCCCTGACCTTGAACTTGTGTCCGCTCGTGACTGCCCCTTCAACTCAGGGGAACAGCTGCTCACTATCCAATCTGACCATGCCCCTCATAATCTTTTACACCTCAATCAGATCACCCCTCAGTCTTCCATGCTCCAACGGAAAGTACCCAATTCTATCCAACATTTCTTCATAACATAAATGTTTATTACCAGACAGCATCCTGGTGAATCTCCTCTCCACCCCCCCCCCCCCCCCCCACCCCCAGTGCACACTGTACTCCAGCTGTGGCCTCACCAAGGTTCTATACAACTCCAACATGACCTCCCTACTTTTGTAATCCATGACTCGATTGATAAAGGCAAGTGTCCCATATGCCTTTATCACGACCCCACTAACATGGCCCTCCACCTTCAGAGATCTATGGACACACACGCCGAGGTCGCTTTGTTCCTCAGAACTTCCTAGTGCCGTGCCATTCATGGAATCCTTACTTGTCAAATTAATCCTTCCAAAGTGTATCACCTCACACTTTTCAGGGTTAAATCCCATCTGCCTCTTATCTGCCCATTTGACCATCCCGTATACATCTTCCTTTAGCCCAAGACATTCAACCTCACTTTTAACCACCCAGCCAATCTTTGTGTCATAAGCATGCCTACTAATCCTACCCCCTACAAAGTCATCTATGTCGTTTATATAAATGACGAATAATAGGGGACCCAGCACAGATCCCTGTGTATGTCACTGGACACTGGCTTCCAGTCACTAAAGTATCATTCTGTCAGCGCCCTCTGTCTCCGATATCTAAGCCAATTTTGAATCCACCTCGTCAAATTAACCTGTCTCCCATGTGGATTTCCCTTCTTTATAAGTCTCCCATCTGGGACCTTGTCAAAAGCTGTACTGAAAGCCGCATAAACCAAATCGACTGCACTACCCTCATCTACAAACCTGGTCACCTCCACAAAAAAATAAATTAAATTTGTTAGGCATGACCTCCCTCTGACAAAGCTATGCTGATTATCCCTGATCAAACCTTGCCTCTCCAAGTGGAGATGGATTCTGTCCTTCAGAATTTTCCCCAGTAGTTTCCCTACCACTGACGTGAGGCTCACTGGCCTGTGGTTCATTGGCTTCTCCCTTAAAACCCTTCTTAAAAAGCAGAACCACATTCGCTGTTCTGCAGTTCTTTGGCACTTTCCCGGTGGCCAGAGAGGAATTAAACATTTGGGTCTGAGCCCCTGTGATCTCCCCCCTTGCCTCCCTCAGCAGTCTGGCACACAAATCATCCGTACCTGGATATGTGTCCACTTTCAAGCCTGCCAACACCTCCAATACCTTGTCACTCCCTATATAGAACCTCGCAGTCTTTCTCCCCATGTTCGATACCTTCATCCTCATTCTCTTCGGTGAATACAGATGTGAAGTATATATGTTATGGTGATGTGTTGTAGCCTCACCAGATTGGCATCTCATGTTTATATACCCCTGATGCTGATCCTGCAACGCTCTCCTACACGTTAATTGAACCAGGGTTGAGCACCTGGTTTGATTCAAATGGTGGAGTGATGGATATGCCTTACCACAATTCTGCAGCTGATGGCCCACAGCGCTTTGTGGATAATGAATTTAGAGACAGTAGATCTATTGTGTATCCAACACATTTAGCATGGTGATACTATTGCACAACACAATGAGAGGTGTCTTCAGTTTGAAGACGGTACTTCATTTCCTACGAGGACTGCGGTGGTCACTCCTATAGTGTCAGAGACAAATGCATCTGCAAGAAGTGGATGGGTGAGGACAAATAGGGTTTCACCTCCTGTTGGTTCTCTGGCCAACTGCTGCAAGCCCAGTCTGGCAGATATGTCCTTCAAGACTCAGAAAGCACTGTCATTAGAGGTGCTACCGAGCCATTCTTGATGGGAGAAATTATGTCCCCACCTACAGTGAATTCTCTGCCCTTGCTTTTTCTAATTAACCTGGAGGAGTCCACATTCACCAACTGAAGGAGGGAAATAATCAGCAGGTGGTTCTGTTGTCTATCTTTGGCCTCATGCCAAGAGATTTCCTGTGGCTCTGAGGCTATATTGAGGACTCTCCCTGGTTACTGTATACCCCTAGGCTGCCATCTCCGGTGGATACATCTAGCGGGAATGGGCAAACCCAGGAATAGTAACAGAAGAGTCTGGGATGTCGTTTGATGGTCATATTGAAGGATTATTTTGATGTCAGGCTGTTATTTTATTAGTCACATTTGTTGCAAGTCCTTCAATGTTAGTGAGGACTTTGCATGGTCGACTGAGCAGTGACTGAATCCAATGCTGGGTGCTCTTATTACACCTTTTTATAGCTGTGTTGCATCTTGATCTAGACCATTCCAGAGGGCAGTGAAGAGGTGAAGAGTCAACCATGTTGCTGGGTGTCTAGAGCCATATACATGTCAGGATGAGTAAGAACGGCAGGTTTCCTTCCTTAAAGGACATGAGCCACCCATATGGCTTTTGACGACAATTCAATATTATCTAATTACCTGAGATCAATGTCACAAACTGCCACAGTGAGATCTAAGTTCAGGTCTCTGGAGCATAAGTCCAGGCTACTAGTTTGTTAATTCAGTAACACAACCACAATGCTGCTGTACCTGCATGTGGCAAGTGATGTACGCTTGGATGGTTCAGGTCACTTTGGATCGACGGTTCACAAAGCTCTCTACCTCTGAGGCTTTCCTCACCTCATGCTTGGTTCTGGTTTCCACTAATGATTGGAGGTTGATTAATCACCATTATCAGCATTTGACTGCCCGTGTTTTAGAAAGTGATCTAGACGGATCTTAGTCTTCTATCATCCTTACATTCTGCAAGTTCTGTAACATTTAAATATTCCAAACTCATTGAAACCCTCCCACTTACCCGATGTTCTTGTCCATTGAAAATCTGCTCGTATGTTAACAATGAGCTGACTCCATCCACCCCTTCTTCAATCTCCTGTTCTAGTCTGTCCCAGTAAAATTTTGTGAATTGGAACAGTTGGAAATCATCCCACTTTGTCAAGAATTCAGTGGTTCTAGGGTTTGGATCTGTGAACACGAAATGGAGAAACAAGAAACATAATTGAATTTCTAGCCACGTTGTTCTACTTCCTTTAAAGGAAGCAACTGAATCCTCCTGTGAGCCACATTGTCAAAGTGTGAAAATACAGAAACATTAAGTGATAGCATAGCAGACTTGTGACCTAATTCCTAACCTTGCCCCAAATCCCTTCATAACCATGGTTAACAAGAAACTATCAATCTCAGATTTGAAACCAGCAATTTTCTTTATTGTTTGTTGGATGTGGGAGTCGTTGGCAGGGCCAGCATTTGTTGTCTATCCCAAATTTCCCCAGAACAGGTGGTGGTGAGACACCTTCTTGAGCCAATGCAATATATCTGGTGCATGTATGCTCACAGCCCTTCTGGAAAGGGAGTCCCAGTATTTTGACCCAGTGACAGCAAAGGAACAGTGATTTTCTTCAAGGTCAGGATAGTGTGTAGCCTGGAGAGGAACTTGCTGGTTATGGTATCCCCATGCATTTGTTGCCCTTTTTCTTCTTGGTGACAAATATCATGGATTTGGAAGGTGCAGTCAAATGAGCCTTGGTGTGTTGCTGCGGTTAATCTTGTAGACACTACACACTGCTGCCACTGTGCATAAGTGGTTGAAGGAGTGGAAGACTTCACATTGAGGATACCCTCTATCATCGTGCTAATTGGGATAGATTTTAAACAGATCTAGCAACTCAAGACAGGGCAACCATGAGGTGCTGTGAGCGAAATCAGCAGCAGAACTGTACTCAACCACAATCTATAACCTCATGGCCTGGTATTCCCAACACTCTACCATTACCACCAAGCCAGGGAATTAACCTTGGATCAATGATAAGTGCAGGAGGGCATCGCTGGATCAGCACCTGGCATACCTAAAAATGAGGTGTCAACCTGGTGACGCTATAACACAGAACTACTTGTGTGCCAAACAGCATAAGCATCAAGTAACAGACAGAGCCAAGTAATTCCGCAACCACTGGATCACATCTAAGCTCTATAATCCTGCCATGTCCAATCATGAATGATGGCGGGCAATTAAGCTACTCACTGGAGGGGGAGGCTCCACAAATATTCCCATCCTCAATGATGGGAGAGTCCAGTACATCAATGCAAAAGATAAGGTTGAAGCATTTGCTACAATTTTCAGCCAAAAATGCCGAGTGGATGATCCATCTCGGCCTCCTCCAGATGCCCCCAGCATCACAGATGCCAGTCTTCAGCCAATTCAATTCACTCCACGTCATATCAAGAAACAACGGAAGGCAGTAGATACTGCAAAGGCTATGGGCCCTGACAATATTCCAGCAATAGTACTGAAGGCTTGTTCCCCAGAGCTTGCCGTGACACTAGCCAAGCTGTTTCAGTGCAGCTACAATACTGGCATCTACCAGACAGTGTGAAAAATTGCCCAGGTATGTCCTGTACTCAGAAAGCAGGACAAATCCAACCCGGCCAAGTTCCCATCAGCCTACTCTCGACCATCAGTAAAGTGAAGGAAGTGGTCATCAACAGTGCTTTCAAGCGGCAATTCCTCAGCAATAACCTGCTCACTGACACTCATTTGGATTCCGCCAGGGTCACTCAGCTCCTTACCTCATTACAGCCTTGTTTCAAACATGGACAAAAGAGCTGAGCTCCAGAGGTGGGATGAAAGTGACTGCCCTTGACATCAATGCAGCATTTGACTGAGGATGGCATTAGGGAGCCTTAGCAAAACTGTAGTCGATGGGAATCAGTGGGAAAACTCTCCAGTGGTTGGAATCAGAACAAGCACAAATGTAGATGGTTGTGGTTGTTGGAGGTCAATCATCTCAGTTCCAGGACATCACTGCAGGAATTCCTCAGGTTAGTGTGCTAGGCCCAACCATCTCCAGCTGCTTCAGCAATGACCTTCATTCCATCATAAGGTCTGAGGTGGCGGTGTTCACTGATGATTGCGCAATGTTCAGCATCATTCACAGCTTCTCAGACATTGAAACAGTCCATATCCACATGCAGCAAGACCTGGGTGATATCCAGGCTTGGGCTGACAAGTGGCAAGCAACATTTGTGCCACACAAGGACCAGGCAATGACCATCTCCAGCAAGAGATGATCTAACCATCGCCCCTTGACATTCAATGCCATTACCATTGCCGAATTATCTACCATCAACATCCTGGGGATACCATTGACCAGAAAGTGAACTGAACTAGCTACATAAATACAGTGGCTAGAAGAGCAGGTCAGAGGATAGGAACGCTGCAGTGAGTAACTCAGGTGCTGACTCCCCAAAGACTGTCCACCATCTACAAGACGCAGGTCAGCAGTGTGATAGACTACTCTCCACTTGCCTGGATGATTGCAGCTCCATGAATACTTATGAAGCTTGACAGCATCCAGAACAAAGCAATCCGGTTGATTGGCACCCCATCCACAAACATTCACTCCCTCCACCACCGACACACAGTGGCAACAGTGTGTACAATCTACAAGATGCACTGCAGGAACTCACCAAGGCTCCTTAGACGGCACCTTCCCTCCCACGGCCGCTACCATTTGGGACGGCAAGGGCAGAAATAGGTGGGAACACCACCACGTGGATGTTCTCCTCCAAGCCACTCAACATCTTGGCTTGGAAGTATATCTCTATTTCTTCACTGTCGCTGGAACTCCCTCCCTAACAGCACTGTGGATATACCTGCGCAATATGGAATGCAGCAGGTCAAGGCGGCAGCACACCGCCATCATCTCAAGGGCAATTTAGAACTCAGGATGGGCAATAAATGCTGGCCCATCCAGTGAAGCCCACAACCCATGAATTAAGATTTTTTAAATGTTTTGAGTGGTGGACGGGATGCTGATCAAATGGGTTCTTTGTTCTGGATGGTGTAGATTTTCTTGAGTGTTGTTGGATCTGCAGACATCGAGGCAAGGGGAGAATATTCCATTGCACTCCTAAGTTGCGCTTTGCAGATGGTGGGTAGACTTTGAGAAGGCAGGAGTGAGTTACTCTCCTCATAACTCCCAGCTTCTGACATGCTCTTGTAGCTACAGTATTTATATGGCTAATCCCGTTCAGTTACTGGTCAATGGTAACCCCAGGATGTTGATAGCGGGCGATGCAATGATGGTGATGCCATTAAATGTCCAGTTGAGATGGTTATATTCTATATTGTTGGATATCATCTTTGCTTGGCACTTGTATGATATGAAAGCTACTTGCCATTTTATGATCAGGTAGCTCTTGGTGGTGGGGCATCAATTCTGATAGCAGGTTAAGTCTTGTTCTGAGCCAATTAATGGCCCTATGGCTGTTAATTTGGCTCGGACACTCCCAGTCACATGGAGCTTGGTGCAGCTTAATTTTAATCCAGGGATTTGGTGCGGGTCACTGCCTTGGTGTGGAATTCCCCCCATGGCTCTATGACTATGGAGTATATTAAAAAAACATTGCAGCCAGACCTTTCAGGAGTGAAATTATAATAAAAACTTCAATACACAGGAACCTTCTTCTTTAAGCAGCCAACTGATTCTAGATCTGAGGTGAGGTGACTGCCCCTGCCATCATGGTAGCATTTGACCAGGCATGGCACCAATGTCAGTTATCTATTCAACAGGTCCAGTACTCAGGGGCTCCCTCAACCTATGACTGTGATGTTCCTATAGAGGGTCACTCATTTAACTCCTTCTACTCGGCCCCTGTCCTGTTCCCTCTTCCTGTCTGACCTGCAGGTATTGCACAAGATATGGTCAATCTATTAGCATAGAAATTTTATTCTGAAGTATTTTGTGAACCTACCTGTGGCCATTCTTATTTCTGTTTTCATTGTTCGATATTCTGTCTTGTTCGAACCTTCAGCTATAGTGATGACTGATGTTCCCAGATTAGGATATACTGTCAAAAATATTATAGTAATACAAGGATTAGATGGATATATTAAAATCAGAAGAACACTGACAGCTTCAAACGGTGAAGCGATGCACAGAATCTATTTGTGGGATATCTTTGGGGATTTTACAATCTCACAAATGCCATGGTGATACAGATGGTAGATTCTTTGTCTGCTCGACAATGTATGAGGTGCTCTCCCATTTAATCCTCAAAAAATCCACACTTGACCCCTTTGTCCTTGCAAAAGACTGCACTCCAGTCTCCTTTTCCCTCTTCAAAGACCTTGAACGTGTTATTATCTCCCAAATCCATGCCCATCTTTCATGGAATTCCATGTTCGAATCCCTCCAATCAAGGTGCAACCATTCCACAGGACCAAAACAGCTCTTATTGAAGTAACAAATAACACCCTTCCTGGCTCTGACAGTAGGAAATGAAGCATTTTCATCCTTCTCGACCTGTCTACAGCCTTTGACATGGTTGACCACATTATCCTTCTCCAACTCCTCTCTGCTGTCACCCAGCTGGGTGAAAATGCGGCAAAACTTCCCGGATCAATTGTTATCTATTAAATTGCAGCCAAAGAATCTCTTCCCGCTCCTAGACCATTATCTCTGGAGTGCCCCAGTGATGTATCGTTTGCCTCTTCTATTTCTCATCAACACGCTGTCCCTTGGCAACCTGGTATCACGTTCAACATGTAAGCTGAGGACACCCAGTTCTACTTCATCACTGCTTCCTATATCCTGACTCTAAACAAGTCTCTTTTACCCATCATCTGCGCCTACTGGTCCACGCTAGCTCCTAGTCTCACAACATCTCATTTTAAAATCCCCAACCTAGCATTTCAAATTTCTACATGGCCCCTCCCTTCCTATCTATGTAACCTCTAACAGCTCTGGAAGCTATCGATATCTCTGCCCTCCATCTCTCCAAGTCTGACATGTTTCACATCCTGATGATAATCGTCCAAAACTGGGGGCCAAGTTCTGAGCTCTGGAATTACCTACCTGAGCCTCTCAGCCTCTGTTACTTTTCTCTCCTCCTTTAAATTTCTCCTTCAGAACACTTACTCTCTGACCAAAGTTTTTGGTCACCTACTCTGGGACTCGTTCAGTATCTCGGTGCCTTTTCAAAAAAGAATTACACTGCTTTTGTTAAGCAGCACGGGATGTTTTGAGAATGAAAGATGCTATACAAGTGCAATTTGTTGCATTTTCTCAACTTGTGTGTCTCACTGCATGTCTGCCCATACACTTGTGCCCAATCAAACTAACAGCCAGTGTCCAATCATTTCTTCACTGTAGAAGTATAACAATGATTCAGTCTTGGATCAGTTATATTTCCAACTTACAAATTAAATTATTCTCCAGCGTTAATTTAATAAGAAGTTTGAAACAATGTAAAATTTAGTTATCTGCTGTTTAACTCACATTGCAACCACCCCGCAGTGATCCAGCCCTGCACCCCACTGACGGTACCCCGCACCCCCCACTGACCCAGCTTTGTCCTATCTGTGCTTAGAACATTCCATTTGCCTTCCTAACTGCTGGCTGAACTTACATTCTAACCTTTAGTGATTCATCTATGAGTGCACTCAAATCCCTCTGCACCATAGAGCTCTGCAATCTCTCTTAATTTAAATAATAATAATAACTTTTCTATTATTCCTGCCAAAATGGACAAGTTCATTTTTTTCTATATTGTACGCCAGCTGCCAAATTTTTGCCCACTTAATTTACCTATCTGTATCCCTTCGTAAACTCTTATATTCTCTAAACAACTTATTTTCCTAACTATTTTTGTGTCATCAGGGTTCGGTCCTTGGGCCCCAACTATTTACAAACTCTCTCAATGACCTGGATTCAGGGATAGGAGGTACTGTAGCTGAATTTGCAGATGACACCAAAATAGGTGATAAAGTAAGTTGCAATGAATAAATAAGAAATTTAGAAATGAATATGGGCAGGTTAGGTGAATGGGCCAAATTTTGGCAGAAGGGGTTTAACGTCGATAAGTGTGAGGTTATCCATTTTGGTTGAATAAATATAAAGGCGACTTATTATTTAAATGGAGAGAAAATTCAGAATGCTTCAGTTTCAGAGGTGTCTTGGTGTACTTTCTCGAGTTTTGAAGAATGAGACGAGATCTATTTGAGCTATATTAGATGCTGAAGGGGATAGACAAAGTGGACGTGGAGTCGATGTTTCCCCTTATGGGGCATTCTAGACCGAGAGGCCATAGTTTTAGGCTAAGGGTTTGGTAGATGTAAATCAGACATGGGAAGGAATTACCTTTCTCAAATGGTCGAGTATGTATGGAATTCACTACCTCAGAGTGCAGTGAATGCCAGGGCGCTGAATAAACTTAAGGAGGAGACAGTCAGATTTTTAACTCGTAATGGGTTGAAAGGATATGGGGAGAGGGCGATGGAATTGAGGCCGAAATGACATCACCCATGATCGTAATGAATGGAGGGGCAGGATCGAGGGGCTGAATTGCCTACTCCTGCATCTTGTTCTTATGTTCTTATGTTCATACATCATTGCAGGTAGCATGACAGGTGGAGAGAGCAGTAAATAATGCATATATGACCCTGGGCTATATTAACAGGGGCATAGGGTCCAAGGGCAGGGAGATTATGCTGAAGTTATATGAGACATTCTATAGACCCCAGCTGGAATATTGTGTACAGTTCTGTGCACCATATTACAGGCAGGATGTGAACACATTGGAGAGAGTGCAGAAGAGGTTTACAAGAATGGCTCGAGGAATTAGAAACTTCAGCTATGAGGATAGATTGGAGAGGTTGGGACTGTTCTCCTTGGAGAGAAGAAGGGTGAGTGGAGATTTGATGAGATGTTCAAAATCATGTGGTGACAGAAGAGTGTAGAATGGGGGAAGCTGTTCCCATTCGTAAAAGGATGGAACACGAGAGGGCACAGATTAAAAGTGATTTGCAAAAGAAGCAAATGTGACGCGAAAAAAAAACTTTTTCACACATTGAGTGCTTCCGGCGTGGAATGCAATGCCTGGAAGTGTGGCGGGGGCAGGTTCAATCGAGGCATTGAAGAGGGCATTAGAAGATTATTTGAATAGAAAAAATGTGCAGGGGTATGGTGAAAATGCAGGGCCATGGCACCACGTCACAAAGCTCATTTGGAGAGCTTGTGTTGACATGATGGGCTAAAAAACCTCCGGTTCCATTAAAATTGTGTGATCACACTGGCTCCATCCTCCCCTGGTTCAACACTGTCCGATCTCAAAGGCTCCATCCTCCTCGGGTTACTCACTGTCCCATCTCACTGGCTCCATCCTCCCCGGGTTACTCACTGACCGACCTCACTTGCTCCATCCTCCCTGGGTTACACACTGTCCGATCTCACAGGATCCATCCTCTCCGGGTTACTCACTGTCCGATCTCACTGGCTCCATCGTCACCGGGTTACATGCTGTCGCATCTCACTGGCTCCATCCTCCGTGGGTTACTCACTGTCCCACCACACTGGCTCCAACTCCTCGGGTTACTCACTGTCCGATCTCACTGGCTCCATCCTCCCCGGGTTACTCACTGCCCCACCTCACAGGCTCCATCCTCCCCGGGTTACTCACTGTCAGTTCTCACTGGCTCCATCCTCCCCGGGTTACACGCTCTCTGATCTCACGGGCACCATCCTCCCCCGGTTACACACTGTCCGATCTCACTGGCTCCATCCTCCCCGGGTAACACACTATCAGATTTCACTGGCTTTATCCTCCCCGGGTTACACACTGTCCCATCTCACTGGCTCCATCCTCCCCGGTTTACTCGCTCTCCGATCTCACTGGCTCCATCCTCCCCGGATTTCACACTGTCCGTTCTCACTGTTTCCAATCTCGTGGGGTTTAATTTCCCATTTTGCTGGCGGAAATGCACCATTTAGGCTACAAACTGAAGTTTATCCTGGCCTGTATAATAATAGTAATAGAATATAGCAATACCCTATATTGACACTATATCAAGACTGCAAATTCTCTGGATTTACGCTAATACCGAATATAGAAGCTCTGACGTTCTTACCATTATGCACAAAACCGCCAGCAATTCCAGAACACACATAAGAAGCTCACATAGACCGATATCGAGTTTGAATGGCTGAAGCAAGTTGTGTTCGACCGGTGGGTCCACTCTTTAATAATTCATGCTCCTACGAGTGATTTAAAGACTTGATATTGCTGGAGGAATTTAAAAACCGCATATACTTCAACCTAGAGATTCATTTGGAGGAGCAGATATTCCTCAAAGCCAGCAGTGCACCTATCACGGCTGAAAACTGTGAATTCACCCATGGCCTGGGAATACAGGCAGCCTTTCCAAACCATTCCCATGATCGCTGGAAACATAAACAGGGCAAGGCAGACAGGAAAGGCTCTTCACCCAACTGGAAACATAAACAGGGCGAGGCAGACAGGAAAGGCCCTTCACCCAACTGGAAACATAAACAGGGCGAGGCAGACAGGAAAGGCCCTCCCTCCAGAAAGGAAACATAAACAGGGCGAGGCAGACAGGAAAGGCCCTACACCCAGAAAGGAAACATAAACAGGGCGAGGCAGACAGGAAAGGGCCTCCAACCAACTGGAAACATAAACAGGGCGAGGCAGACAGGAAAGACCCTCCACCCAATTGGAAACGTAAACAGGGCGAGGCAGACAGGAAAGGCTCTCCAACCAACTGGAAACATAAACAAGCGGGGCAGACAGGAAAGGCCCTCCACCCAGATTGGAAAGTAGAAATGTGTTTGCAAGAAGTTCTCCTGAAGCTCGAAAGGTGAACGCCTGGCAACTGATGTGGTCCCACTGTAATGATATGGAAACTCCGGACCTGGAAGCTGGAGGTTGAGCAGGATGCCTGTGGGTCTGATAAGGCTCCATTACTGTAATCTCCAGAAGGACATGCCAGTGGGTAGTCCAGCAGAGCAGGTAGACATACTCGTTTCAGGAACTTGCCCCTTGGAGGGTTGGGCCCTATGTGTGGCTGAGCCAGATAACGTCCCAGAAAGTTTTCAGAGTTTTCTTCTTCCATGAACGGTGTTCCAGTGCCCATCCCAGGACCTGAGCATGACCATTGTTCATTTCCAGGATATAGGGCCCGCTCAGCCCTTCATTTTTTGGATGGAGTGGGGAGAGTTAAGCCTCGCAAGTCCCCCTTGGAAGCCAAGGGAGTGATCAGCCGAGTCGAAGGAGGATACATGTCTGGCCCCCTCCATCGGGACCACATACAGTGTGACCTAGTCTCGGCCGACATAGCGTAGGAAATCTCCCCGAACGACTGGTAGCAGGGATCGATCCCCTCCTCAGACACGATTTGGTAGGTAATAAAGTTTTAGGTAGCAAAAGAAAAGAGGCCAACAACTGCCAGCAGGAATCTGCAGGAGCGCAGGAAACTAAAGAATGTTCAGATGCCCTAAAGGATGAAATAGAAACTGCAACAAATGAGATAGGTAAGAGAGAGTTGCTTTAATTTAACAATGCCGAAGATAGGCTAGTGGAGTTAAAAAAAGCTCCAGGTAGGAACATTAGAATTTAAAACAAACTCACAGAATGAGCCCGAAATTGGGTTGGCCAATACATCCTTCCCAGAATCAAACAGGTGCTAAAGAAGTCCCAGGGCAGGAAAGGGGACCGTGAGGGAGATGCTCCAACTGTATGAGGAACGTGAGGAAAAGAAAATTGTTAACACGGGAAAGGTAACGGCTGAAGGATAACCCAAAGGAGGGCTGGTAGAAACTTTCTTTCCAGCGTTAAATAGGGATGAAGGGAGAAACCCAAGAAGTCATTGAGTGAGATGCCTCACCCAGTTGAAGAGCAAAATGGGAGGATAGCTCGAGGTAAACACCCAATTGAGAGAGGAAGTATTCCAGAGGACATTAAACAAGTTGCCAATTCCAAACCAAAGGAATGATCTCATGCTCCAATGATCTGTTTAACCGATATCTTATTGCAGAATTGAATGAAGACCAGGGAAGCTCCTAAATAGGCAAAGAAAGAGTGAGGGTGATACCTCACTTGATTGCACAGCCACAGGGAATTACAGCAGTAGATAAACATCGACTTTAGGGCGATGGGATCAACGGTTACGGGGAGAAGGCTGGAGAATGGGGTTGAGAAGCTTATCAGCCATGGTTGAATGGCGGAGCAGACTCAATGGGCCGAATGGCCTAATTTCTGCTCCTATGTCTTATGGTCTTATAGGTATTCCAGCAGACATTGAATGCCTTATAGGAAAACCCATTCCCAAAATAGAAGAGGGCAAGAGTCACCATGAATTTCAGGGTGAAGCTCACATTGAACCCCCGACTATCTCGCTAGGCATGAGAGAAATTGGACTCCATATTTGGCAACCTAAATGGAGAACAGTGAGGGAAGCTTACAGGGCCACTAACTGTATTGAAAACGAACTGTAAAGACAAACCAGGCCGCACCACAGTAGCTCTAACGGATATGCATGCGGGAGAAACGCCTTCCATCAGGCCAGTTGCAGAAAAGCTGTTCCAGGTGTGGGAGCAGATTACCCACATGTTGCAGGACCAACCAATAGAGCCTGGCAGCAGTAACCGGAACACCCCAGTGGTGCTCGCACTCAAGCCAAACGCTGAACCAGAATCCCTGCAGGGGGCTAAAATCACACAGCAGTCCACCAATCTCCTGCATGCAGCGTGACAGCAGTGTCAGAGTTTGAGCACCTGAATTCACAGGTTAACAAAGCGGACAGAGAAGACTTACTCTTGTCAAGAGCAGATCAGCCTTAAAGTCAGAAGAATCGGCACTTAGAGTGAGAAGCCTAGATGACCCCTCCAGATAAACCAGAGCAGTTTAACTGTTACTGACAAGCTGGGAGCTAACCGTCATGTAAAACCCCAAAAACTCTTAGGCAATAGGATATCAGGATTTGAACAGGCACTCAGTTCTGAAGCCAATAATTTAGCTTATGCCTGGCCCCACTTCCCCAAACCCCCCACCAAAAAATGTACACAACAGAACTCTATTACCCACATAATATTCCCAAAAGGGACAGTTTTTGAATATAACAATGTAACACATTGTCCTTTCCTTAAATGTTAATACTGACGCCCTATCCAGAATTTAAACTTCCGAAATGCAGCAGGAACTGACATTGTCCCTGCTCACTGTTTGTTTGACTTTCCAGAGTGAATGGGAGAACGACTGCATCCCTCTTTGCTCTTTGGCTTTTTTTTGCAGGGCCACATGTAAAGAAATGAGATAGAATTCATTTCTCCCCGAATGGGGCAAGGACTGTTGGGTTCCGTTGTCATTAAAATAAATCCAATGCTGTGCGCTCAAAGCTTTATACTTTTTTTTTCAAAACGTACGTTGTACTGAACCAAAATACATAAAGCTGCTACAAGCAGATGACCACAGTTTGCGAGCTGCCCCCAGGAGTTACAAGAACAAAATAATTCTCTTCTCAGCCGTACAATCCCACACCTCACTGTGCAGGCCTCTTGTAATCATAAAGTCAGGAATCTCGCACATTGAAACTCGTTAAGCTGATAGTGCTGCAAACAGGTCATATCACACATGGGGCTGCTCATATCCACTTCAAAAGGGGACCGAAGTGACATCATTTGCAGGCTCCCCTTGATAGCGGAGTCAATGGGTCTGCCTAGACAATGCATTCCCACCACCAGACCCTCAATATGGATGGTAACACTTTCACCAACTAATGACTGGGACATTATCAGTCCTGAAATCAAAGCCAGGTACAGACATTAGATAAACATTGCTTTTGGAAGTCATTGTGATGAAAAAACGTGATATGACTCGAGTGACCATTTTGAAATCTCTACATGCCTTTGATAACTGAGGAATTATCAGACTGTTGTTTTTACATCAACTGGAAAGGACTTCGAAAGCCTCGCTGAGTAAGTACAGTTGATTTGCATCTCTCAACTACATGAAGCCTGTTTGATTTTACAAGTCTCTGATCAACATATTTAAACTTATATTCATATGAACGACATTGATGACTATGTGGGGGTAGGATTAATAAGTTTGCGGATGACACAAAGATTGGCCGGGTGGTTAACAGTGAGGTTGATTGTCTTGGGCTACAGGAACATATAGATGGGTTGGTCAAATGGGCAGATAAATGGCAGATGGAATTTAGCTGAAAATTCTGAGGTGATACACTTTGGAAGGAGGAATTTATCAAGGAAGTATTCAATGAACGGCATGGCACTAGGAAGTTCTGAAGATCAAAGGAACTTTGGCGTGTGTGTCCACAGATATCTGAAGGCAGAGGGACATGTTAAAGCGGTGGTGAATAAGGCAACTGGGACATTTGCCTTTATCAATGGAGGCATAGCTTACAAAAGTGGGGAGGTCATGTTGGAGTTGTATAGAACCTTGGTGAGGTCACAGCTGGAGATTTGTGTGCAGTTCTGGTCGCCAAATTATAGGGATGGTGTGATTGCAATGGAGGGGGTGCAGAGGCGATTCACCAGGATGTTGCCTGGGATTAAACATTTAAGTTAGGAAGAGATGTTGGATAGACTTGGGTTGTTTTCATTGGAGCAGAGAAGACTGAGCGGCGACCTGATCGAGGTGTACAAGATTATGAGGGGCATGGACAGGATGGATAGGGTGCAGTTGTTCCCCTTAGTTGAAGGGTCATTCACAAGGGTGCATAAGTTCAAAGTGAGAGGAACGTTTAGGTGGAACGTGAGGAGTAACCTTTTTGCCCAGAGGATGGTGACGGTCTGGAATGCACTTCCTGGGAGGTTGGTGGAGTCGGGTTTTTTCAAATCCTTTAAAAACTGCCTGGATGAGCACTTGGCACGTCATAACTATGGGCCAAGTGCTGGTAACTGGAATAACCTAGTTGTTCAGGCGTTTTCCACGTGTTGGTGCAGAGTCGATCGGTCGAAGGGGCTCATCTGCACTGTGATTCTGTGATTGAGTGAACACCTGACAACTACTGCTGTTTTACTCTAAGTGCATGTTTTCCATTCCATGTATAGGGCAACACATGTATTCAACACCAAGTGCAGTTACAAACTCAATAAATGGGATCTACAATAATGAAACAACTATTAGGGATTATTCATATGTCTCTGTGTTAATATTCAACATGTGGTATTGTCCCTGTTCTTCATTTTTACCGTGTTCACGCCTTTTCATTGATTTCAATTATGTTGCTCTGTCATTCGCTGTTAATATGTTTGTAGATTGAGCAGACAAGCAGCTGATGAAGATCGATGAAGAAAGTGTGAAGTTATTAATTTTGCAACAATAATATGGTGAGACAGTATAAAATACAGGGAGAGCCTCTAAAGGAGATGCAGGAACAGAGTTTCATTGAAAATTGCAGGGCATGTTGAGAGAGCAGTTAATAAATTATAAGCATCATCGGCTTGATTAATAGTAGCATTGAAAACTGGAGTAAGGATCTCATGTTGAACTCGTATAAAACACCAGTTAGTGCTCATCTGGCGTTAGGCGTCCAGTTCTGGGGCCCGTACTTGAGGAAGGATGTAGAGAATTTGGAGAGAGTGCAGAGGAGATTCACAGGATAAAGAACTGTAGCTATGATGACAGGTGGGAGAGTTCGCACTCTTTTCCTTGGAGAAAAGGCCGAGAGGAGACGTGGTGGAGGTATTTAAGATCCTGAGGTGCATGGACAGGGAATATAATGAGAAACTGTTCCGACTCAAGAGAACATCAAGAACTGCAGGGCACAGATTCAGAATGATTGGGAAAAGGAGCAAATGTGATGTGAGGAAACTAATATTTCACCCAGAAGGTGGTTGATGCCTGGAACAAACTTCCTGAGAAAGTGTTGGAGGCATATTTGTCGAGGTATTCAAAAGGGAATTGTGTCGCTGCCTGAAGAGAAATAACGTGCGAGGTTACGGGGATAAGGAAGGAGAGTGGGACGTGGTGGAATGGTCTATCAGAGAGCCAGTGGAGAGGCAGAACGGCCTCCTTCTGCACTGTAAATATACTTTGATAGTTAGTCATGCAAGAAGGCAGCTGAGCACTACCTTCGCAAGGGCAAATAGGGATGGACAACACAAACTGGCATTTCCAGCGACATCCACACCTCATGAAAAAAATAATTTCAAAAAACACTGTTTCAGAGACTGGCAGCTAAATAAAGACAATGCAAAAATGTATGAGCAAATAAAGAACAAAATAAATAGTAAGAGAAGGGGCCGTGTGATTAGCGAACAGAAATGTGACCTACATATGGAGACAGAAGGCATGTCTGAAGTATTAAATGGCTACTTTGCATCTGTCTTTACTAAGGAGTTCAATATTGCCACAGTAACATTTTAAAAGTGGAATAATTGTGGGAAGACAGTGTGTATTTATTCAAGAAAATCATGTTTAAATAACAAGTTTTCTGAGGAGAGAACAGAGTGTTGATGACGGCACTATGGTTGTTGTGAGGCCGGTGGGCTTCAGAAAAGGCATTTGACAAATTGCAACATTTCAGCCTTGTCAGAACAGTTGAAGGTTATGGTATAAAGGGACAGTGGCAGCATGGATGTGAAGTTGGCTGAGTGACAGAACATGTAGAGCAGTTACGAACAGTTGTTTTCTGGATGGAGGACAATAGACTTTTCTCGGTTCAGTGCCTTTCGTAATAGATATTTCTGACATTGACGGGGTTGGGCAGGGCACGATTTTAAAACTTGATGATGACATGGAAGTTGGAAGTATAGCAAGAAGGATTGTGCTAAGATTTCAAGTTAACACTAACAGATTGATGGAATAGGTGGGCCGTTGGCAGGTTTAATTCAAAATGAGGCAGGTATATTTCAACAAGAAGTCAACCCTCTTGGTCGGAAGAACAAGGAGAGACAATGTAAAATGAATCGTGCAATTCTAAAGAGGTGGAAGGAACAGAGCGCCCAATAACAGATGTGCACAAATTATTGAAAGCAGCAGGGCAGCTTGTGAAGGCCTTTTAATAAGGCTTAGGACATCCTGGGCAATATGGATAGTGGTGTAGAGAACAAAATCAAGAAGTAATGAAACTTCATAAAACACTGTTTCAGCTTCAAGCCGGAGCATTGTGTCGAATTCTCAGCACCATACTCAAGAAAGGATGCAACAACTTTAGAGGCGGTGAAGGAAAATATTTGAGAAAAATATCAGGGATGAGGAGTTTCCCTGCGTGGATACATGTCAGACAGTGGAGGGATTCTCCTTAGGGAAGAAAGATTGAAAGGAGGTTTGAAGAGATGTTGAACATCATGAGTGGCCTAGATAGAGTAAATAGAGATAAACCATTGCCATTGCCAGAAGGATTGACACTGGTTGTGTTCAGTTTAACTGACGCTTTCCAAAGGAATTAAGTCCTTAAAGGAAAAAGAATGCAGGACGATATGATGGGATAGTGTGCCAATCCGGATTTCTCGTGCAGACAGCTAGCATGAACTCACTAACCTTCTTCAGTGCTGTTGTCATTTTAATAATCAATGAACGACGAATTAAAAAGCTGCGAGAGGCTCTTTTCTTCCATATTAAAACTCCCTACCATGTTCTCTCAGTTGGAGCTGGATCTGTATTGCTCACTGTCTTATTTAGATTGAATTGTTTCAATACTGATCATTTTAGATTGTCATTAATTGTGTTTGTGAAAACAATAAATATATATCCTCTGCTCTTTCATTTGGTGTCCTGAAGACCCGACAGAGACATCGTGTGCTGTAGCTGGAAGCGATTTTGTGTCTTTATTTTATTGCCAACTGTATAACTGCTATATCATTTGACTATAAGAGGCTGGAAGAGAGAAAGGTGTAAAGGCCATTGTTCAATTAATGCGTTTGTACACAAGAGGGAAGGACACACGGAGCTCTCTTAAGCTGAAATATCTTTGCCTTCGATCAATAGCAGTTTTTTTGGCCCAATTCTAATTGTGCAATATTTTTGAGTTGTAGCTCCATTAATCTCAGTCTCCAGCCATCTATAGTGATAACCTAATTCTCCTGTCCTGAAATTGTACAACTTCTGTCACATCCTGGTTTCTCATTAGGATCAGAGGAATGGTTATAATCTCCTGGAAAGAGTTCCTGCTTAATAAGCAATAGTTTCTACTTAATAAATGACAGGCTAAGCTACGATTAGAAAAATTACAATTACTTTGTTGCAATATTTTGCGACAGTGCTTATGTGCCTGTTTCACTTACTGGAACTGAATTAATAAATGCCTGTCCCGTAAAGAGGACAGATTGACCAGGTGTGGCAGCCCAGTGATCGGGAAGGAGCGGCTCTGAGAGTCCTCGATATCGATTCCTGACCCACTAAAGTGTCATGGCATCAGGACAAACGTGGGCAAACAAACCTCCTGCTGGTTACCACCTATCTCCACACACAACACCCAACCCCCACAACCCGCCCCCCACCCACCCCCCACCCCCCCACTCCCACACCTGTTCGCCCACAGCGAATTACTCTGCACTCTTCCATTTTGCGAAATACTTGGAAGAAGCAATGAGGGCAGCAAAGGCACAGAATACAGAGATAAAAACAAAAAACTAAAAGCTACTGCGGATGCTGGAAATCCAAAACAAAAACAGAATTACCTGGAAAAACTCAGCAGGTCTGGCAGCATCGGTGGAGAAGAAAACAGTTAACGTTTCGAGTCTTCATGACCCTTCGGCAGAACTGAGTATAGTTAGGAGAAAGATGTAATATAAGCTGGTCTAAGGTGGGGGGGCGGGGGGACAGAGAAGTTGAGGGTGTGGTGATTGTGGAGATAAGCAAGCAGTGATAGGAGCAGATAATCAAAAGATGTCACAGACAAAAGGATCAAAGAGGTGTTGAAGGTGGTGATATTGTCTAAGAAAAGTGCTAATTAAGAATGGAAGACAGGATACTCAAGGTACTGCTCTAGTGGGTGTGGGGTGGAAAGACTAACAAAGTTTTAGTTTTAGATTTAAAAATAATGGAAATAGGTGGGAAAAGAAGAATCTATATAAATTATTGAAAAAAAAAGGAGGGGGGAGAAACGGGGTGGGGATGGGGTGAGGGGGAGTTTAAGATCTAAAGTTGTTGAATTCAATATTCAGCCCGGAAGGCTGTAAAGTGCCTAGTCGGAAGATGAGGTGCTGTTCCTCCAGTTTGCGTTGGGCTTCACTGGAACAATGCAGCAGGCCAAGGACAGACATGTGGGCAAGAGAACAGGGTGGAATGTTAAAATGGCAAGCGACAGGGAGGTTTGGGTCTTTCTTGCGGACAGACCGCAGGTGTTCTGCAAAGCGGTCGCCCAGTTTGCGTTTGGTCTCTCCAATGTAAAGGAGACCACATTGGGAGCAACAAATGCAGTAGACTAAGTTAGGGGAAATGCAATTAAATGCTGCTTCACTTGAAAGGAGTGTTTGGGCCCTTGGACGGTGAGGAGAGAGGAAGTGAAGGGGCAGGTGTTGCATCTTCTGCGTGGGCATGGGGAGATGCCATAGGTGGGGGTTGAGGAGTAGGGGGTGATGGAGGAGTGGACCAGGGTGTCCCGGAGGGAACGATCCCTACGGAATGCCGTCTGGGGGATGAAGGGAAGATGTGTTTGGTGGCTGCATCATGCTGGAGTTGGCGGAAACGGCGGAGGATGATCCTTTGAATGGGGAGGCTGGTGGGGTGATAAGTGAGGACAAGTGGGACCCTATCATGTTTCTGGGAAGGAGAAGGCGTGAGGGCAGATGCGCGGGATATGGGCCGGACACGGTTGAGGGCCCTGTCAACGACCGTGGGTGGAAAACCTCGGTTAAGGAAGAAGGAGGACATGTCAGAGGAGCTGTTTTTGAAGGTAGCGTCATCAGAACAGATGCGACGGAGGCGAAGGAACTGAGAGAATGGGATGGAGTCCTTACAGGAAGCGGGGTGTGAGGAGCTGTACTCGAGGTAGCTGTGGGAGTCGGTAGGCTTGTAATGGATATTGGTGGACACTCTATCATCAGAACTTGAGAGAGAGAGGTCAAGGAAGGGAAGAGAAGTGTCAGAGATGGACCATGTGAAAATGATGGAGGGGTGGAGATTGGATGCAAAATTAATAAGTTTTTCCAGATCCCGACGAGAGCATGAAGCAGCACCGAAGTAATCATCGATGTACCGGAGAAAGAGTTGTGGGAGGGGGCCGGAGTAGGAGTGGAACAAGGAATGTTCCACATACCCCATAAAGAGACAGGCATAGCTGGGGCCCATGCGGGTACCCATAGCCACAACTTATATTTGGAGGAAGTGAGAGGAGTTAAAGGAGAAATTGTTCAGTGTGAGAACAAGTTCAGACCGACGGAGGAGAGTAGTGTTGGATGGGGATTGTTCGGCCTCTGTTCAAGGAAGAAGCTAAGGGCCCTCAGACAATCCTGGTGGGGGATGGAGGTGTAGAGGGATTGGACATCCATGGTGAAGAGGAAGCGGTTGGGGCCAGGGAACTGGAAATTTTTGATGTGACGTAAGGTGTCAGAGGAATAACGGATGCAAGTGGGAAGGGACTGGACAAGGGGAGAGAGAAGGGAGTCAAGATAACGAGAAATGAGTTCCGTGGGGCAGGAACAGGCTGACACGATCGGTCTGCCAGGACAGTTCTGTTTGTGGATTTTGGGTAGGAGGTAGAAGCGGGCCGTCCGAGGTTGGGCGACTATCAAGTTGGAAGCTGTGGGAGGAAGATCTCCAGAGGAGATGAGGTCAGTGACAGTCCTGGAAACAACGGCTTGATGTTCTGTGGTGGGGTCATGATCCAGGGAGATGTAGGAGGAAGTGTCTGCGAGTTGACGCTTAGCCTCCGTGAGGTAGAGGTCAATGCGCCAGACAACAACAGTACCACCCTTGTCAGTGGGTTTGATGACAATGTTGGGGTTGGACCTGAGAGAACGGAGTGCAGTGAGTTCAGAGAGAGACAGATTAGAATGGGTGAGAGGAGCAGAGTAATTGAGACGGCTAATGTCACGCCGACAGTTATCAATGAAAAGATCAAGAGAAGGTAAGAATCCAGAGGGAGGGGTGCAGGTTGAGGGAGAATATTGGAGGTGGGTAAAAGGATCCGTTGAACGGGGAGAGGACTCCTGCCCAAAGAAGTGAGCATGGAGATGAAGACGGCGGAAGAAGAGTTCAGCATCATGCCGAGCCCGAAATTCATTGAGATGAGGGCGTAAGGGTATGAAGCTAAGTCCTTTGCTGAGCACTAAACGTTCAGCATCGGAGAGAGGAAGATCAGGGGGTATAGTGAATACGCGGCTGGGACTGGGATTGGAAGATGGGGTGGGGATGGAGGGACAAGCAGGGGTGGAGGATCCCAGATGGGTGTTGGTTTCGATGAGTTGTTGGAGCTTGCGTTCCTTAGCACTTGAGAGAACGAGAAAATGTTTCTTGTTGAGGCGACGGTTGAGGCGAAGAATAAAATGAAACTGGGGGCACGCGCTGCTTTGAATAAGGGTGCTGCGGTGCTGCTGGAGGGAGAGGTCGAGTGTGTTCATATGGCGGCGCATGGCACTGAGTGTGGATATCAGAATGCGACGGGAACAGCAGTCCGAGATACGTTTTATTTCCCGGAGATAGCTGTAATCCTGGGTGGGTTCGAAACAAGAGGGATGGAATTTCAGTTGAAATCTACGTGGGGTGAGTCGGAGACGGAGACAGTCACTGAGAAAGGAGATATGGCTGTGAATCCGATGCTGAAAGGGGAGAAGGCATGGGATACTGCAAAGGCATTGGACCCTTACAACATTCCGGCAATAGAACTGAAAATTTGTATTTAAAACTTAAAAAAAGGGTTGTAACACTTTAAGAGAGGGTGAAGAAAATATTGAGCAGATTTACAAGGATTCGGGATTTCAAATGCATGAAAGATGGATAGATCTTTCCATCTATCCATGGATAGATTTCGAACCTAGTGTGGTATTCCTGGAAAGGTTGAGAGAAGATTTGAAGAGGTTCAAAACAAGAAATATTCCCGACTGTGGCCTGTTTTCAGGCGTTGGGCATCATGGCGGGCGTGAGCGGACAAAAATCAGTTTGAAGCCTTCGTGAAACCAGCTGTGGTTGTCCGCTCCACCTGTCAATGGCGGGCCGCGTTTCCCGCTGCTGCACGTCAAGAACCTAATTTCAATACTTTTGCCTCTAATTGTTAGCCCTGAGCACCAGAATCATCCCGACAAACTGGATCATCCGTGCACGTCTGTCTGATCGCATGCCGATGTGTTTCACAACTCTGGAAATGTGACATGTACCTGGCGGCCTGCAATTCGCTTGGCTCTTTGAGGTTTGTTTGCGTACCTTGCTTTGGCAACACTGATGGTCAACAGTGCCAGACATCGCAGGATGCACCACATCATTTTTAAAGGGGCAGGTCTCCACCTACCAGACCAGCCATAAGGTGGTGGTGGCTTTTCAACGGCTGCAGGGCTAGGGTTCGCTTCTGGAAGGGGAGAAATGGCTTCAGGCCAGGGAAGAGGCTGCTGGTCGACGGCTGTACTGCTGATGACGGATTGTCCCAGGATCTGCCTGGGGTACATATTGATCTGTGCAAGTGGCCTCAAGACGGTGAGTGCTGAGGAGGAAATCTCCAGAGGAGAGGAGACTAGATGAAGCTGTGAGCGCTTGTGTGAGAAACAGAAATGTGATGTCCCTTCAGCTGGCAGTGGTTGAAGTTCTACTGAATGAATTCCCAGGATATTATACACAAAAACAAATTAAGCCATTTCCAGCGACGCCCACATATCATAAAAAATAATTTTAAAAATACGGTTTCAAGAGACTGGCAGCTAACTAAAGACACAAAAAGTTATGGGCAAATAAATAACAAAATACGTAATAAGAGAAAGGATGGTGTGATTAGGGGCCACAAATGGGACCTTCCCATGAAGAGAGAAGGCATTTCAAGAGTACTAAACGGCTAATTTGCATCTGTCTTTATTACGGAAGTCAATATTGTCACAGTAACATTATAAAAGTGGCATAATTGTGGGAAGAGAGTGTGGATTTTTTCAAGAAAATCATGTATAAGTCACAATTTTTCTGAGGAAAGACAGAGTGTTCATGAGGTCAATGTGGTTGATGTGATGACTGCAGGCTTCAGGAAAAGGCATTTAACAAAGTGCCACGTATCAGTCATGTCACAAAAGTGGACGCCTAGTGGCTGCATGGATGCGAAGTTGGTTGAGTGACAGAACATGGACAGCAGTGATGAACAGTTGTTTTACGGACGGAGGACAAAAGGGTTTTTTCGTTTCAGTGCCTTTCGTAATACATTTTACTGACTTTGATGGGGTTGTGTAGGGCACAATTTTAAAACTTGATGATGACATGGAACTTGGCCGTATAGGTAGAAAGATTGTGATGACAAGATTTCAAGTTAACATCAACAGGTTGATGGAATAGGTCGGTATGTGGTAGGTATAATTAAACATGTGGCAGATATAATTCAAAAAGAAGTAATACCCTTTGGAAGGATGAATGAGGAAACTCATTTAAAAAATCGTGCAACTGTAAAGAGGTGCAAGGAAAAGAACGTCCAGTAGATGAGCTCAAATTGCTGAACGCAGCAGGGCAGCTTGCGAAGGCGTTTAATAAGGCTTAGGGCATCCTGGGCTTGTGGATAATGGCATAGAGAACAAAATCAAGGAAGTAATGAAACTTCATAATACACTGTTTCAGCTTAAAAAACGAGAACTGTGTCGAACTCTGAGCTCCAAACTTAAGAATGGCTGCAACAACTTTCGAGGCGGTGAATAATATTATTTTATAAAGTTATCAGGGATAAGGAGTTGAATGGATGGATACATATCAGACAGTGGGTGCTTCTTCCTAGAGAAGAAAGATTGAGAGGAGGTTTGAAGAGATGTTCAACATCATGAGTGGCCGAGATAGAGAAAATAGAGACAAACCATTGCCATTTTCAGAAGGATTGAAACTGGTTGTGTTCAGTTTCACTGACGATTTACAAAGGAAATACGTCCGTAAAGCAAAAAAATATGCACGACTACACGATGGGATAGTGGGTCCAAACAGATTCCTCTTACGGAGAGCTACCATTGATTCGCTAACCTTCTTCAGTGCTGTAATCATTATTTGAATAAATGGACAACGACATAAAATGATGTGATAGGCTCTGTTCTTCCATGTTAAAATTCTGCCACAATGATCAGTATCTTCGGGATTCTTACCTTGTGCAGCGGTACCCGATTCTGATTCCAGAGAGTCTGCATAAATTAGTGAAGTGGGTTCTGCACTTTCCTGAACACTCCATGGGTAAAGATCAATTTCACGTCAGTCATAACCAAGACCTTCAGCCTGATCAGTACAATAACTCCTCACTCTGTTCTCTCAGTTGGAACTGGATCTGAATTACACACTGCCTTAATTAGATTTAATTGTTTGCAATACTGATCATTTTCGACTGTTATTAATTTTGTGTGTGGTGACAATAACAATAACTACTTATTCCCTGCTCTTTCACCTGAGTTTCAGAAGACCAGACAAAGAAATCACGTGCTGTAGCTGGAGGCGATTTTGTGTCCTTATTTTATTGTCCACTGTATAATTCTATATCATTTGACGATAAGAGGCTGAAAGAGAGCAAGGTGCAAAGGGCATTGCTCACTTATTGCGTTTGGAGACAGGAGGGAAGGGAACACGGTGCTTTCTTAAACTTAAATATCTTTGCATTCGACCTCTCGCTGTTTTCTTTGTCCCAATTCTAATTGTGTAATATCTCTGGGTTGTAGCTCCATTAATCTCGGTATCCAGCCTTCTCTCATGATAACCAGGTTCTACAGTCCTGAATTTGTACAATGTCTGTCATAGGCTGGATTCTCATAAGGAACATAGGAATGGTCATATTCTCCTGCAAATAGTTCCTAGTTAGTAAGCAACAGTTTCTACTTAATAAATAACAGGCTAAGCTATGATTAGAAAAATTACAATTACTTAGCTGCAATATTTTGTGACTGTGCTTTTGTGCCTGTTTCACTTACTGTAACGGAATTAATAAATGCCTGTCCCTAAAGAGGACAGATTGACCAGATGTGGCAGCCCAGTAATCGGGATGGAGAGGCTCTGAGAGTCCTCGATAACGATTCTGGACCCCATGAAGTCTCATGGCATCAGGGCAAACGTGGGCAAACAAACCTCCTGCTGGTTACCATCAACTGCTACCCACCACACCAAACACCCACCCCCCACCGTCGCCCTTTTGCACCGCCTCCCCTCCCCCCAACAACGCGCGCGACATCTGTTCACCCTCTGCGAATTACTCAGCACTCTTACATTTTGAAAAATAGTTGGAAGAAGCACTGAGGGCAGCAAGGGCACAGAATACACTCTGATGGGGAAACTTCAATCTACATTGAAGCCCAAGAGTGGCTCGGAAGCACGGCTACTAACGGAGCCCAAAAAGACAAAGCTGCTAGAGTGGGGCTGCGGCAGGTGGTGAGGAATCATCAAGAGGAAAAATCATACTTGACCTCATCCTCTCAAACCTGCCTGTATTCCCAGGACAGGATTGGTAGAAGTGACCACTGCACAGTCCTTGTGGAACGAAGCGCCATCTTCACGTTGAGGATGCCCTCCATCCATAATAAATGGGATACATTCTAAACACTTAAAGCAACTCAATACAGGGCATCCATGAGCCACTGTGGGACATCAGCAGCAGCGGAATTGTACTCAAGCACTATCTGCATATCATGGCCCGCAAATCCCCAACTCTACCATTAAACCAAGGTTCAACCCTGGATCAATGAAGAGTGAAAGAAGGCCTGCCAGGAGCAGCAGCAGGAATATCTGAAAGTGTGGTGTCAATATGAAGAATTTCGAACACCTTCAGCCAGAAGTTCCGAGTGGTTGATCCATCTCAATCTTTTCTGGACACCATCGCTGATGGCAGCCTTCAGCCGATTCGATTCACTCCACGTGATATCAAAAAAGGTGTCCCGGAGTGAACGATCCCTACGGAATGCCGTCAGGGGGGGTGAAGGGAAGATGTGTTTGGTGGTGGCATCATGCTGGAGTTGGCGGAAATGGCGGAGGATGATCCTTTGAATGGGGAGGCTGGTGGGGTGATAAGTGAGGACAAGGGGGACCCTATCATGTTTCTAGGAAGGAGGAGAAGGCGTGAGGGAGGATGCGCGGGATAGGGGCCGGACAATGTTGAGGGCCCTGTCAACGACCGTGGGTGGAAAACCTCGGTTAAGGAAGAAGGAGAACATGTCAGAGGAGCTGTTTTTGAAGGTAGCGTCATCAGAACAGATGCGACGGAGGCGAAGGAACTGAGAGAATGGGTTGGAGTCCTTACAGGAAGCGGGGTATGAGGAGCTGTAGTCGAGGTAGCTGTCGGAGTCGGTAGGCTTTTAATAGATATTGGTGGACAGTCTATCATCAGAAATTGAGACAGAGAGGTCAAGGAAGGGAAGAGAAGTGTCAGAGATGGACCATGTGAAAATGATGGAGGGGTGGAGAAACATGAATGCTTGAAACCGATTTCTGGCCATTCTGAACATATTGTCCGCATTCAAAGGATCATCTTCCGCCATTTCCGCCAACTCCAGCATGATGCCACCACCAAACACATCTTCCCTTCAACCCCCCTGACGGCATTCCGTAGGGATCGTTCATTCCGGGACACCCTGGTCCACTCCTCCATCACCCCCTACTCCTCAACCCCCACCTATGGCACCACGCCATGCCCACGCAGAAAATGCAATACCTGCCCCTTCACTTCCTCTCTCCTCACCGTCCAAGGGCCCAAACACTCCTTTCAAGTGAAGCAGCATTTCACTTCAATTTCCCCTAACTTAGTCTACTGCATTCATTGCTCCCAATGCTGTCTCCTCTACATTGGAGAGACCAAACGCAAAATGGGCGACCGTTTTGCAGAAAACCTGCGGTCTGTCCGCACAAAAGACCCAAACCTCCCTGTCGCTTGCCATTTTAACACTCCACCCTGTTCTCTTGCCCACATGTCTGTCCTTGGCCTGCTGCATTGTTCCAGTGAAGCCCAACGCAAACTGGAGGAACAGGACCCCATCTTCCGACTAGGCACTTTACAGCCTTCCGGGCTGAATATTGAATTCAACAACTTTAGATCTTAAACTCCCCCTCCTCCCATCCCCACCCCGTTTCTCCCCCTCCCTTTTTTCAATAATTTATATAGATTCTTCTTTTCCCACCTATTTCCATTATTTTTAAATCTAAAACTAAAACTTTGTTAGTCTTTCCACCCCACACCCACTAGAGCTGTACCTTGAGTATCCTGTCTTCCATTCTTAATTAGCACTTTTCTTAGACAATATCACCACCTGCAACACCTCTTTGATCCTTTTGTCTGTGACATCTTTTGATTATCTGCTCCTATCACTGCTTGCTTATCTCCACAATCACCACACCCTCAACTTCTCTCTCCCCCCGCCCCCCCCACTTTAGACCAGCTTTCATCTTTCTCCTAACAATACTCAGTTCTGCCGAAGGGTCATGAAGTCTCGAAACGTTAACTGTTTTCTTCTCCACCGATGCTGCCAGACCTGCTGAGTTTTTCCAGGTAATTCTGTTTTTGTTTTGGATTTCCAGCATCCGCAGTAGCTTTTAGCTTTTTGTCTTTAAAAAATGTTGTAACAATTTGAGAGAGGGTGAAGAAAATATTGAGCAGATTTACAGGGATTGGGGAATTCAGATACATGGATAGATTTTGAACCTGGAGTGGTATTCCTGGAAAGGCTGAGAGAGATTTGAAGAGGTTCAAAACAGGAAAAATTCCCGCCTGTGGCCACATGGGGCATCATGGCGGGCGTGAGCGGACAATATGTTCAGTATGGCCAGAAATCGGTTTCAAGCCTTCATGAAACCAGCTGTGGTTGTCCGCTCCACCTGTCAATGACTGGCCGCGTTTCTCGCTGCTGCACGTCAGGAACCTAATTTCAATACTTTTACATCTCATTATAAGCCCTGAGCACCAGAATCATCCCCACAATCTGGATCATCCGTGCACGTCTGCCTGATCGCATGCCGATGTGTTTCACAACGCTGGAAAAGTGACATGTACCTGGAGGCCTGCAATTCACTTGGGACATTGAGGTTTTTTTGCCTACCTTGCTTTGGGCAACACTCATGGTCATAATAGCGCCAGACTTCGCAGGAAGCGCCACATCATTTTTAAAGGGGCAGGTCTCCAACTAACAGACCAACCCTAAGGTGGTGGTAGTTTTTCAACGGCTGCAGGGCTAGTGTTTGCTTCTGGAAGGGGAGAAATGGCTTCAGGCCAGGGAAGAGGCTGCTGGCCGACGGCTGTACTGCTGAAGACGGATTATCCCAGGATCTGCCAGGGGTACATACTGATCTGTGCAAGTGGCCTCAAGATGGTGAGTGCTGAGGAGGAATTCTCCAGAGGAGAGGAGGCTCGTTGATGACGTGAGCGCATGTGAGATAAAATGAAATGTGTTGTCTATGGGTGAGATGCTACTGAATGAAATCCCAGAATATTATATGCAATTACCAATACTGGCATTTGCAGCGACGACCACTTATCATAAAATATAATTTAAAAAATAATGTTTCAAGAGACTGGCAGCTAACTCAAGACACAAAAAGTTATGAGTAAATAAATGACAAAATACGTAGTAAGAGAAAGGGAGGTGTGATTACGGGCCACAAATGCGACCTGCCGAAGGAAAACGAAGGCATTTCAGTAGTCCTAAATGGCTACTTTGCATCTGTCTTTACTAAGGAAGTCAATATTGTCACAGTAACACTATAAAAGTGGAATAATTGTGGGAAGACAGTGTGGATTTTTTTCAAGAAAATCATGGTTAAATAACAAGTTTTCTGAGGAGAGAAAGAGTGTTCATGAGGGAAATGTGGTTAATGTGATGTCTGTGGGCTTCAGGAAAATGTATTTAACAAAGTGCCACGTATCAGTCTTGTGAGAAATGTTGATGGCTATGGAATGAAGAGACAGTGGCAGCATGGATGCGAAGTTGGCTGAGTGACAGAACATGGAGAACAGTGACAAACAGTTTTTTCGTGGCCGGAGGACAATAGTGTTTTTTTCGCTTCAGTGCCATTCGTAATACATCTTACTTACTTTGACGGGGTTGTTTAGGGCACAATTTTAAAACTTCATAATGACTTGGAACTTGGCCCTATTGGTAGAAAGATTGTGACAAGACTTCATGTTAACATCAACAGTTTGGTGGAATAGGTGGACATGTGGTAGGTATAATTCAATGTGTGGCAGATATAATTCAAAAAGTAGTCATGGCCTTTGGTAGGAAGAATGAGTAAAGACAATAAAAATAAATCGTGCAATTCTAAAGAAGTGCAAGGAACAGGGCGCCCAGTACATGTGCTTAAATTGTTGAAGGCAGCAGGGCAGCTTGTGAATGCGTTTAATAAGGCTGAGGACATGCTGGGCTTTGTGGATAGTGGCATAGAGAACAAAATCAAGGATGTAATGAAACTTCATAAAACACTGTTTCAGCTTAAAGCAGGAGAATTGTGTCGAATTCTGTGATTAAGAAAGGATCCAACAACTTTAGAGAACGTGAATGATATTATTTGATAAAGTTATCAGTGATGAGGAGTTTAATTGTTGGATACATTTCAGACAGTGGAGATCTTCTTCCTAGAAAAGTAAGATTGAGTGGAGGTTTGAAGAATTGTTCAAATCATGATTGGCTGAGATAGGGAAAATAGAGAGAAACCATTGCCATTTTCAGAATGATTGAGACTGGTTGTGTTCAGTTTCACTGACACATTACAAAGGAAATAAGTCCGAAAATCAAAAAAATATGCACGACTACACGATGGGATAGTGGGTCCAACCAGATTACTCTAACGGAGAGCTAGCGTGGACTCACTAACCTTCTTCAGTGCTGTAATCAATATTTGAATAAATGAACAACGACATAGAATGCTGTGATAGGATCCGTTCTTCCATATTAAAACTATATAACAGTGGTCAGTATATTCTGGATTCTTACCTTGTGCTGCGATATCTGATTCTGCTTCCAGAGAGTCTGGATAAATTAGTGAAGTGGGTTCTGCAGTTTCCTGAATACTCCCTGGGTACAGATAAATTACACATCACAGTCATAAACAAGACCTTCAGCCTGATCAGTACAATCCCTCCCCACCCTGTTCTCTCAGTTGGAGCTGGATCTGAATTACACACTGTCTTATTTAGATTGTATTGTGGCGTTACTGATCATTTTCGACTGTTACTAATTGTGTGTGTGCTGACAATAACTGCATATCCACTGCTCTTTCATCCGAGGTTCAGAAGACCCGACAAAGATCCGAAAAAGCTGTAGCTGGAAGCGATTTTGTGTCATTATTTTATTGCCCACTGTATAACTTCTTTATCATTTAACTTTAAGAGGCTGAAAGAGAGCAAGGACCAAAGGGTATTGTTCACTTATTGAGTTTGGAGACAGCAGGGAAGTGCGCATGATGCTTTCTTACACTTTAATATCTTTGCTTTCGATCTCTCGCTGTACTTTTGTCCCAATTCTAATTTTGTATTATCTTTGGGTTGTAGCTTCATTAATCTCGGTATCCACCCTCCTTTCATACTAACCCGACCCCACTGTCCTGAATTTGTACAATGTCTGTCATAGGCTGGTTTTTCATTAGGAACAGAGGATTGGTTATAATCTCCTGGATATAGTTCCTAGTTAATGGGCAACAGTTTCTACTTAATAAATAACAGGCTAAGCTATGATTAGAAAAAGTACAATTACTTAGCTGCAATATTTTGCGACTGTGCTTATGTGCCTGTTTCACTTACTGGAACGGAATTAATGAATGCCTGTCCCGTAAAGAGGACACATTGACCAGATGTGGCAGCCCAGTGATCTGGATTGAGTGGCTCTGAGAGTCCTCGATATTGATTCCGGACCCCAAAAAGTCTCACGACATCAGGGCAAACACACCTCCTGCTGGTTACGACCTACTGCCACCCACCACACCCAACCCCATCCCCCGCCCACCCCCAGTCGCTCTGCATCCCCCTGTCCCCCTGACAGCCCCACAACACCCGCAACACCTGTTCGCCCTCAGCGAATTAGTCACTACTCTTCCATTTTGAAAATAAATACTTGGAAGAATCACTAAGGGCAGCAAAGGCCCAGAATACACTCTGGTGATGCTACTTCAATCTCCATTGTAGCCCAAGAGTGGCTCTGGAGTACGACTACGAACTGAGTCCTAAAAGAGATAGCTGCTAGACTGCGTCTGTGGCAGGAGGGGAGGAACTATCAAGAGTGAAAAAACATGCTTTACCTGATCCTCTTAAATCTGCCTGCCTTCCCATTGCAGCATTGGTCGGAGTGATCACTGCACAGCCCTTATGGAGCTGAGAATACCCTCCATCCATAATAAATGGTATAGATTTCAAACACATCAAGAAACTCAACACTGGGCACCCATGGAGCACTTTGGGCCATGGTCGGCAGCAGAATGGTACTCAACCACAATCTGCAACCTCATGGCCCACATAACCTCATCTCTAAATTTAAACCTGGGTTCCACCCTGATTCAATGAAGAGTGCAGGAGGGCATGCCAGGAGCAGTGACAGGAATAACTAAAGTCAGGTGTCAACCTGATGAAGTTAGAATACTTTCAGCCAGATGTGCTGTGTGGATGATCCATCTCATCCTCCTCTAGAGGATCCCAGCATCACGGATGCCAGTTTAAACCAATTCGATTCACTCCATGTGATATAAAGAAAGGGGAGAAGGCATGACATACTGCAAGGGCTGTGGACCTTGAAAATATTCAGGAAATATCACTGAAAATAAAGAGTACAAACTAAAGGAAGCGAGGACGAATCTTCAGTGTTCTTTGAAAAACACAGATTCAGCCTCAACTCAGAGTATTGTGTTGAATTCCGGACATAAATTAAAAAGGTTGTAACAGTTTAAGAGAGTGTGAAGAAAAGATTTTGCAGATTTACAGGGATTAGGGATTTCAGTTACATGGATAGATTTCGAACCTCGAGTGGTATTCCTGGAAAGGTTGAGAGAAGATTTGACGAAGTTCAAAATGATAAAAAATTGTCGACTGTGGCCACTATTTTCCGGCGTTGGGCATCACGGCGGTCGTGAGCGGTAAATATGTTGAGAATGAACAAAAACGTGTTTCAAACTTCCGTGAAACCAGCTGTGGTTGTC
The DNA here is from genome assembly GCF_964194155.1 of Cetorhinus maximus. Lineage (NCBI taxonomy): Eukaryota > Metazoa > Chordata > Chondrichthyes > Lamniformes > Cetorhinidae > Cetorhinus > Cetorhinus maximus. Next base: position 119,441 of record NC_135897.1, read on the forward strand.
CGCTCCACCTGTCAATGGCGGGCCGCGTTTCCCGCTGCTCCGCGTCAGGAACCAAAGTGCAATAATTTTACACCTCATTATAAGCCCTGCCCACCAGGATCATCCCCCCAAAATGAATCATCAGGGCACATCGATCAGGAATTCTGGAAAAGTGAGATGTACCTAGTGGCTTGCAATTAGCTCGGGACTTTATGGCTTGTCTTCCTAACTTTCTTTGGTCAACACCCATGGTCATCAGTGCCAGACTTCACAGAAAGCATCTCATTATTTTTAAAGGGGCAGATCTCCACCTAACATACCAACCCTAAGGTGGTGGTGGCTTTTCAACAGCTGCACGGCTAGGCTTTGCTTCTGGAAGGGGAGAAATGGCTTCAGGCCAGGGAAGTGGCTGAAGGGCGAGGGTAGTCTGGAGAATACGGATTATCCTAGGATGTGTCTGCGTGCACATATAGATCTGTCCAGCTGGCCTGAAGACAGTGAGTACTAGGGAGGCATTCTCCAGAGGAGATGAGGACAGATGAAGATGTGAGCGTATGTGTGAAAGACTGAAATGTGATCTCCCGTCAGCTGGCAATGGTGAGATGCTAATGCATGCCTGGTAGATGTGAAATTCAGAGTTCAGAGTAATGGATGCTTCTCTTACACTGTTGGCACCGATGAGAACATTCATTCATTTATGCACTGAATGGCCGATGGCTTAAGGCAGGTCTCACTGGCTCCACCCTCCCCGTGTTATACACCGTGTGAAATCACTGGATCCATACTCCCAGGGTTACACTCTGTCCAATCTTACTGGCACCATCCTCCTCGGGTTACACACTGTCCGATCTCACGGGTTTCATCCTCCCCAGTTTACACACTGTTTAATCTCACTGGCTCCATCCTCCCCGGGGTACACATGTCCGATCTCACTGGCCCCATCCTCCCCGGGTTACACACTCTCCGATCTCACTGGCACCATCCTCCTTGGGTTACATACAGTCCGATCACACTGGGAACATCCTTCCCGGGTTGCACACTGTCTGATCTCACTTGCTCCATTCTCCCCGGGTTGCACACTGTCCGATCTCACTGGCTCCATCCTCCCGGTAACTCAGTGTCCAATCTCACTGGCGCCATCCTCACCAGGTTAATCAATGACCGATCTCACTGGGAACATCCTCCCTGGTTTACACACTGCCCGATCTCACTGGCTCCATCCTCCCCGGGTTGCAAACTGTCTGATCTCAATGGCTTATTCCTCGCCGGGTTATACAATGTCCGATCTCACTGGTTCCATCCTCCCCGGGTTACACACTGTCCGACCTCTCTGGCTCCATCCACCCCGGGTTACACACTTTCCGGTCTCACTGTCTCCATCCTCCCCGGGTTACACACTGTCCGACCTCTCTGGCTCCATCCACCCCGGGTTACACACTTTCCGGTCTCACTGTCTCCATCCTCCCCGGGTTACACACTGCCCGATCTGTCTGGATCCTGGAAACGTTTCAGTGGATTGTAAAAATGGTAATATAACGCCCAGATTCAAAGTGTGGGGGTGGGGGGTAGTGTGGGGGTTTGGGGGGGTGGGGGGGGGGTGTGGAGAAGCAGATAGTAGGAAACAATAGACCAGTTGGAATAACGTCTGTCTTTGGGAAATTGTTGGAAACCACTATTCAGGAAGTAGTAATGGGGCATTTGGAAAGTCAGACTGCAATCCCATCAGAGTTAGTATGATTATATGAAGAATAAATTGTGTGTGGTTCAGTTGCTAAGCTTCTTTGAAGATATGGCAAGCAAAGTGGAAAATGGGGATCCTGTAGGTGTAGGTTATCTGTGCTTCGAGAAGGTCTTTGATAACGTGCCACACCAAAGATTAATACACAAGATAAGATCGAACGGAGTGAGGGGTAATATATTAGCTTGGATAGAGGATTGCCAAACCAACAGAAAGCAGAGTGTCGGCACAAATTTGACGTTTTCTGGATGGCAAGCTGTAAATAGTGGGTTATCACATGGTCCGGTCCTTGGGCCCCACCCATTTACAATCTATATTCATGACTTGGATTCAGAGATAGAAGTTATGATAGCTAAACCTACAGGCGGCATCAAAATAGTTGGGAAAGCAAGTTGCAATGAAAAAATAAGAAAATTACAAATGGATATAGACAGGTTAGGTGAATGGGCCAAAATTTGGCAGATGGGCTTGAACGTGGATAAGTGTGAGTTTATCCATTTTGGTCGGATGAATACAAAGACCACTTATTATTTAATTGGAGACAAAATTGAGAGTGCTTCAGTGCAGAGGGATCTGGGTGTACTCGCGTTAGTGTAGAAGAATGAGAGGAGATGTAATTGAGTTATGTAAGATGCGGAAGGGGATAGACAAAATAGACATGTTGCCGATCTTTCCCATTTTGGGGCAACCTAGTAGCATAGGCCAAAGTTTTAGGCTAAGGGCTCGTAGATTCAAATCAGAGATGAGGAGGAATTACTTTTTTCAATGGTTCGTGAATATTTGGAATTAACTACCACAGAGTGCAGAGGATGCTGGGAAGCTGAATAAATTTAAGGAGGATGTATACAGGATTTTAATTAGTAATGTGTTGAAAGGTTATGGGGAGAGGATGGGAATTTCAACTGAGGCCGAAATTAGATCTGTCATGATGGTAATGAATGGTGTGGCAGGCTCGAGGGTCTAATCTCCTATTCCTGATCCTATTTCTTATGTTCTTCTGTTCTTAAATCATGGATGATAGCAGGAAAGGTTGATCGAGCAGTTAATTACCCATATAATATCGTGGGCTGTATTTGCAAGTGCATAGACTAAAACGGCGTAAATGCTAAATTCATATAAGCCCAACGTTAGACCCTCAGTTGGAATATTATGTACGGTTCTGGGCATAACGTAAACAAATTGGAGACAGTACAGAAGAGGTTTACAGGAATAGTTGCAGAGTTGAGAAACTTCAGCTTTGAGCACAGTTCCGAGAGGTTATGAATTTTCTCCTTGGAGGGAAGAAGGCAGAGAGGAGGTTTGTTAGAGATGTTCAAAATCATCTGGGGTCAGGACATTGTCGATAGGGGGAAGCTGTTTCCTTTCGAAAAAAGGATGAAGAACGAGAGGGCACATATTTAAAGTGATTTGCAAAAGAAGCAAATGTGACATGAGAAAAACTTTTTTCACACAACGTTTGGTTCAGGTGTGGAATGCATTGCTTGCAATTGTGGTGGAGGCAGGGTCAATCGAGCCATTAAAGACGATGCTAGATGATTAGTTGAATATAAACAAAGTGCAGGGGTATGGTTAAATTGCAGGGCAACCGCACCAGGTCAAAATGTTCATTCGTCGAGATGGTGTATACATGATGGACTGAATAAGGTCCTTCTGTGCTGTTAAAATTCTGTAATCTCACTGGTTCCATCCTCCCTGGTGTACACACTGTCCGACCTCACTGGCTCCATCCTCCACGAGTTACACATTGTCCAATCTCACTGCCACATCCTCCCAGGAGTACACACTGTCCAGCCTCACTGGCCTGATCTTCACCGTGTTACACACTGTCCGACCTCACTGGCTCCATGATCACTGGGTTACTCACCGTTCGATCTCACTGGCTCCATCCACCCCAGGTTACACACTGTCCGATCTTACTGGCTCCATACTCCCCGGGTTATACACTGTCCGATCTCACAGGCTCCATCCTCCCCAGATTACACACTGTCCGATCTCACTGGCTTGATCATCCCCGGGTTACACACTGTCCGATCTCACTGGCTCCATTCTCCCCAGGTTACACACTGTCCGATCTCACTGGTTCCATCCTCCCCGGGTTACTCACTGTCCGATCTCACTGGGTCTATCCACCCCGGGTTACACACTGTCCGATCTCACTGGCTCCATCCTCCCCAGGTTACACACTGTCCAAGCTCTCTGTCGCCACCCTCACCGGGTTACTCACTGTCTGATCTCATTGGCTCCATCCTCCCCGGGTTACTCACTGTCAGGTCTGACTGGCTCCATCCTCCCTGGGGTACAAACTGTCCGACCTCATTGGCTGCATCGTCCCCCCTTTAAACCCTGTCCAATCTCACTGGCTCCATCCTCCCCGTGTCACAAAGTGTCTGACCTCAACGTCTCCATCGTCCCCGTTTTACACATTGTCCGACCTCACTGCCTCCATGATCACCGGGTAACTCACCGTCTGATCTCACTGGCTCCATGATCACCGGGTTACTCATCGTCCGATCTCAATGGCTCCATCAACCCCAGGTTACACACTGTACGAGCTCTCTGGCGCCATCCTCCCCGGGTTACTCACTGTCTGATCTCACTGGCTCCATCCACCCCGGGTTACTCACTGTCCGATCTGACTGGCTCCATCCTCCCTGGGGTACAAACTGTCCGTCCTCACTGGCTGCATCGTCCCCGTTTTACACACTGTCCAGTCTCACTGGCTCCATCCTCCCCGGGTTAGATACTCTCTGATCTCAATGGCTCCATTCTCCCCAGGTTACACACTGACCGATCTCACTGGCACCATCCTCCCCGGGTTACTTACTGTGCGATCTCACTGGCTCCATCCTCCCCGGGTTACTCACTGTCCGATATCACTGGTTCCATCCTTCCCGGGTTACACATTATTCGATCTAACTGGCTCCATCCTCCCTGTGTTGCATACAGTCCGTTCTCAGTGGGAACATCCTTCCCGGGTTGCACGCTGTCTGACCTCAGTGGCTCCATCCTCCCCGGGTTGCACACTGTCCGATCTCAGTGGCTCCATCCTCCCGATTACTCAGTGTCCGATCTCACTGGCGCCATCCTCACCGGGTTAATCAATTTCCGATCTCACTGGGAACATCCTCCCCGGTTTACACACTGCCCGATCTCACTGGCTCCATCCTCCCCGGATTGCAAACTGTCTGATCTCAATGGCTCATTCCTAGCCGGGTTATACACTGTCTGATCTCACTGGCTCCATCCTCCCCGGGTTACACACTGTCCGATCTCACTGGCTGCATCCTCCTCAGGTTACACATTGTCTGATCTCACTGGCTCCATCCTCCCTGGGTTACACACTGTCCGATCTCACAGGCTCCATCCTTCCCAGGTTACACACTGTCCGACCTCACTGGCTCCATCAACCCAGGTTTACTCACTGTCCGATTTCACTGGCTCCATCCTCGCCGGGTTACTCAATGTCCGATCTCACTGGCTCCATCCTCCCCTTGTTACACACTTTCCGGTCTCACTGTCTCCATCCTCCCCGGGTTACACACTGCCCGATCTGTCTGGATCTTGGAAACGTTTCAGTGGATTATAAAAATGGTAATATAACGCCCTGATTTAAAGTGTGGCGGTGGAGGGTAGTGTGGGGGTTCGGGAGGGTTGGTGGTGGGGAAGCAGATAGTAGCAATCTATAGACCAGTTGGCTTAACGTCTTTCTTTGGGAAATTGTTGGAAACCACTATTCAGGAAGTAGTAATGGGGCAATTGGAAAGTCAGACTGCAATCCATCAGAGTCGGCATGATTATATGAAGAATAAATTGTGTGTGGTTAAGTTGCTAAGCTTCCTTGAAGATATGACAAGCAAAGTGGAAAATGGGGATCCTGTAGGTGTAGTATATCTGTGCTTCCAGAAGGTCGTTGGTAACGTGCCACACCAAAGATTAATACACAAGATAAGATCAAACGGAGTGAGGGGTAATATATTAGCTTGGATAGACGATTGGAAAACCAACAGAAAGCAGAGTGTCGGCATAAATTTGTCGTTTTCTGGATGGCAAGCTGTAACTAGTGGGTTGTCACATGGTCGGGTCCTCGGGCCCCACCCATTTACAATCTATATTCCTGACTTGGATTCAGGGATTTGAAGTTACGATAGCTAAACTTGCAGGAGGCATCAAAATAGGTGTGAAAGCAAGTTGCAATGAAGAACTATGAAAATTACAAATGGATATATACAGGTAAGGTGAATGGGCCAAAATTTGGCAGCTGGGGTTGAACGTGGATAAGTGTGAGTTTATCCATTTTGGTCGGATGAACAAAAAGGCGACTTATTATTTAATTTGAGAGAAAATTCAGAATGCTTCAGTGCAGAGGGATTTGTGTGTACTCGCGAGAGTGCAGAAGAATGGGAGGAGATGTAATTGAGGTAAATAAGGTGCGGAAGGGGATAGACAAAATAGACTTGGTGCGGATCTTTCCCCTTTTGGGGCATCCTAGAACCATAGGCCATAGTTTTAGGCTAAGGGGTCGTAGATTCAAATCAGAGATGAGGAGGAATTACTTTTTTCAATGGTTCGTGAATATATTGAATTAACTACCACAGAGTGCAGAGGATGCTGGGAAGCTGAATAAATTAAAGGAGGAGGTGGGCAGGTATTTAATTAGTAATGTGTTGAAAGGTTATGGGGAGAGGATGGGAATTTGAGTTGAGGCCAAAATGAGATCAGTCATGAGCGGAATGAATGGTGTGGCAGGATCGAGGGGCTAATTTCCTATTCCTGATCCAAGTTCTTATGTTCTTCTGTTCTTAGATCATGGATGATAGCAGGACAGGTTGATAGAGCAATTAATAACACATATATTATCCTCGGCTTTATTTGCAGGGGCATAGACTACAAGGGCAGAAATGCTACATTTATATAAGACACAATTTAGACCCTCAGCTGGAGTAGTATGTACAGTTCTGGGCAGAAATTAAACATATTGGAGAGAGTACAGAATAGATTTACAGGTATAGTTGCAGGGATGAGAAACTTCAGCTATTAGCACAGTTCCGAATTTTGTGAATTTTCTCCTTGGAGAGAAGACGGCTGAGAGGAGTATTGTTAGAGATGATCAAAATCATGTGGGGCTGGACAGTGTAGATAGGGGGAAGCTATTCCCTCTCGAAAATAGGATGAAGAACGAGTGGGCACATATTTAAAGTGATTCGCAAAAGACATAAATGTGACCTGAGACATTTTTTTTTCAAACAACGAGTGTTTCAGGTGTGGAATGTAAAGCCTGGAAGTGTGGTGGATGGAGGTTCAATCATGACATTCAATAGGGCGCTGGATGATTAGTTGACTAGAAACAATGTGCAGGGGTATGGTGACAATGCAGGGCAACGGCACCAGGTCAAAATGTTCATTCGTCGAGCTGGTGTAGACATGATGGGCTGAATTAGTTCCTTCTGTGCTGTTAAAATTCTGTGATCTCATTGGCTCCGTCCTCCCTGGTGTACACACTCTCCGACCTCACTGGCGACTACCTGCACGAGTTATACACTGGCAAATTTCAATGGATCCATCCTCCCCAGGTTACACTCTGTCCGATCTCACTGGCTCCACCTTCCCCGTGTTGCACACTGTCCGACCTCACTGGTTCCATGCTCAGCGGGTTACTCAATGTCCGATCTCACTGGCTGCATCGTCCCGGGTTTAAACATTGTCCCGTCTCACTGTCTCCATTGTCCCCGGGTTACACACTGTCCGATCTCACTGGCTCCATTCTCCCCGGGTTACTTACTGTCCGATCTCACTGGTTCCATCCTCCCCGGGTTACTTACTGACCGATCTCATTGGTTCCATCCTCCCCTGATTACACATTGTCCGATCTCACTGGCTCCATTCCCCGCCCTGGTTACTCACTGTCCGACCTCACTGGCTCCATTCTCCCATGGTCACTCACTGTCCGATCTCACCGGCTCCATTCTCCCCAGGTTACGCACTGTTCGATATCACTGCTTCCATCCTCCCCGGGTTACACATTGTCCGATCTCACTGGCTCCATCCTCCCCTGGTTAATCACTGTCCAATATTACTGGCTCCATCCTCCCCGGGTTACAAACTGTCCGATCTCAATAGCTCCATCCTCCCCGGGTTACGCACTGTCTGATCTCACGGGTTCCATCCTCCCCAGGTTGCACACAGCCTGATCTCACTGGCTCCATCCTCCCCGGGATAATAAATGTCCAATGTCACTGAGAACATCCTCCCCGAGTTACACACTGTCCGATCTCACTGGCTCCGTCCTCCCCGGGTTACACACTGTCCGATCTCACAGGCTCCATCCTCCCTGGGTTGCACAATGTCTGATCTCACTGGCTCCTTCCTCCCCGGATTACACACTGTCCGATCTCACTGGCTCCATCCTCCCGAGATACACACTGTCCGATCTCACTGGCTCCATCCTCCCCGGGTTACTCACTGTCTGATATCACTGGCTCCATCCTCCCCGCGTTACACCCTGCCCGATCTCACTGGTTCCATCCTCCCCGCGTTACACACTGTCCGATCTCACTGGCTCCATCCTCCCCGGGTTACTCAATGTCCGATCTCTCTGGCTCCATTCTGCCCGGGTTACACTCTTTCCATTCTCACTGTCTCCATCTTCCCCTTGTTACACACTGCCCGACCTTTCTGGATCCGGAAACGTTCCAGTGGATTGTAAAAATGGTAATATAACGCCCTGATTCAAAGTGTGGCAGTGGTCGGTAGTGTGGGATTGGGTGGGTGGTGGTGGGGGAGCAGATAGTAGCAATCTATAGACCAGTTGTCTTAACGTCTTTCTTTGGGAAATTGTTGGAAACCACTATTCAGGAAGTAGTAATGGGGCATTTGCAAAGTCAGACTGCAACCCATCAGAGTGGGCATGATTATATGAAGAATAAATTGTGTGTGGTTAAGTTGCTAAGCTTCTTTGAAGATATGATAATCAAAGTGGATAATGGAGATCCTGTAGGTGCAGTATATCTGGGCTTCCAGAAGGTCATTGGTAACGTGCCACACCAAAGATTAATACACGAGATAAGATCGAACGGAGTGAGGGGTAATATATTAGCTTGGATAGAGGATTGGCCGACCAACAGAAAGCAGAGTGTCGTCATAAATTTGACGTTTTCTGGATGGCAAGCTGTAACTAGTGGGTTGTCACATGGGCCGGTCCTCGGGCCCCACCCATTTACAATCTATATTCATGACTTGGATTCAGGGATTTGAAGTTACGATAGCTAAAGTTGCAGGCGGCATCCTAATAGGTGCGAAAGCAAGTTGCAATGAAGAATTAAGAAAATTACAAATGGATATATACAGCTAAGGAGAATGGGACAGAATTTGGCAGCTGGGGTTGAACGTGGATAAGTGTGAGTTTATCCATTTTGGTCGGATGAATAAAAAGGCGACTTATTATTTATTTGGAGAGAAAATTCAGAATGCTTCAGTGTAGAGGGATTTGTGTGTACTCGCGAGAGTGCAGAAGAATGGGAGGAGATGTAATTGAGGTATATAAGATGCAGAAGGGGATAGACAAAATAGACGTGGTGCGGATCGTTCCCCTTTTGTGGCATCCTAGAACCATAGGCCATAGTTTTAGGCTAAGGGGTCATAGATTCAATTCAGAGATGAGGAGGAATTACTTTTTTCAATGGTTCGTGAATATTTGGAATTAACTACCAGAGATTGCAGAGGATGCTGGGAAGCTGAATAAATTTAAGGAGGAGGTGGGCAGGAATTTAATTATTAATGCATTGAAAGGTTATGGGGAGAGGATGGGAATTTCAGTTGAGGCCGAAATGAGATCAGTCATGATCGTAATGAATGGTGTGGCAGGATCGAGGGGCTAATTTCCTATTCCTGATCCTAGTTCTTATGTTCTTCTGTTCTTAGATCATGGATGATAGCAGGACAGGTTTTTAGAGCAGTTAATAACCCATATATTATCCTCGGCTTTATTTGCAGGGGCATAGACTACAAGGGAATAAATGCTACATTTATATAAGACACACGTTATACCCTCAGCTCAAATACTATTTACAGTTCTGGGCAGAAAGTAAAGACATTGTAGAGAGCACAGAATAGGTTTACAGGTATAGTTGCAGGGATGAGAAACTTCAGCTATGAGCACAGTTCCGAGAGATTGCGAATTTTCTCTTTGGAGGGAAGACGGCTGAGAGGAGGTTTGTTAGAGATGTTCAAAATCATGTGCGGGCTGCACAGTGTAGATAGGGGGAAGCTGTTCCCTCTCGAAAAAATGATGAAGAACGAGTGGGCACATATTTAAAGTGATTTGCAAAAGAAGCAAATGTGACCTGAGACATTTTTTTTTCACACAACGAGTGGTTCAGGTGTGGAATGCACTGCCTGGAAGTGTGGTGGATGCAGGTTCAATCGAGACATTCAATAGGGTGCTAGATGATAAGTTGACTAGAAACAATGTGCAGGGGTATGGTGAAAATGCAGGGCAACGGCACCAGGTCAAAATGTTCATTCGTCGAGCTGGTGTAGACATGATGGGCTGAATTACTTCCTTCTGTGCTGTTAAAATTCTGAGATCTCACTGGCTCCATCCGCCCTGGTGTACACACTCTCCGACAGCACTGGCGCCTACCTCCAGGAGTTATACACTGTCCAATCTCAATGGCTCCATCCCCCACGTTACACTCTATCAGATATCACTGGCACCATCTTCCCCGTGTTGCACACTGTCCAACCTCATTGGCTCCATGCTCAGCGGGTTACTCACTGTCCGATCTCACTGGCTCCATCCACCCCGGGTTACACACTGTCCGATCTCACTGGCTGCATCGTCCCGGGTTTATACACTGTCCAAACTCACTGTCTCCATCGTCCCAGGGTTACACACTGTCCGATCTCACTGGCTCCATCCTCCCCGGTTTACACACTGTCCGATCTCACTGGCTCCATCCGCCCCTGATTACTCACTGTCCGATCTCACTGGCTCCATTCTCCCATGGTCACTCACTGTCCGATCTCACTGGCTCCATTCTACCCGGGTTACACACTGTCCGATCTCACTGGCTCCATCCTCCCCGGGTTACACACTGTCCGATCTGACTGGCTCCATCCTCACTGGGTTACTCACTGTCCGATCTCACTGGCTCCATCCTACCCGGGTTACACACTGTCCGATCTCACTGGCACCATCCTCCCCGGGTTACTCACTGTCCGAACTCACCGTCTCAATCCTCCCCGGGTTAGACACTGTCCGACGTCACTGGCTCCATGCTGCCCGGGTTACACACTGTCCGATCTCACTGGCTCCATCCTCACTTTGTTACTCACTGTCCGATCTCACTGGCTCCATCCTCCCCGGGTTACACACTGTCCGATCTCACTGGCACCATCCTCCCCGGATTACTCACTGTCCGATCTCACCGTCTCAATCCTCCCCGGGTTAGACACTGTCCGATCTCACTGGCTCCATCCTCACTGGGTTACTCACTGTCCGATCTCACTGGCTCCATCCTCCCCGGGTTACTCACTGTCCGATCTCACTGGCTCCATCCTTCCCTGGTTACTCACTGTCCATTCTCACTGGCTCCATCCTCCCCGGGTTACACACTGTCCTATCTCACTGGCTCCATCCTCCCCGGGTTACACACTGTCCGATCTCACTGGCCCCGTCCTCCCCGGGTTACACACTGTCCGATCTCACTGGCTCCGTCCTCCCCGGGTTACACACTGTCCGATCTCACTGGCTCCATCCTCCCCGGGTTACACACTGTCCGATCTCACTGGCTCCATCCTCCCCGGGTTACACACTGTCCGATCTCACTGGCTCCATCCTCCCCGGATTACACACTGTCCGATCTCACTGGCTCCATCCTCCCCGGGTTACACACTGTCCGATCTCACTGGCTCCATCCTCCCCGGATTACACACTGTCCGATCTCACTGGCTCCATCCTCACCGGGTTTCACACTGTCCGATCTCACTGACTCCATCCTCCTGGGTTTGAATTCCCCATTTCGTTGGGTGGAGGCGGAAATTCAGCATTTTGTCTTCAAACTGAAGTTTATTCTTCCCTGTCTAATAATCGTAATAGAATATAGCAATACGCTATAACACACGATATCAACACAGCAAATTCTCTGCATTAAATCGAAGACTGAATATCGAAGCTCTGACTTTCTTACCATTTTTCAGAAAACCTCCAGCAATTCCAGAATACTCATATGAAACTCAAATGGACCAATATCGATTTCTAATGGCTGAAATAAATTAAGTTCGAGTGGTGGGTCCACTCTTTAATAATTCAGTGCTCCTATGAGGGATTGGACGACTTTATATTGCTGGAGCTATTTTAATTCCTCATTCACTTCAACCTACAGATGCTTTTGGAGGAGCAGAAAATCCTCACAGCCAGTGGCGCAGCTATCGCAGCAGAAAACTGTGACTTCACCCATAGGCCTGGAAACTCAGGCAGCCTTTCCAAACCATTCCCATGATCACTGGAAACATAATCAGGGCGAGGCAGACAGGAAAGGCTCTTCCCCAGAAAGGAAACATAAACAGGGCGAGGCAGACAGGAAAGGCCCTCCACCCAACTGGAAACATAAACAGGGCGAGGTAGACAGGAAAGGCTCTTCCCCAGAAAGGAAACATAAACAGGGCGATGCAGACAGGAAATGCCCTCCACCCAGAAAGCAAAGTACAAATGAGGGTGCGATAAGATCTCATAAAACTCGGAAAGAGAAGGCTGGAAACTGGTGTGCTCCCCTTGTAATAACGTGGGACACTCCGAAACTGGAAGCTGTGGGTAGTCGTGCAGAGCAGGCAGATAAATTGTTTCAGGAACTTGCCCCTTGGAGGGTGTGGCCCTATGTGTGGCTGAGCCCGACAAATTCCCAGAAAGTTTTCAGAGTTTTGTCCTTCCAGTAACCGTGTTCCAGTGCCCATCCCAGGATCTGAGCATTGACATTGTACTGCCCCATGATATAGGGGCCACTCATTCCTTAATTATTTTTGGGTGTAAGGAAGAGAAGGAAGCCTGCTCGCGAGTTCTCCCTGGAAACCAAGGATGTGATCAGTCGAGTGGAAGGAAGACACATATCTGTCCACCTCCATCGGAACACATACAGTGTGGCCTTTTCTCGGGCCCCAGAACGGCAGGAATTCTCCCAGAACTACTGGAAGCAGGGATCGATTCCCTCCTCAGACACGACTTGGCAGGTAATAAAATTTTAGCTAGCAAAATAGAAGAGGCCAATAACAGCCTGCAGGAGCGTAGGGAGCTGGACAATGTTCAGAGGCCTTAAAGGATGAACTTGAAACTGTAACAAATGAGAGAGCTAAGAGAGAGTTGCTTGAATTTAACAAGGCCGACGTTAGGCCAGTGGAGTCAGAAATGGACAGGAAGGACCAATAGAATTTAAAACAGACTAACAGAATTACCCCGAAATTGGGTTGGCCAATGCATCCTTCCCAGAACCAAACAGGGACTAGAGAAGTCCCAGGGCTAGAAAAGAGAACGTGAGGGAAATGTTCCACCTACATGAGGAGCGTGAGGAAAATAACATTGTTAAAACTGGAAAGGTAACGGCTGAAGAATTGCCCAAAGGAGGGCTGGTAGAAACCTTCTTTCCAGACTTAAATAAGGACGAATGGAGATACCAAGCAGACATTGAGTGAGATGCCTAACACAGTTGAAGAGCAAAATGGGAGAACAGCTGGGAATGAGCATTCACTTGAGGGAGGTGGTGATCCAGAGGACATGAAAAATGTTCGGGCAATGCCAATTCCAAACCAAAGGAATGATCTCATGCGCCAATGATATGTTTAGCCGATATGTTGTTGCAGAGTTAAATGAGGACCATGGAAGTTACTAAATAAGCAAAGAAAGAGTGAGTGTGGTAACTCAGTTGATTGAAGAACAACAGGTAATTATTGCAGGAGCTGAACATCGACCTGAGGGCAGAGGTATTCCAGGAGACATGAAAGAGCTTAGAGAAAAACCCATTACCAAAGCAGAAGAAGACCGACAGCAGTGAGGCAAATTGTTTATTCTTTCTACCGCAAGTGTCAGGAAGTTCACACATTTATTTACAAGAGAACAAAATGTTCAGAGACTTTGTTAGAATCTCATTTCTCAGAGGTCCTTTGAAGAGTAAGAATGACTTTTCAGGTGAAGTCCACATTGACCACCCAACTATTTGACTATCCAACGGAGAAATTGGACTCCATATTTGCCCACCTAAACGGAGAACAGTGAGACAACATTACAGCGCCGATAACCGTATTTAAAACAATCTGTAAAGACAAACGAGGCTGCACCAGTGCATATCTAACTGAAATACACGTGGGAGAGACCCCTTCCATTAGACCAGTTGCAAAAAAGCTGGTCCAGGTACGGGAGAAGATTACCCACTTGTTCCGGTACCAACCAATAGAGCCTCGCAGCAGAAACAGTAATACCCCAGCTGTGATGGCACTCAAGCCAAACACTGAACCAGATTCTGTGCAGGAGGGCAAAATCACACTGCATTCCACCAATCTCCTGCAAGAAGCGTGACAGCAGTGTCGGAGTTTGAGCAGCTGAATTCACATGTTACGAAAGTAGACTGGGAAGACTTGAGTTTGATAAGAGCAGATCAGCCCTAAAGTCAAAAGACTTTGTACTTAGCGTGGGACACCTAGATTACCCCTCCAGATAACCCAGTGCAGCTTAACTGTTGCTAACAACCTGCGTGCTAACCGCCATATAAAACCTGCAAAACCCCTTAGACAATATGTTATCAGGATTTGAACAGTCACTGAGTTCTATAGTAAATATCTTTGCTTGCGAAAGACCCCACAAATAAAGAAAATAACAGAACTATAGAATCCAAATAATCTTCCGAAAGTGTAGTTTTTAAATATGACTATGTACCACATTAACCTTTCATTCAATGTTAATGCTGACTCCCTATCTCGAATTTTAACTTCAGAAAAGCAGCAGGAAATGTTTTGTCGCTGCTCACTGTGTTCTTGACTTTACAATGTGAATGAGAGAACGACTGCATCCCTCTTTGCTCATTGGTCTCCTTTTGCAGACCCACTTGAAAAAAAAATGAGATCGAATTCATTCCTTCCCGAAGGGCGGAAGGACTGTTGGGTTCCTATGACATTAAAACAAATCCAACACCATACGCTCAAAGCTTTATCCTTATTGCCATTTTTAAAAACGGACTTTCCACCAAACCAATAAAATAGCTGCTACAAGCACATGACCACAGTTTGGGAGCTACCCCAGGAGCTACAGAGAAAAAAAAAATATTTTCTCAGCCATGCAATCTCACACCTCACTGTGCAGACCCCATGTAATGATCAAATCAGGAATCTCGCACATTGAAACCCGTTATGCTTATAGAGCTGCAAACAGGCTCATATCACACCTGGGACTGCCCGCATCCATTTCAAAACGTACCAAACTGACATCACTTGCAAGTTCACCTTGCTAGCGGAACCACTGGGTCTGCCTAGGCAATGGCTTCCCAACATCAAACCCTCAATATGAATAGCAACTCTTTCAACAATTAATGACTGGGACATTATCAGTCCTGAAATCAAAGCCAATTAAAGGCACTCAATAAACATTGCTTTTGGAAAAAGTCATTTTGAAGAAAGAAATGTGAGATGACTGGAGTGACCATTTTGAAATGTCTACATGCCTTTGAGAACTGAGAAATCTTCAGGCTATTGTTTTTACATCAACTGAAAAGGACTCCAAAATCCTGGCTGAGTAAGCACTGTTGGTTATCATCTCTTAGCTCCATGAAGCCTGATTGATTTTAAAATGATCTGATCAAAACCTAACAAAATGTCTTATGCACAAGAAACCATCGTGCTGCAGCATCGCTCATTTTAAGATTTTTTAGATTGTTATGTCCAACCAGGCGCTCATCGGAAATAAGTACTCATGAAGGAAACACCATCTGCAATTTGACTTTAAATTCTGGAACTCATATGAATTAATATTTATTTCTGTGGTTCTTTCACTGTAAAACTACTTTCTTCTATCGCCCACTACACCCACCTTCAGACCCAAAATGTGTCGGTACAATTTTGTTTATGGTGGTGAGTGGTGACGGCGGAGTGGAAAGTTGCAGACACTCTTCCCCCAGCATTTTTGCTTGTGAAATGAACTAACCTTCTGAGTTAATCATCATGCAAGTTTGTTGCGGATGATTAGGAAAATAAAATCGAATGAGAAAAACAGCATAATTGAACTCGAGGATAAGGACTGAACATGGTTAAACTAAAGGAGAGGGAAAATACGCATATTGAATTTTAACATAATGACGTATGAACAAACTCTAAGAATTGTTTCATTATTGTAGATCCCATTTATTGAATTTGTAACTGCACTTGGTAATGAAAACATGTGTTGGCGACTGTATGGAATGGAAAACATTTACTTAGAGTAACACAGGGGCAGTTGTCATAGATTTGATGTTTCCTTTCTGATGGATGGGTAATCAGACATGCGTCAGTTAGGTCAACTGATAGTTGCAAAGCTGAGATTGTTTTTCTTTGGACACAAAGCGTTAACCCTGTCTTTATCTTCTTCGATGCTGTCAGACATCCTGAGTTTTTCCAGCATTTCTTGTTTTGGTTTCAGGCCTTTATTTACCTTTTCTGACTATCTCAGCCAGCTCATACGATAGAATTAGGAGAGTTAACTTCCAGTTTTGCAGAACAATCTTATAAGAAGCAAAATTTGATAGATTATGACTAACGATTCTGAAATTCCTTTAACAATCTGTTTTTGCACCCCCTGATAGCTACCACCACACCCTGGAGATTTATCTAGCTAAAGATTGATTGTTTTTTCACTTCCCATTTTACTCACATTAGTGCAGTAACTTACTTCCATGGGATATGTTTAGCTTCCCTTCCATCACTGGTGTTGAGACATCTTCCTCAACCGTGAAACTGAATACAAAGCATTCATCAATAAATCCGTAATTACCTTGTGTTGAGGATCGTCTTGAACATCAAAAGGACATAGGCATGTTGGCGGACTCAGCAGACAAGTGGCCGATGAAGTTTAATGCAGATAAGTGCGAAGTGATTCATTTTGGCAGGAAACATATGTTGAGACAGTGTAAAATAAAGGGAGAGGCTCTAAAGGAGATGCAGGAACAGAGCTTCACTGACAATGGCAGGACGCATTGAGAGAGCAGTTAATAAAGCAGAAGTATCACAGGCTTGATTGCTTTGGGCATTGAATACTAGAGTAAGGAGGTGATTTTGAACTTGTAAAACACACCAGTTTGGGCACCCAGTTCTGGATCCGTTCTTGAGGAAGGATGTGCAGGCTTTGGAGAGCGTGCAAAGGAGGTTCACAAGACTAAAGAACTGGAGCTATGAGGACAGATTGGTGAGTTGCCACTCATTTCCTTGGAGTAAAGGCCGAGTGCAGACTTGATAGAGGAATTCAAGATCCTGAGGATTATGGACAGGGTAAATCGTGAGAAACTGCTCTTACTCAAGGGAACATAACGAACTGCAGGACACAGATTCAAAATGATTGGCAAAAGGAGTAAATGTGATGTGAAGAAACAATCTTTCACCCAGGTGGTTGGAGTCTGGAACAAACTTCCTGAGAGGTTGGTGGAGGCAATTTGGATCGAGGTATTCAAAAGGTAATTGTTTCGCTACCTGAAGAGAAATAATGTGCAAGGTTACGGGGATAAGGCAGGAGATTTGTACTCGATGGAATGCTCTTTCAGACAGCAAGTGCAGAGGATGAATGGCCTCCTACTGCACTGTAAAAATATTGGGATTGTTCGCCATGCAAGAAGATACATCACCACTACCTTATCAAGGGCAAATAGGGGTGGGCAGCAAATACTGGCGTTTACAGCAACAACCACATCTCATGAAAAAATAATTTCAAAAAGTACTGTTTCAGAAACTGGCAACTAACTAAATACAATCCAAAAAGCTATGAGGAAGTAAATAAGAAAATAAATAGTAAGAGAAGGGAAGATGTGATTAGCGACCAAAAATGGGACCTGTACATGGAGAGAAAAGGCATGTCTGAAGTACTAAATGGCTACTTTGCATCTGTCGTTACTAAGGAAGTCATTAATATCACAGTAACAATATAATAGTGGAATAATTGTGGGAAGACAGTGTGGATATATTCAAGAAAATCATGTTTAAGTAAAATGTTTTCTGAGGAGAGAGCCGAGTGTTGATTAAGGCAATGTAGTTGTGATGATTGTGGGCTTCATAAAAGGTATTTAACAAAGTACCACATATCAGTCTTAATAGAAAAGTTGAAGACTATGGTATAAAGGGACAGTGACAGCATGGATGTGAAGTTGGCTGAGTGACAGAACATGTAGAGCAGTGATGAACAGTTGTTTTCTGGACTGAGGACAATGCAATAGAGTTTTGTCAGTTCAGTGCCTTTCGTAATGAATATCACTGACATTGTCGCGGTTGTACAGGGTAAAATTTTAAAATTGGACGACAACAGTGAAGTTGGATGTATATCAAGAAGAATAGTGATCTTCTTCTTATCGTGTACACGGACAGTCTATACATGACCCAGCCAGAACTGGACATATTTTTGCCCCTTGTTGTTCAATTAGGCAAGATCTGCAACAGTGCAGGGTTCCTCTGGAAATAGTCATTGCAGGAGATGTTGCATGGTCTGTGGCTCAGTTCCAAATTTAAAAGTTGTCGGGCTGGTTGTATATCCCCATTTGCTTAGTAACGCCTTTGAACAACCTACACCAGTCCAAAGTCAGTTAAGGAACTACCAGGTTGCCCAGTTGCAATTAGCTCCTGGGGGAAAGCATTCATCTGGTAGAATTTGCATCGCTGGGGGTTGTTCGAGACTGGCGAGCCCATCTTTCCACAAGGCAATGCAGGCTTCAGATGGGGTTGATTGGAATGGAAAAACACTGTTCATGAAGTTCGTCCTTGACTTTAGGCGGCTGGGAGTTGGTGTATGACCATGTAGAGGGTGGCTCTCATCTGATGTTTGATGGAGTCGCTCTTTCTCGCTGCCTACCGTTCTTCTTATATCGGGAGGGGGGTGATACCCGTCAGGATATACAGGCGATTGTTGGTTTTAAACAAACTGTGATAAGTCGGTAGCTAGCATTCAGGACGGCTTCCATTTTCTTAGCATGAGTAGATCTTTCCCATGCAAGGCAGGCGTATTCGGCAGTGGAATAGCAAAAAGCAAGTGCACGGGTTCGCAATGTTTTTGAGCTTGCTCCCCATTTTGTGTTAGTGAGCTTATTCAGGATGTTGTTTCGTGTGCTCACTTTTGCCTTTGTCTTTTCGATGTGGTTCTTGAATGTGAGGCATCTGCCAAGGGTGACCCCTAAGTAGATAGGGTTCTCGCAATGCGTCAGTATTGCTCCACACCAGGTTAATTTAAGCTGATGTTTGGCTTCACGGTTTCTGAGGCGGAATGCACAAACTTTCATCTTTGATGGGTTTGCACGAAGGTGTTTTTCTTCATAGTAGGATGTTGGTCCCTCCAATGCCTCAGAAAGGGTTTTCTCCACGGTGTTAAAATCAGTGCTTTGGGCAGTGACACATAAGTTAACAGCATATATAAAACGGCGTCTGACACCGTGTATAAATTGGTCATTCGTGTAGATGTTGTACAGCAGCGATGCAAACACGCTTCCCTGAGGATGATCATTCTTCTGAATATGCCACCTGCTGCGCTTTCCACTTAGTTCAACATAGAACCAGCGATTCGGAAGCATGCTTTATAACACTCCTTTAAGTAAATATATTTTGTCATCTCTAGGATCTTGCATAGGAGACATCTATGGTTCACTGTATCGTGTGCTGCTGACAGGTCTACATAAACAGCACCTGTTTCAATTCCTTGCTCAAAATCATCTTCGATATGTTGCGTGAGGTTGAGCAGTCGTCTTGTTGTTGTTTTGCCGTTGCGGAAACCTGATTGCTCTGGAATGATCTTCTCATCTACAGTTGGTGCTATCCTATTGAGTATCAGGCTTTCAAACAACTTAGTGGTGTGACGAAGCAGTGCATTTTGCCGAAAACTCTTAGGATCTGAGGGATCTTTTCCGGGCTTTAATAGTGCTATTACATGTGCCTACTGCCAAATATTAGGTAGCTTGTGCGTTGTCAGGCAGTGTTTGATGAATAGTGATAAGACTTAAAGTTACCATCAACAGGTTAATGGAATAGGTGGAGATGTGGCAGATATAATTCAAACTCTGGCATATATTATGCAACAAGTAGTCAAACTTTTTTGTAGGAAGAATGAGGAGAGACAACATAAAATAAACGGTGCAATTCTATAGAGGTGGAAATAACAGAGCATCCAGTAGTCAATCTGCACAAATTGTTGAAGGCGGCAGGGCAGCTTGTGAAGGAGTTTAATAAGACTTAGGGCATCCTCGGCTTTATGGATAGTGGCATAGAGTACAAAATCAAGGATGTAATGAAACTTCACAAAACATTGTTTCAGCTTCAAGCCGGAGCATTGTTTCTAATTCTGAGCACCATACTCAAGAAAGGATGCAACAACTTTAGAGACGGTGAAGGAAAAGATTTGAGAAAATTATCAGGGAAGAGGAGTTTACTTGCAAGTATAAATGTGAGGCAGTGTAGAGTTTCTCCTTCGAGAAGAAAGTTTGATAGGAGGTTTGAAGAGATGCTCAACATCATGGGTGGCCTAGATAGAGTAAATAGATATAAACCATTGCCATTGCCAGAAGGATTGAGACTAGCTGTG
This sequence comes from Cetorhinus maximus, assembly GCF_964194155.1. Classification (NCBI taxonomy): domain Eukaryota; kingdom Metazoa; phylum Chordata; class Chondrichthyes; order Lamniformes; family Cetorhinidae; genus Cetorhinus; species Cetorhinus maximus. The sequence continues at coordinate 139,933 of NC_135897.1, forward strand.
TCAGTTTCACTGACGCTTTACGAAGGAAATACGCCCTTAAAGGAAGAAGAATGCAGGATTACATGATGGGATAGTGGGTCCATCTGGATTTCTATTGTAGAGAGCTAGCATGGAGTCGTTAACCTTTTTCAGTGCTGTAATCATTTTATGATTCAATGAACGGCGACATAAAAAAGCTGTGATAGGCTCTGTTCTTCCATGTTAAAAATCTATAACAGTGGTCAGTAGATTCTGGATTCTTACCTTGTGCTGCGGTATCTGATTCTGCTTCCAGAGAGTCTGGATAAATTAGTGAAGTGGGTTCTGCAGTTTCCTGAACACTCCCTAGGTAAAGATCAATTACACATCACAGTCAAAAACAAGACCTTAAGCCTGATCAGTACAATCCCTCCCCACCCTGTTCTCTCAGTTGGATCTGGATCTGAATTACTCACTGTCTTAGTTAGATTGAATTGTTCCAATACTGATTATTTTATACTGTTATTCATTGTATGTGTGGTGACAATAACCACACATCCCCTGTTCTTACAGCTGATGTTCAGAAGATCCGACAGAGAAACCACGTGCTGTAGCTGCAGACGATTTTGTGTCTTTATTTTATTGCCCACTGTATAACTTCTATATCAATTGACTATAAGAGGCTGGAAGAGAACAGGGTGCAAAGGCCATTCTTCACTTATTGCGTTTGGACAGCAGAGGGAAGGACACACGGAGCCCTCTTGAGCTGAAATATATTTACCTTCGATCACTAGCTGCTTTTTTGTCCCAAATCTAATTGTGTAATTTTTTGGGTTTTAGCTCCATTAATCTCGTTATCCAGCCGTATATAATGCAAAACAGATTCTACTGCCCTGAATGTTTACAATGTCTGTCATAGGCTGGTTTCTCATTAGGAACAGAGGAATGGTGATAATCTCTTGGAAAAAGTTTCAAGTTAATGAGCTACAGTTTCAACTTAATAATTAACAGGCTGAGCTATGATTAGAAAAATCACAAATACTTATCTGCAATACATTGCGACTTTGCTTATGTACCTGTTTCACTTACTGGAACGGTATTAATAAATGCTTTGCCAAAATAGAGGGCAGACGGGCCATGTTTGGCAGCCCAGCAATCGGGATAGAGTGGCTCTGAGAGTCCTCGATATTGATTCCGGACCCCATCAGTCTTATGGTATCAGGGTATACATGGGCAAAAACACCTCCTGCTGGTTACCACCCACTGCCCTACACCCACAACTGTTCACCCTCAGTGAATTACTCAGTACTCTTCCATTTTGAAAAATACTTGGAAGAAACACTGAGGGCAGTAAGGGCACAGAATACACTCTGGTGGGGAAACTTCAATCTCCATTGAAGCCCAAGAGTGCCTCGGTAGCACGACTACTGAGAGAGTCCTAAATACATAGCTGCTAGAGTGGGGCTGCGGCAGGTGGTGAGGAACCATCAAGAGAGAAAAAAACATACTTGACCTCATTCTCACAAATCTGCCTGTCTTCCCATGACATTATTGGTCGGAGTGACCAGTGCATAGTCCTTGTGCAGCTGAAGCCCCATCTTCATCTTGAGAATATCCTCCATCCGTGATAAATGGGATAGATTTCAAACACATTAAGCAAATCAACATTAGGCATTCATGAGGCACTGAGGGCCACCAGTAGTAGCGGAATTGTACTCAAACACAATCTTCAACCTCATGGCCCGTATACCCCCAACTCTACCATTAACCCAGGGTTCAACCCTGGTTCATGAAGAGTGCAGCAGGGCATGCCCGGAGCAGCAGCAGGGATATCTCAAAGTGAGGTGTCATCCTGATGAAATTATAACACTTTCAGCCAGAAGTGCCGAGTGGAAGATCAATCTCGGCCTCCTCTGGAAGCCCCCTGCATCACAGCTGCCAGTCTTCAGCGAATTCGATTCACTCCATGTGATATCAAGAAAGGGGAGAAGACATGAGACACTTCAAAAGCTGTGGACACTAACAACATTCTGTCAATATCACTGAAAATATAGAGTACAAATTCAAGGAAATGATGATCAATCTTCAGTGTTCTTTAAAGAACACTGATTCAGCTTCAACTCGGAGTATTGTGTTACATTCTGGAGACAAGTAAGTAACAGTTTGAGAGAGGGTGAAGAAAAGCTTTAGCAGATATACAGGGATTTGGATAAATGGATTGATTTCGAAGCTGGAGTGGCATTCCTGGAAAGGTTGAAATAAGATTTGAAGAGTTTCAAAACAATAAAAATTCTGGACTGACACCGCAGTTTTCCTGCTTTGACCATCTTGGCGGGCGTCAGCGGTCAATATGTTGAGAAAGGACAGAAATCGGTTTCGAGCATTCATGAAACCAGTTGTAGTTGTCCGTTCAACCTGTCAATGGCGGTGCGTTTTCCCTGCTACACGCCAGGAACGAAATTTCAATACTTTAACATCACTTCTAAGCCCTGCCCACCGGAATCTCCCCCCACCCCCTCCACCCCCGCCCCTCCCCCCCGCCCCCCGCAACCTGGTTCATCCGGGCGCGTCAGCCTGATGGCATGCCGATGTGTTTCACAACTGTATATTAGTGACATGCACCTGGCGGTCTGCAATTCGCTAGGAACTTTGAGGTTTGTTTGCCTACCTTGGTTTGGACAGCACTCATGGTCATCAGTGCGAAACTTCGCAGGAAGCACCACGTCATTTTAAAAGGGGAATGTAAGGGGGAAGAAAGTAAATGAGAATTTATAGTAAGGGAGAATTCATTATAAGGGAATGAATTACTTAAATTAGAATCTGTAGGCAGGCCAGCGCGAAGCAGTATATCAACAATTAAACTGTTAATCCAGATGTACCTTATAAACTCTCAAACTTTGTACACCCTCAGTGTTTGCAATCACAAGCAAAGTCCTGGGAGTTAGATTGGAATCAGAGGATAGCAATAGCATAGATTAAGTGTGCTCTTCAACAGATAGGGGAAGCACCGATGGTCCCAGCTTAGTCAGGAAGGCAGGCCTCTGCCTGGGTGAAGGAGGGGTCAGATGATGCATGTACCTTTGTACCAGAGACCTGTCTGTATAATGTAAACTTAATGTTGACAAGATCAGAATCAGGAGGATGTTCTTGGATGTGACTACAAATGTATAAATATGGTAACACTTGTAGCTTAGCAGAGTACTGTCTCAAGCTGCATTGAGATTGTGCGTATCCTGTGGTCCGTTCATCAAAGACACCACAACAATTTGGCATAGTCGGCAGGATACTTGGATGGGATCCCCGGGACGGCTCTGCAAAGTGGGTGAGTATATTCATTTACCACCCGTAGTTAGTGCGGTAAGCCTACCGCAGAACGGTCCGGTCAAGTGTCAAAGAATCAAGAGGAGGACTCAGGACAGGAGATAGGAGGAGCTAGGGGTAATAGGCAGAGATGTGCCGGCGGGCTAGCGGGGCGAAGCTGCGCAGGAAGGCCAGACCATTACCCAGTTAAGAGGAGGGCGGAGTCATGCTGGCGGGTTACGGTTTGAAATATAACCTTTGCCAAAGCCGCGCAGGAAGGCGGAACCCAGTAAGAGAGGAGGCGGTGCTGTACTGGCGGTTTACGGTTTGAAATATAGCCTTAGTAAAAGCCGCGCAGGAAGGCCAGAGCCCTGTGAAACCGCACCTACATATCTCAGATAACGAAGTTGTTAGCACCGTGCTAACGTACCACGCAGAGATAGACGAAAAATAGGAATAGAATGCCGTCAGGGAAACAAAATAGCGCCATGGAAATCGACTGGCGAACCGCGAACTCCATTACGAGGTTCATAGCGGAACAACAGTCAAAAACAATCACCAAAATGCAGAAGGAGGGGTGGAACCCACAGGGACCCCCCCAGAGATCACAAACAGTGGTGATTAGAGCAAAGACAAAAGGATAAGATATCGAAAGGCATAATGGTTATTATCGCACTTTATCTACACTTGTACAAAAGGATTTATACTAAATTCCAGTCGATTAGAGAGACAGAAACAAAGTCCGATCCAGGACAGATCAGAGCAGTGGCGGCAGCAGCCTGCAGTGACACTGATCAAGAGGGGGAAAAGCTCCGAAGGAGAAACCTATGAAGGAGCTGAGGCTGTTCCGCCCTCATATGAACCAACCAGCCCCACTGTGCCCATTGAATCCCATGGCCCCTATGGCAATAACTGTTAGGAACAGTAAAGTCAGGAAAGGCGAACTGAAACCCGAAGGGAGAAAGGGGGCTGAAGAATAGGGGGAGGATGAAGAGATGGAGAGGGTTACAGAGAATGTTAAGCACGTACCATTCAGCCCGGGGGAGAAACAGGTTTTGCTTAAAGAACTGCTGACACTTAAAACTCGGCATAGCAACGAAGACTTTTGGACCAAACTGCGGGAAATGCAAGATTTCCAAACAATGCACCCCCCTGATAATCATATACTGGTGAAGGCTAAAAGCACAGGGGATATCTGGGGAAGATTAACCCTGCAACCTAGGAGTGGAGACTGGGCGAAACCTGAGGACGTCCCAGATCGGGAGAAGGCGACAGTCCTGCACAATGAGTTTGAAAGGGCTGTCAAAGAAGCCTTGGAGGAGGGAGAAATGAATTCGGGGTTTATAATATCTCTTGCGGGATGACGAGATTTTCCTGAAAATATGGAAGGATGATTTGGACCCGAAAGGTCCGCTACTTAATTTTCTGTAACTTAAAAAACAAACGAATCGCTCTTAGTTACAAGAGTTGCTTGTGCTGGAGAGAGAGAGAGAGAGAGAAAAGATGCGATCCCTAGGGGAGTTAATAAACACTGACAGGCAGGGGGAATGTGAGGTTTTGTCAGTTTGATTGTCCGTATAGGTGGAGCCTTCAAGATCCCTTTATTTCCCCCACTGCTATTTGAAGTTTCATTTAAAATATGTGAGTTTTATGTCGTTAAGTTAAGGATACAGGAATAAAAATACATACTTCGAAATGTTTGTGTGTTTGTGTGTAAGGAAGCATTTGTATGTGAGCTTTAATATGTTTTCTTCCGCAAATTGTTATTTGTGTGTGCAGTTCAGGACTTTCGGGTTGAAAGCCCCATGTTGGATTAAAAGGAAAGTATACGGAAAGATTCCATAGTTTTTAGTATAAGGTTGAATTGGGAATTCTGGCAAAAACGGCCGTAATTTGAAGGTATCATGAAGCTAGACAGGGTTAGATGAACCAACTTTTATATCATCCCCTTTGCAGACTCGCATCACCAGCTTCCAAGCTGATTAGGGTTGATACATACGAGTTACATTATCTCATATGAGTTAGTATTCTAAAATTCTGAGGTGAAAAATTACCTGAAGTTCAATGGATTCCTGGAAAACCAAAAGGAATAAACATATGGTCTACTTGGTACCAATGGATAAAAATCTTTTGATGATATGAATTAAATATGAAAGCAAATCTGCATCCCAACAGCACTGTTATTTGAATTAGGGACAATCTTGAGGTGTATAGTGCAGTGTAGTTTAGAATGTTACTTTTGAATCACTAGGATTCTATCTAAGATAAAGAATGTGTCGATAAACATACGGGAATTATAACTTGGAGACAAATCAATACAGATAAGAAAGAACAAGTTTTAATGTTGATAGCGTAAATTACAGTTCTTGCAAAGTTTAAAATTTGAGGTTTGGTTCCGGATAATTTCTCAAAAAAGATTTGCAATTTAAAATGTTTGACAACAATTGGCTCTAATTAAAATTCTGCAAACCTGTGTATTTGGAAGTCTGTTCCCAAAAAATGTAGCTAAGCGCAAGACCTTGACAAGGTTTGGCAGAAATCCTATTTTTGGCCGAGTTAATGATTCTGGGCTAATTCTAAAAGAAACGGGTCAGACACAATTTACTGGGTTACCTTTGAGACAATAAAATGTTTGAGAAGAAGATGAAGGAGCAAAACACGTCATTACCTGATTTCTGTTTTTAAAACTGATATAAGATTATTTTATTTATTTAAAAGTTTCTCCAGGCAACCTGAACAAGACAAGATAGTAGCTGTTGCATGTGTAAAATGACATGAGACAAGTAGGAGAATGAGTTAGGGAAAGCGGAAGCAATATACAAACTTCTTAAGGGAACTGAATTTGATAATCTGGCCATCAACTGAGATATTGGAAATGCACAGGGGGAGATATGCAAGGACCTAGAGACAGAGATCCTCGTTGACAATACAGAAATTGAACTCAAGGGAATCTTAGCGTGATCATGGTCAGGGAAAAAGCAAAACTTAGGGGTAAAAATATGTGGAATCTGTCGTTCAAAAATTGGAATGTAAGGAGAAATAATACTTAACAACAATTTACCACAAGATGGATACAGGTAAAGGGAAAGCTGGAAAAAGGCTAAATAGATGTATTACTGATTGTATTAGTGTGCCTGCGAGCTACAAAGAGTAAAACCACAAGATTAACACGTTGAGAACAGGCAGAGTTAAGTGGCTGCCAGAGAGAACTTCCACTGGACGTAAAGATAGTGAGCCATTGAAAGATAGGACAAAAAGGTACATTGTAGAGTTGTTTAAGGAATTGAGGTCTGACATGAGACAGAAGCAGGAGGGAGCAAACTGGAAGGAGTGGGAGTTCCTACCCATATGGATTCAGATCGGGGAACTCATTTCACAGGATGAGTCATTAAAGAAATGTATAAATTTAAATATAAACAGCAATTCCACATTCCCTACCAGTCACAGGGCTCGGGGATGGTGGGAAGGATGAACTTAACATTTAAAAAAAAAAACATCAATCCAAAAGCAATTCAAGAGACAGGGAACAGCCCAATATTCTAATGCGCCTTAGGGGCTACCCCAAGCAGGACCGCCGAGTTCACCTCAATTGATATAATGAGAAGGAGAGCAATGCAGTTACCCGAGGGAATCATAGTAGGAGTGGGAGATGTAGGACCACTAAAAGGTAGGATGCGAGACTATGTGTGGGAAATAAATAAGCAATTCATGAGTTAAGGAAGGAAGTCAGAGACTGACAGGTGATAAAGGATATGGAAACAGGCAAATCCAAACAGCAACAATGGACCAAGTGGGGAATAAGGTGATGGACAAGGTGAACATGGAGCGACAGGCATGGACCATGCGAGGTATATATTGTGACAGGTGATACACGTGCACTTGTAGATATGAGAACAGGAAGTAAATGGAGGCATTTCACACAGTTAAAGATACATGATTATTGGCCAAGCTGTAACCCGGGGAACGGGAGCCGATGTTAATGTCGCCACAGATCTACGATCCTGGTTGTGGGTGTATCAGTACTGGCAACAAGGTCGGGGATCATCACTGCTTATCCCGCACCGCAGGACCGCACGAACAGTGCCGAATGCGACACGCAATGAGGAATGATAAATGTAACAGTAGGAGAACAAGAACTTGCGAATTGTAGTAAGGATTTGCTTCAGATCGGGCTTGGGAAGTCCGCCCAAAATAGAAAATTAGTACCACTACCCAACCACCTCCCACACCTACTTCCACAACCCGAGTAGAGATAATTAAAGCCTTTCAGTGCACAGCGACTGACCCACCTTGTCCAGGACCGACTAATTATTTGGCCCTGATTAATCAGTGGTTCTATATAATAATGCACACCATGAGTTGGTACCCGTAGTCTTGAACATATCCGGAATTGCCCTGCCCCAGTGGTGCCCAACCCACACCCAAGCACTACATACAGATCTGATGGGCCAGTTGATGGCTGAAGCTGCTAGTTTAACGACAGAATGTGATTAGGAACAGAAGTAAAACGAGACAAGCGCAGCCTCATGAATGACGCTGCCACAGTATTCAATACAGGGACGTCAGTAATTAACTCCATTAACGTCGCAGCTGTTGGTCTAAAGGTCCGTACCCTGAGCATTTAGCTTAAGGAGATTTTATGGCGGGGACAGGGGATCTAGGATAAACAATTAGATACGGACCATGACGTGACATGGTTAATTCAAATCCTGGTTACCATGCTCGAAAGCCATGCGGGGACGATCAATAAATTAATTGAAATAGGAAAAAATATTTCAGACGAAGCGAACAGAAATGATGTTTGCAGCACCTATTGATCTTGGGCTTTGGAACACATTAGAAGGGTGTAGGATATAGGCCACCGCAGTACCATCCATCCAATATATGAGGCGGAGGAAGTGAAGTGCGCATTTAAAGCAGCAGCAAACTGTGCAATGGAAACTTTATGGGCTACAAAGCAACCAACCCATGTTGCATATGCAGGGAATGGGAGATATTGTATCACCACGTGGCAGGAAAGAATCCAGTAAGGGGGTAACCAGATTTGCCCCATCTACAATCATACGGTGTGTCTACACCCACAGACACCAGCAAGGGTAGGGAAAGTGGAACTGGTCGAAATATACAAGAGAGGAACGACTACTATTCAGATCAAGGAAAGACTGAAGGATAACCTGACACAGTATTTGAATCAATTTTCCTATGAAATTCCCCTACTACCAGAGCATTTCACCGCGATTCGCAGACAGGCTCAGCAGACATACAGAACTTACTGTATACTGCAGGAACAGGTTAGAGCCTTAAAGACGGATACACATGGTGGAAGGATCTGTGGAACTGGGGCTCTAATGTACAGATACACCCCTGGATTCGGATTATCTCCCATGCCCTTGTTGTACTTCAGCTGATATTGATTGTGCATCTAACATACTTGATTCATCACACCCGGAAGTCACAAAAAAGGCAGCGTTGGGGGAGTTTTAGTAGATGAAGTAGGAATCTGGTAAGCTGGAGGTTCGGATTAATGGACCAGGTCATACATATGGTTTGACCAGTACCTGTACCCTTTATGTGCCAAAACTGGATGACTCGCAAGCATCAATGGGTGGCGGTGCGTAAAGGGGGCAGGGAGAGAGGGGGCGGACACCACTGTAGTTGGCTACCTTGCGTTAAGCCAGGGGCCAAAAGCGGGGACTGTTAGGGGAAATAAAGGAATACAATAATGTTGAAGGGTCGTGACTAAAAATATCCCACCATAAAAAACCACAATTACTAAGCAGTTAATATTTAAAGTTCAGGCTGTGACAGAGAGAATGCTGAACCTTGCACACTCTCGGGGCTTGCGAGCATCAGCAAGGATATGTTGGACGAAGAAGGATGTAAATATGATAGATTGGGAGTTAGACTGGAGTCAGAAGAATGCATTAAGATAGATCAAGTGTGCTCTTCAACAGATAGGGGAAGGACGGATGGTCCCAGCTTATAGAGGAAGGCAGGTCTCTGCCTGGGTGAAGGTCAGATGATGCTTGTACCTTTACACCAGAGACTTGTCTTTTTAATGTAAACCTACATGTTTACGAGATCGAAATCTGGAAACTGTTCTTGTATGTGACCAGTAATGTATAAATATGATGAACACTTGTAGTTTAGCAGAGTACTGTCTCAAGCTGCATTGAGATGGTGCCCTCCTTGCAATTGCTTGAATAAACGATCGTAACCAGTACCTTAGTATCCTGTGGTCCGTTCATCAAAGACATCACAACAAAGATCATAAGAAACAGCAGCTGAAGTAGGCCATACTCCAGGTTGCTCCACCATTCACAGAGAACATGGTTAACGTGATTTTGGCCATAACTCCACTTGCCTTTTTTTTCCCATGAAACTTTGACTCCCTTGTAAATCATAAATCTGCCGGCCATAAAAATGCTAACAGAGTGGGCAGTCAAATGGCCCATGCAATTCAATACACAGAATGGTGAGATGATGAATTGTGGAATAATGGGTGCGGAGAGAGCTTGCAGGTCAACATCAGCAGAATTGTATGCAACCACAATTTAATACCTCATGGCCCATCAAGCCCCCCCAGCTCACCATTGCCATCAAGACAGCGGAGCAGCCATGTTTCAATGAAGGCTGCAGGAGGGCATGAAAGGAACAGCACCCGGCCTAACAAAGAATAAAGTGTCAATTTAGTGAAGCTACGACACAGGCTGCTTGGGTAACATACAGCATAAGCAGATAACAATATTCAGAGCTAACCCCTCAACCAATCGATCAGATCTTATTCTGCAGTCCTGCCACATGCAGTCGTGAATGATGGTGGGAAATTAAAGAACTCACGGGAGGACGGGCCTCTGCAAATATCCCCATATTAACTGTTGGGAGAGCCCAACGTATCATTGCAAAATATAAGGCTGAAAAATTTGCAGCAATCTCCAGCCAGAAATGCTGAGTGGATCATCTATCTTGGCCTCCTTCCTAGCCCCCCAGCATCGCAGACGCCGGTCTTGAGCATATTCGATTCTCTTCACATCTTATTTCCAGCGAATCACTACAGGAGTTCCTCAAGGCAGTGTCCTCGGCTCAATCATTTTCAGTTGTTTCATCATTGACGTTCCTTCCATCATGAGGTCAGAAGTGTGGATGTTCGCTGATGATTGCAAAAATGCTCAGCACAATTCGCATCTCCTCAAATAATGAAGCAGCCTGTGTCTAAATGCAGCAAGCCCTGGAAAATATCCAGGCTTCGGCTGGCAAGTGGCAAGTAACATTCATGCCACACCAGTGCCACACAGTGACAACCTCCAACAAGAGAGCATCAAACCATCGCCCCTTGACTTTCGATAGCATTACAATCACCAAATCACCCACTATCAACACCTTGGTTTGCCTTTGACCAGAAACTGAACTGGACTTTCGTATACATATTATGGATAAAATTGCTTGTCAGAGGCTAGGAATCCAGCGGCGACAAACTCACCTCCTCCGCCGCCAAAGCTAGTGCACAGTCTACAAAGCAGATGTCAGGAGTATGATCGAATTCTCTCCATTTGCCTGAATGAGATTATCAACAATAGCACTCAAGGAGCATGGCACCATCCAGGGAAAAGCAACCTGCTTGTTTAGCAACCAATCAACCATCGACGTACAGCAGTGGTAGATTGCACCATGTACAAGATGCATGACAGGAACACACCAAGGCACGTTGCAATCCCTTGGCCCGTGACTAGAATGTGGAAAGGGGCAGCAGACACATGGGAACACTGCCTCCTGGAAATTCCCCTCTAAGGCATTCTCCATTCAGGCTTGGGAATATATCTTCGTTCCTGCACTAGTGCCACGTCAAAATCCAGGATTGCCCTCCCTAACAGCACTACGGCTGTGCCTACACCATATGGATTGCAGTGGTTCAAGGAGACAGCTCATCACAAACTTCTCAAGGACAATTAGGGACGGACAATTAATGTTGGCCTCGCCAGTGACAACCAAATCTCATGAATGAATAGAAAAAAAATACATACTGGCACATTTTGGAATAGTGTGCAGTGACAGAGGGATCTGTGGTTCTGTCTGAACAGATCTTTGAAGGCTGCAGGGCATGCCAAGGGAACAGTGAGCAAAGTTTATGCTATCATTTACTTCAGAAATAGAGGTATTGTGCCCCATAACATAAGGTTTATGGTGTACATTTATAACGCCCTGGCGTGGCCAGAGCTAGAGTATCACATCTATTTCTGGCCTTTAGGAATACTGTGAGGGTATTTAAGACAATGCGGAGGAGATATACCAGACTCCTCCATAGATGGGGAATCGTAACTGTAAGGTTAAATTGGGGAAAATGGGCCTGTTCTTTATAAAACAAAGGTAATTGCAGGGAGATTTCATAAAGGTATACAAATTAAAAAAAGGTATAATATTGTACGCAAAAAATGATTGTTTAAATTGCACTGATGTACAAGGAAAAGAAAGCACAAATTTGTGCATGCTTTGCAGGAGGTAAAATGTGAATTTAAGGAAGATTTTTTTATTCAGCTCATGCTATTAAATGAAAAGTCTATGCCTATGTGTGTAGCGTGGATAATAACTTGAGAAGGAATTTGGATATGTACTTGAAGTAAATAAGCATGCCCAGTACAGGGATAGAATGGAGAAATGGAACAGGTTGGATTCTTCCATTGAGAGCCAAATGGATACTATATGGTAAATTTTCTTCTTCTGTGCTGTTATAACTCAATGGCTCTATGAAATTTACACAGGTTCAATAGGAAATGAATCAGTGCTGGCAACTATGGCGAGTTCCACAATCTGTTTCACAATCAACAAATTATGTTTCAATTATCCACGCTCCGCACTTAACCATCAGCTCTACAATGGCATTCATGTATAGCCTTATAAATTGCTGTATCTCATGTAAACTTATTTCAAATATAACTTGCAAATAAATGTTCTTTTTTTTTCAGTAATCAATGTCACCAGCGCGTGCTCCTGCCCTATGTAGCATAATTTAGATATATCACTGGTTACTGTAACACATCAACAAATCTCAATAAATATTCAGTCATATGATTAGTTTGGTCGTAGCCTGGTGTATGATATTCCTGTTTATCTTTGTTACCAATGGTTAACGTAGCAACGATTGTGATTCTATCTCAAGGAAAGTGTGGTCTTCCCAAAAGTAATACCCACTACTTGGGGGCCATGACAATGGCATATCTACTGGTCGTTATCATCGATCTGATTTTGAGGCAAATCCCAATTGTTTATCGGCAACAGTTTCTGTTCATACAGTCGATCTATCTGTGTAATATTCATGCCACTTTGCTCTTTGCAACAACAGACTGCTCTGTCTGGTTTACTGTGACTTTCATATTTGATCGATTTGTGGCCATTTCTTGTCTGAAGGTGAAAACTAATTATTGCACTGAGAAAATTGCACTTGTCGTTCTAGGAACAGTAGATGGGTTGTGTTGCGTAAAGGATATCACCTGGTGTTTTATGTTAAGAAGCCATTATTAACTTATGAACCGACACTGGCTTTTTCCTGAGCCCGACATTGTCCGTCAATCACTGGTATTGGGAATCATTGAGCTTCTTCATTTTATTGTCACACCCTCTGCCCCAAATGTTCTGATTCTGCTTCTCAATGCCCTGACTCTCCGATAGATACGCGTAGCCTGTGGATCTCGAAGGAGACTGCACGATCACAACAGTGGGGCCATTTCCAGAGACCCAGAACTGAAAAGCAGGAATAAATCCATCATTTTTCTGTTTGTAATCTCTGGAATTTCATCTTCTACAGGGCAATGTTTTTCCTGTACTCTCTATGGTACTGGATTTGGTATTTGGGGTATAACTTTGTTTTTCTACTTACCTAAATATTTGAACTGGGGTTCATGCTACAGCTCTTGAGCTGCTGCACAAACACTTGCATTTATGCCGTGAGTCAGACTAAGTTCAGGGAACAGTGGAAAATTATTCTGCTTTACCCCATTCCAGCAATTGTAAATTTCATTAAACAATTAGAAAAGATACAGATTTTTCAGCGCTCTAAATTATATTGTGTCCAACCCACTATCTCCTCGTACCACCCTCACATCTGTCCCCCGCACCCACCACACCACCCACCCCCCCCTTCCCCCGCCACGCACAAGCACTGGGAGAGGAAATTACTGTAACTATTAATCCAGTTCTTATTCAACGAATCAGAGATCACCCTTAATACATTAACACACTGCCAGAAACATTTCATGTGCAAGAATGCTTTCCGCCAAAACCACAGATGCACATTCTTATTAACTAGGATTTCACAGGTGGCACTGTTTCTGTACCCGCCATGCGAAGGGTCAGCGGAGAATGTCTCCGCCCATGTTGCCTGGCCCACAGTTATTTAACGCTGGAACAAGAGCTAATTGGCTTCAGGCGGGATTTCCGACTCTCACTCCGAGGAAGCTCAGCTCAGACCGCAACCTGCCAATCTGATTGGCCAGCAGTTCCCTAGTCCTTCAGCGTCAGAAGTTTCCGTGGGCAGGACTGGGACTGCAATAAGTCACCTGACCCTAAGTCCCAGGAGGCCAGGGACAGGTAGGTTTTGGTGGTCTCATGGCGGGACCTCAAGTGAGGCCTGGGGCCGTGGAAAGAAGGGGTTTGGGGTGCCGCCGAGAGGGCGGGGGTGAAGGAACCCCGAAATAGTCAGACCTTCCTGGGTGGGCCGCCCAACTTGTATCAAGCGATGCTAATAGAGGCCACACCCCCTTCCCGCTTGACCCCACTCCCGCAAAACCCCCACCCCCACATCCACCCCAACAACAAACCCACCGGTGGAGAACTTAAAATTCAGCTCGATGTATCTGTAATAGGCGGAATCTGGAACAACGTTTTATTTCAGAGATCTCGGGATATGAGGCTCGCTGAGAGGAGGGATCCTTCACAGCAACAGCCAGGCGATATTCCCGTGTTTGTCTAAACACAGAAACTGGCTATTTCACTTCAACTAACTTGAATCGTAATTCCTGGAAAATCAGGTAGTTGGTATACTGGACAGTTTACTCAAATAATATGCATTAAAACCGAAGGGATCCGGCCATACTCGATTTAGCAATGAGTAACGAGGCAGAATTCATTACTAGCCTCAGATTAGACGTGCATCTCGTCAGTGTAACATGACAACATACATTGTAATCTTTGCCAACATTTAAAAAAAGAATGTTGCCTTTAAATCCATATTTCAATTTCGTTGTTTTCAGACAGCAGCTATTCAGGATCCTGCCGTTCAACATCCACCCCCATCCCCGTGACATCCATGAACTCCGTCCCCACCGCTCCCACACCCCCTCCAATATTTTGTTTATGTAATTATCCCATTTTAACTTATTGCCTCTCCCTCTGGCCTTGCACCAATTTTTTCTTCATTCTTCCTTTTGTCAGTTAAATTTTCCTGGCATCCACTCCATCACAGACTTTCCTTTTTTTTTATCCTTACACCGCCTCCACCTGAGACAGAAAGCAGGCAGCTTCTTCTCACACACAAAGGCAGACTATCAGTCATAGACACGCTGAGACAAGTTCAGGCCATCAGTTCCACAGGCTCAGACTGCAGAAGTATTCAGTCCCACTCGGATCCCATGGTGTGTGAATATATTTTTTTAATCTAACATTCAAACAGAGCAAGAGAGAAATAAGTCGTTTCCATTTCACTCAGAATAGTAACCCATAGCAATTAAATTAATAGCAGGGCGATAGATAGAAACAGAAACCCAATAACGTCACAATATTCGATTTAAAGTTACGACGTAAGTCACAATCCTGTTCACAGTTATGGACATTTACTAATCGAAAATGAGAACGCTGTTGGTGGCGGGAATCTGAAATAAATATAGGAAATGCTGGAAATACTCAGCACATCAGGAAGCATCTGTGAAAAGAGAAAACCGGTTAACGTTTCAGATCAGAAGTAATGGCTCATCAGGCGAAACAATCTGAAGATTTAACCCTGTTTCTCTCTCCACGGGTGCTGCTTGACCTGCTGAGTATTTCCAGCATTTGCTGTTATATTTCATGCAGATCTACTGCTTGTTCAGAGGGGGTACACGCAATGCCTAATTAAAACTGGCAATCTCAAGTATTCAAGTTTATCCCAAATTAAAATGTATACACCAGATAGAAAACTACTTCTATCATAAAATATTAAAATACAGTTGAATATGGTACCTTGTAAAATGAGATGTAAACTAACCAAAAAGTTAATGAATCAATCGTAAATAAAAATAATAACAAAAGTCTAGGTGAGTTGATTTGCTGTTTTATCGGTGAAGTGCAACACTTCAGTTGTTTCTCCTTAGTATTGTGGTTAACATTCCCAATCGGAATGCAGGGGACCAGCGTCCAAGTCAACGACACGGGGGCATTTTGCTATAATTCAAGACTGAACACATGTTTGGAAATAGACTTTAGAATTTGATATTGTTTGAATTGGAGGAAACAGTCAGTGGAGATTAAGATGTTATATCTGTGGCAGGCAGAGTCAGGAACAGTCAGTGAGCACTTCATTCGGTAGCAAGGTTAAGTCAGTGGGCTTCAAATTATAGAGCCCACACTGAGTTGAAACCAGAAACAGGACTTCAAAAGAAAAGAAGGAACGATATGCGGGCCCTTCCTCAATGAATGTCAAAGACCAGCGGGAGTATTATCAGCCATTCTAGGGCACCACATTTTAGAGAATATGACAAGGTGCTAGAGATAGTGGAGAGATGATTTACTGGTAGAGTACCAGAGATGAGGGACTGCACTTATGTGTAATGTGTAGGATGCTGGAGTGTTCTCCCGCCAGCAGAGGAAGTTAAGAGGAGGGTTTAATGGAGCTGTTCAAAATGCTGAAGGCATGCTGAAGTAAACGAGAAGAATTTGTTTCCATTGAGAGAAGATGCGGTAACCAAAAAATAGAACATTGACAAAATGATCAGAGGGGGAAATGAGAAAAGTTTCTTTGATGAATCGGATTGTTTTCATCTGGAAATTACCGTCTGAAAGGCTGGTGGAAGCACATTCAACCATAACTTTCAGAATGGATTTCAATAAATCCGTGATGTTAGGAGGTTGCAGGGACACGGAGAAAGGAGAGAGGAGTGGAACTAATTAGATAGCTCTTTCAGAGAGCGTGGACGGGCAAGACAGTCTCCTCCCTGCTGCATCAGTCTATTACTGTCCGATTTAATGAGGGTCAGAAACCTCCTATTAACCGCAAACTGCCGCAATAATTCCCCTGTTTGAGGTATGAAACAGTAACCTAATTGAACTCAATGTTTAATCATTATTGAATCCTTCCCACTCGAGCAAACGCCAGCTGTGTTTTCACCTGGAACCCGATATTTGGAACATCAGCTGTCAGTTCATTCAATGCTAAAAGCCGGGAATCGGGCGGTATTGGGGACAGCGCATTTCCTCAGGAACAGACCGGGAGGGGGAGAGTCCGCAGCAGAACAACATTTACACGCCACTCTGTTCACCGACTCTTCATCCCTCTCAATGAAACCAGTGATAAAAACAAAAAACAACTGCGGATGCTGGAAATCCAAAACAAAAACAGAATTACCTGGAAAAACTCAGCAGGCCTGGCAGCATTGGCAGAGAAGAAAAGAGTCGACGTTTCGAGTCCTCACGACCCTTCAACAGAACTGAAGTATAGTTAGGAGAGAGGTGAAATATAAGCTGGTTTAAGGTGGGGGGCGGGGGGGGGAGGGGAGAGAAGTTGAGGGTGGGGTGGTTGTAGGGACAAGCAAGTGGTGATAGGAGCAGTTAATCAAAAGATGTCGGCGACAAAAGGATCAAAGAGGTGTTGAAGTTGATGATATTATCTAAGGAAATGTGCTAATTAAGAATGGATGGCAGGATACTCAAGGTACAGCTCTAGTGGGTGTGGGGTGGAAAGACTGACAAGGTATTAGTTGTAGATTTAAAAATGATGGAAATAGGTGGGAAAAGAAAAATCTATATAAATTATTGAAAAAAAACAAAAGGGAGGGGGAAGAAACGGGGTGGGGATGGGGGGAGGGAGTTTAAGATCTAAAGTTGTTGAATTCAATATTCAGCCCGGGAGGCTGTAAAGTGCCTAGTCGGAAGATGAGGTGCTGTTCCTCCAATTTGCGTTGGGCTTCACTGGAACAATACAGCAAGCCAAGGACAGACATGTGGGCAAGAGAGCAGGGTGGAGTGTTAACATGGCAAGCGACAGGGAGATTTGGATCTTCCTTGCGGACAGACCGCAGGTGCTCTGCAAAGCGGTCGCCCAGTTTGCGTTTGGTCTCTCCAATGTACAGGAGACCGCATTGGGAGAAACGAATGCAGTAGCCTAATTGAGGGGAAATGCAAGTGAAATGCTGCTTCACTTGAAAGGAGTGTTTGGGCCCTTGGACGGTGAGGAGAGAGGAAGTGAAGGGGCAGGTGTTGCATCTTCTGCGTGGGCATGGGGTGGTGCCATAGGTGGGGGTTGAGGAGTAGGGGATGATGGAGGAGTGGACCAGGGTGTCCCGGAGGGAACGATCCCTACGGAATGCCGCCAGGGGGAGTGAAGGGAAGATGTGTTTGGTGGTGGCATCATGCTGGAGTTGGCGGAAATGGCGGAGGATGATCCTTTGAATGCGGAGGCTGGTGGGATGATAAGTGAGGACAAGGGGGACCCTATCATGTTTCTGGGAGGGAGGAGAAAGTGTGAGGGCGGATGCGCGGGAGATGGGCCGGACACGGCTGAGGGCCCTGTTAACGACCGTGGGTGGAAAACCTCGGTTAAAGAAGAAAGTCTGAGGGCCCTTAGCTTCTTCCTTGAACAGAGGCCCGAACAATCCCCATCCACCACTACTCTCCTCCGTCTGCCTGAACTGCCACACCTGCTGAGTTTTTCCAGGTAATTCTGTTTTTGTCAATGAAACCAGTACCGGGACTGATTGATATTAATGGGTTTATGAACAGCAACCACTCTGCAAAGAGTGGTCCCAATTGAACTTCTTAAAGTAGAAACCTCGTTGTTAAAGGGTCTCAGTCCTTTGTCTCAGTCTGGGACATTTTGTGCAGCTTCTGATTACAGTTAAATGTGAAAGCTCTTGCACTGGTATAATGATCCAGAGATACACATGCAGTAACAGCACTAATATTAAACAGTAATGACTGAAACTTTATCTATTTCATCCCCAATATATTTGCCGAAACTGCATGAAGTCGGCAGACTGGCAGAATTTTATCAGATGAACGCACTCTCGTTCCACATCGTAAACATTGTCCAACCCTGACCCTGTCTCAGCTCATCTGCTCCGGAAACCCTCATCCGTGCAATCTTCTGATAGGTGATTTAGGCATTAGACCTTGCGGCCAACACAAACATAGTCAAATTAATATTAATATCGAGTGATTAAACATTATAATTGTATTGATTGCATTTCTTATTTTCTGGTCATTCCACTAATCAGCAGCTTCTTGACACCGAGATGATTTTCCCTTTTGATCTTTCATTGGGTAAAATTTGCAATATGATGAACGCTATTCATACTCTTCGCTCTTCTTCCCGCCAATCTTTCAGTTATCTTCACGTGGAACTCTGTTTGCCTCTTGAACTGCCTTCTAACGTGCTTCATTTTTGACACTCAACGGCAGCTCAGCCCGTACAATTAACCCAAAGCGGCCCCTTTATCGAGGTCAGTCCTCATGATTGCTGCAGGAATTGGATACACTTATTCTTTGTAACGTCGAACAGGTAAGATCAGCCTAAAACTGTTTCAGCTGGCTTGGAGTCTCGAACCCAGGGCCACATTCTAATAATTAAAGCCAGAAATGTTACCTCGGGAATTAGAGAATAATTCGACACACAAGGGGCGCTACAACTTCTGAACACTGCAATTAATGTTTAACTCGTTGCTTTATTTTAAACCTGTGATTCAAAGAATTTTCTTAAACGGGGTTATTAAGGAATAAGAGGAAACAGCGAACATATGTAGGTAGCCAGCAAAACAACCTTGATCTCACAGAATAAGAGAACAGTCTCCAGGGAATAACAAAAGCAAAGCTCGAGGAACAGCCCCTGATCTTCCAACATTGTGCGGCACTGCCTTATGGACTCAACGCTGAGTTCAGCAAATTTAGATCAGAGCGTGCATCTGCCTCCTTGTTGTTACCTGTTTTTTTCTGGTTTGTATTTTGTCACGTTCCTTTATTTATCCCTTCATTTTACATTTGGGCGGATATTATGCGACAATTCACTATCTCGCATAGACACACCTTTTGATTCTTTCCTATAACCATGACAATTTTTTTTCAGTTTTGTAACCATTAAATTTCCCGCCTGCCCTCCACCCTTATTGACTTTTGCTTTTGGACATCCCACCCTCTCCCGCACTCCAATGGTTTAAAATCTGTTATATTTACATCGTTCTTCCATTCTGATAAAAAATAATCGAACAGAGCTTTTCCCTCTTTTTACCTGCACAGATCCTCTATGTTTAACCTAATGAACATTTCCAGATATTTCTGTTTATTCCCATTTCACTTCTCCAGGATCTATTTTCCTTTTCTATCTGAAAGCATTGTGGAAAAAATCGTGAAAGCCATTCATGCTCCTCGCTCTTCCTCCTCAGCAACCTTTCAGGTGTCTTCATTTGCAATTTTTAAAATCTCCTGAACACTCTCCAAACGCTCCTCTATTCCTGACACTAAACCACAGATCAGACACTCAGTTGAAATCACTGACTGTCACCGTAACAAAGTAAACGTGATTGTTGCGGTAATTTGATCCAAGATTTCAAGATATTACGGAAATCAGATATGGTCAGTCGATGAACCTATTTCCGCTACCTCGGAGTCTCGGAGTAAGAGCCACTGTCAAAAAGAAAGGCAGAGATTCCAGCATAGAAATTAGGAATCCATCCTGCACAGAAAGGTTGCTGGAACTTTAGGGCTCCTTTCTGTAGAAGGAAACTAATAGTTGATCGATTGTTGTATTTTCAAGCTGAAATTCATAGAGTTTTGTTAAAGGAGGGTATTAAGGAATACTCGGCAAAGGAGAACAGATGCAGTTATTCATCAATGAGCCACAGAATCGTTGAACATGTAATTGGGACTAAATGGCCTCAACAGCAGCAAACTTTTTGCTGGTTTGGTTTTTATCATGTATCATTCTTTAACCTTCCCGGGTATATTCGGACGGATGCTAAGCTGCCATTGACAGCTTGATCTGGACAGATGATTGGCCTCCTTCTTATACTCACAGAATCACAGAAATTTTGCAGCGCAGGAGAAGATCATTCAACCCATCGTGTCAGCAGCTGCTCTCCGAATGAGCAGGTCACTTAGTGATACTTCGCTTTCTCCCCGTATGAGCGTTCTTCCTTTCCTGATAACAGTAAAATCTCCTTTTTAATCCTTCCCTTCATCCTGCCTCCGCCACACCATCAGGCAGTGCAATCACCCCGTACATCAACAGCTTTTTACAAGAAAATAAAATAGTTTTTCCTCGTGTCGCTTTTGTTTTTTTTTTTAACCAACTACTTTAAATCTATACTCTCTCGACCTTGATCTGTTAATGAACGGGAACACCTTCTTCATATCTGCTCCGTCCAGACCCCTCAAGATTTTTAATCCCGGTACCAAATCTTCTCTCAGCCTCCTTTTCTCCCAGGAAAACAGTTCAAACTGCTACACTCTTTATTCATAACTGAAGCCCCTCATCCTAGGAACAATTTCAGTGACTTTTTTTCTGCCCTGTTCGCTACATCCTTCACATATTCATATCCTTGCTTAAGAGAGGCGCCCAAAACCAGATGGGATACAGAGAAACATAGAAACTCGGAGCAGGAGTAGGCGATTTGGCCCTTTGAGCCTGCTCCACCATTCAATACGATTGTGGCTGATCATGTGTCTCAACCCCATATTCCTGCTTTCTCTGCATACCCCTTTCTGCTCCTAATATCCAAGAAAATATCAATTTATTTACTAAATATACTCAGTGAAACGCACCTCCCCCCACTCCCCACCCCACCCCCCCCCCCCCACCCACCCCCACCCCACAGCATTTTGTCGTAGAGAATTCCACAGGTTGAGCCCCCTCTGAGAGAAGAAGTGTTTCATCACCTCATTACTAAATGGCCGGCCCCGTATCCAGAGGCTGTGGCCCTTTGTTCTAGACTCCCCAACCAGGGGAAATATTCTACCTGCATCTTGTCTGTGTAGCCCTATCGGGATTTTATACACTTCAATCAGAACTGCTTTCATTTTGCTAAACTCGAGTCAATACAGACCCAGCCGAAACAATGACTCCTCAGACAACAGCCCTGCCATCTCCGGCATCAGCCTCGTCAACCTTCGCTGCAATCCCTCTGTTGCAAGTCCATCCTTTTTTCGGTACCGTGACCAAAGCTTCACGTAATATACAACTTTAGTTATTGGACATGGTAGACGGCTGCAAAAGTGACTGGAGGCTTTTATCCAAGGACTGCTTCACATGGTGCACCTTTCAATCTCACACGGCCACACCTACCTCATAGTCTTTTATCCCTCTTTATATATGTTTTCCCTCTCTTTAATCTGTGAATTTTATGATTCTACAGGCCTTGTAAATTTACATTTCTCATAAAAATTCTTTCATGTGGTCAATATGTCTTCTTTACTTTTGGAAGAAATAACAATTGCCCTTGTTAGTTGTAAACTTCCTAACATCCCTTTGAAACCGAAACACCTTTCCACTTATATCAAAATGCAAACTTCCTTCATACCCCAGATACTGCCCTCGTCAGTTACTCATTAGAATTTCAAATGTCTTTTTTTCACCTAACTTATTTTGATCATTTCAACCTTTCTGTCTATTAGACTAAGTCAATTAAATTTGTCACACAGACATCCACACTCTCACCCATAAGCCTCCAATAGTATTATGAAAAATATTATAGTTTTGTGACACATTTTCTTCTTTCTTTTAAAATTCGGGACCCAGAACTGTACACAGTATTTCAGATGTGTCCTCACCAAGCTTCTGTACATCTGCAACTAAAACTTCTCTACTTTTATCTTCCATTCTCCCTCAATAAACGCCAACATATTATTTGCCTTCATAATCACTTGCTTTACATTCATACAAACAGCTTAGTGATTCATGCACTAGGACACCCAGATCGCTTGTAAAGATATAATCAGTTGAAGAAGCTCTTTCCAGCGGCTTGGAATCTTGGTCTAAGAACCACAGTAAAAAATATCAAAATATTTCGACATTACAATTAGTAAACAATTCCACACAGCAAGGATGCTAGAAGTTCAGACCTCCCTTCTGAACACGATAATTGGTGGTTTTACCTTAAATCTGTGATCGATAGCTTTTAATTACACAAATATATTGATTTACGTGGCAAAAGTGAATTGGTTCCCAATTGTCCAACGTATTTCTGAATGGCAGAGCATTCTTCTAAACGTATTAGCTTGCTTCCATTCGGAAGGAAACGTATCTCCTCCTTGCAGGTTATCACAGTAAATAGCTGGAGCTGAGCACAGTCTCAAAAATACTAGGAACTCATAACTGAGTTCAGCAATTTTAGATCATAACCTCTGTTCACACCTTGTTTCTTTCTTTGCCGGCCACGTTTGGCCCAGTTTATTTCATTATTCCTTCATGGTTCCTTTGGACGGATGCTATGCAGCAATTCATAAGCTCACTTCGACGCATCTTTTTGTTTTATTTGAAAGGAAGTTGCATTTTATTCATGCAAAAGTCTAGCAAAAAAAAAATTCTGATCGAAACTGTCGCATCCTCGAAAATTTTAGGAATACTTTCGAGATTTCCAGATACTCTCAAAGTGAAAATGCTCCCTGAATTTCCTCCTGGTTGGCCTAGATACCACCGCTATGAATCCGTGCCAACAATATATTCTGATTCAAGCCTATGTTGAATTACGACGGAAGCAGTATCTCTCTATTTCAGCTAATAATTGATTCTAACAGGCTGTAAACCTCGAACAAACCACCCTTCATTCGTCTTTTCTCAAGAGATTAGAAACAAGTAGAATCCCTAAAAAGAAGTGGGGTGGGTGGGGGTGGGTGGGGTGGTGGTGGATTGCAGGAGAAGGTAGGGGATGCATACTCCGTGACTCCGTGAATTTCTCCCTCAAAGAACCAGCACATACAGGGCGAGCCAAATGGACACCTTCTGTTCTTTACCCATTCAATGATTATGGGAATCTAGAATTATCAAATTTGAACTCCTAAAGTAACCTACTAAATTCTGGAATCAGCACTGCTTCCACTCCAGATTCAATATAATCCTTGTGCTTCCTCTCATGCCAGAGCATGAGAAATATGAGCAGGTGCATTGTTTATTTCACGGCTTCTCAAAAATTCTGGCTGATCTCCTGCATCAATCGCACCATCCTGAAAATTCTCAATTCACAGTATCTTACAAAGCCATCACAGATAAAGCATTCCTAATGAGTGTGCAGCCCCAGAAGAGTTGAACAATCATGGTTAGAGTAAAATAGTGGGATACAATTCACAACATTGCATTACAAAACTCGTTTTATGCGATTCCATCTGTTACGCAAGTGTGTAAAGCAGCAAATTCAAGACAGTTGTCTAAATATCTATTGGAATGAGTGGTACCTCGCGTATGACAGCGTGAAAGTTGAGATCATAAAATGATTTTTTTGTACATTTGTGCTGGCGGTTAGTGAGCCCTGTACCTGCAGATATAAATCCCTTTGCATCTGTACAGTACCCTGTTTCTCACCACCTAGAAAATATGCCCATTGCTCATCTGGTGCCTGACTGATATGTTCTTTGTGCTCTCCCCACATCTTTAACGACTGTTGATTGCATTCTTATTCTGTCTGCTGTGTTCTGTGTTATGATGACACAGCCGATGGTAAAGGCTGAGTTGTTCAAATCTCGGGGGGGTACTTGAAACAGTTGTCATAACACATTTTTCAAACTTGTATGTTTCAGGATCTAGAATCTCTGGATCTGGATGATCTGGAACGCGCTGTCTGAGAGGGTGGTGGAGGCGGTTGACCTCACATCCTTTAAAATGTACCTGGATGAGCACTTGGCACGTCGTAACATTCAAGACTGTGGGCTACGTGCTGGTAAATGGGATTAGGTATGTAGGTCACGTGTTTCTCATGTACCGGTGCAGCCTCGATGGGCCGAAGTTCCTCTTCTGCATTGTGTGATTCTGAGATTCTGTGATTCTGAGATGCAGACTTTGAATTCCGTAATAATAAAACAGGGAGTCTCGCCGAGGCTTTTTAAAAAAAAAAACTAAATTAAGCATTTATTAAAACAAGAAAGATGGTAAACAATTAAATACGTCTACAAGATAACCAGTACAGTAATAACAAATCTCCGCTAATTAATCTGACTCTGAATTACGGTCCCATTAAGGCAACAGTAAATCATTTAAATTTAAAGAGACACCTGGCAGAGCACAACATGTACAGCCGCATTGAAAATAAGCCCCTTTCAGCTCTGGAACTTTGCAGACTGCAGCTTGAGGCGTTTCACACTTGATGGGTCTTAAACTGCCTCAGCCTTACGCATGCCTCTTTCTCCTTTATACCCATCTTTATCGTTGGGTGTAAATTTAACATTGTATCACTAGACTTTTAATTGTACCTCTTTTTACAATGTCATCCTTTGATTCTACCAATTTTATTAGTAAGTGGATAACATAAAACACATTGCTTGGCATCTTCTTGCGAGGTGCAAGATGTCGCCCACTAATGGTTAATTTAAAAATGCAAATGGCCCCCGTGACATCTATGTTTCTAAACTCACGTGTGTTTATCTAATTAAAATTTCAAACCTACTTATACATCGAAGCCTCTTGACCAACTGGCTTCAATCCAATTAAGACACAGACACACATAGGCACACATCGACAAACATACCAATAAACTCTATTTAAAAAAAAATTACAATAACATTATAGACATTGAGCTCTTCTTGCCAATATACACAATCCGAAACCACGTTTTCTATCGATCCATCCCATCAAATCCACAAGCACTTTCCTTGGTAGCTTCTCAGATCTAAATTTCGGAATGAATTGTGGCATTACAACAGATTCTGCATATATTTATGTATATATGATTAACATTATTACGTATGCAACGTTGATTTTCTGTATATCTGTGTGCTAGTTCTGATTTGATGTCTGCTAACTGTGTTATCTCTCAATGTATTTGTGTATATCTGCGTTGTGTATAAATTTAGGGGCGATTGAAAAAAGAACAAACTGGCAGAAAAGAACAAAACAAATGAACCTGCGCCCAAAAAAAGAAGGAAAACCGATCTCTGTAACGAGCAGAGAGATGACGTCACATTTATATCCAGCATAGTAAGTCAAAATAAGCAGTTTATGAGAATTATTTCGAGTGGGGATTAGTGTGAGCTGGCATGCATCAACACAATCGTTGTGGCTGAATGGTTAAGGGACTGGATTCATAATCAATTGGAATTTCCTTTCCCAAGTTTGAGTTTTCCCAACTGTGCATCCTTCTTCACTTGTTCAGTTTCAAAACTTGAACAAATTTCTTTGGGGTGAGTCCGTAGTTTTGCAGCAGTACCAGGTGCCCCCACCATCTGGGTGAAAAATAATCCTCAAATCCTCTCTACACCTCTTGCTCCTTACCATAAATCTATGCCCCGTGATTATTGACCCCTCCACAAGATGCAAACATTTATTCCCATCTGCCCTATCTATGCCCCTCATAATTTTGTACACCTCAAACAGGTCCTCTTCAGCCTTCTCTGCTCTAAGGAAAACACCCTCAGCTTATCTAGTCTCTCTTCTTAGCTGAAATCCTCGAGCCCATGCAATATCCTGGTGAACGTTCTCTGCACCCTCTCAAGTGCAATCACATCCTTCCTATATTGCATCGACCAGAACTGCACACAGTACTCCAGAACTAGCACACAGGTAGCTAACGTTGTATATAGCTCCATCAAAACCCCCTGTTCTTGTATTCAATGCCTCGACTAATAAATGCAAGCATCTCATGTGCCTTCTTAACAAGGTTATCTACCTTTGCTGTTGCCTTCAGGGATCTATACACATGCACACCAAAGTTCCTCTAATCCTCTGCACTTCCAAGGGTCCGACCATTTATCGTGACCTCCTTGCATTGTTTGTCCTCCCAAAATGCATAACCTCACTATTTTCAGTATTATGTACCAATTGCTAAAGTTATGCCCATCTGACAGGCCCTCCTATATCGTCCAGTAGCCTAAGGGTTTCATCATCACTATTTACCACACCACAAATTTTCGAGTCATCTGCAGACTTACTCCCAAACATATCTCCTGCATTTATGTCCAGATCATTAATGCACACTACAAACAGCAAGGGACTCAGCACCGAGCCCTACAGTACACCACTGGACACTTTCCAGTCACAGAAATACCTTCGAATAAACCTCTACCTCCTGCTAATAAGCCAATTTTGGATCCAGTTTGACCAATTACCATGTATCACATGGGCTATTATCTTCTTGACCAGGCCAGGCCTTGTCGAAAACCTTACTGAAATCCATGTAAACTATATCAACCGCACTACCCTCATCTACACACCTAGTCACCTCCGTAAAAAACAAGCAAATTTGTGAGGCATGAACTCCCCCTGACAAAGCCATGCGGACTATCGTTGATTAATCCTGGGCTCTCCAAGTGATGATTAATTCCGTCCCTCAGAATGATTTCCAAAATTTTTCCCTACCACTGATGTTAGACTCACTGGCCTAAAGTTCCCTGGTTCATCCCTACCACTCATCTTGAATAATGGCACCACATAAGATGTCCTCCAGTCTTCTGCTTCTTTCTTGTGACACGAGTTGATTTGAAAATTAACGCCAGGCCCCCTGCAATCTCCTCTCTTCCCTCCCACAGAAGTCTGGGATGCATGTCATCTGTGCCTGCGGATTTATCCACTTTTAAGCCTGCAAAAGCTGCTAATAGCTCGTCCCTTTCAAAGATAATTTGTTCAAAAATATCACAGTCCCCTTGTTTCATTTCTATGCCTACATCACCATTCTTTACAGTGAACACAGCACTCATTTAATACCTCACCTACGTATTCAGGCTCCTCACACAGATTGCCACTTTGGTGCCTAATGGGTCAACTCTTTCCCTGGTTATCCTCTTGCCCCTTGTATACTTATTAAAAACTTTGGAATGTTCCTTTATTTTTCCCGCCAGTGTTTTTTCATGCCCCCTCTTCACTTTCTTGTTTTTTTTTTAAAGCACCCCCACCCCCATACTTTCTATAATCCTCTAGGCCTTCTGCTGTTCTCAGCCCTCGGATTCCACCATAATGTTCTTTTTTTCCCCTGACCCTATCCTGTACGTTCCTCGGCATCCTGGGTTCCATGGACTTGTGGTTCCCTCCCTTCGCCTTTACCGGAACAAGTTGGCCCTGCACTCTTACTATATCCTATTTGAATGACTCCTACTACTCTGATGTAGCTTTTCCTACAAGTAGCTGCTGCCTTCTCACTTTGGCCAGATCCTGTTTTATCATATTAAAATCGGCCTTATCCAAATTCAGAAACTGTATTTCTGGTCCATCTTTGTCCTTTTCCAATACGACCTTAAATCTGACGGAGTTATGTTCACTATCACCGAAATGCTCCCGTATTGAAACTTCTATCCCTTACCGATCTTAATTCCAAAAAATTCGGTCCAGTACCGCTCCCTCTCTTGAATAACTTTCTCAGTGCTGCCTTAAAACGTTCTCCGGGATCAATTTTAAGAATTCTTTCCACTCTAAGCCTTTCACACTTTGACTATCCCAGTAAATTTTGGTGAAGTTGAAATCCCCTATTGCCATGCCACTATTTTACACTTCTCTGAGATTAGCTGACATGTCTGCCCTTCTATCTCTCCCCGACTGTTGAGGAATGTACAGTACACTCTAAGCAATTAGATTGCCCCCTTTTTTGTTATTTAATTCTATCCATATGACTTATTTCAGAAACATTCTAAGGTATCATCCCACATTATTGCTGTAATTGACTCATTGATCAATATTGCGACAACATCTCCTCTTCTACACCCCGCACCACACCCCCTCCCCCACGTCTTGCGTTAAGATTATATACCCCAGAATATTTAACTGCCCACCCTGCCCCTCCCTCAACCATGCCTCCATGATAGCCATGATATCATATCACCGTGTGTTAATCACCAGCCTCAAAGTATCAGCCTTACTCACAAGACCCCTTGCATTAAAATAATTGCAATCCAGCATTGCCATGATACCTTGTACCTGAAACTGACTATTGGTGCTCTTCCTTCCAGACTGACTTGGTTTTCCTTCTATAGTTGCCTCGGCATCACCCTCTACTATATCTCCACTCCGTATCCTATCTCCCTGCCAAATTATTTTAAAAGCCCCACAACCGCACGACCATATCACCATACCCCTACCCCTCACCCCGCAAGGAAGTTGGTCCCATTCCGGTTCAGGTGCAAATCGCCGACTTGTACAGGTTCTACATTCCCCAAAAGCGAATTCAGTGATCTGGGAATCTAAAGCACTCCCTCATGCACCAACTCTTCAGCCACGAATTCATCCTCTCGGTCCGCCTATTCTTATACTCACAAGCACGTGGCACCGTGAGTAATCCAGAGATTACAATCTCTGAAGTCCAACTTTACAGCCTGCTACCTACCTCCATAATTTCTTGGGACCGGAGCTCATCCCTCTTCCTACCTATGTCTTTGGCACAAATGTGAACCATGATGTCTGATAGTTCGCTCTTCCCCTTCAGAATGTCCTGGAGCCGTTCAGTGATATCCTTGACCCTGGCCCCAGGAAGGCAACACACAATTCTGGAGTGAGGTCTGAGGCCGCAGAAACGGCAGTCTGTACACCTCACTATTGAGTTTCCTACCATTTCTGCTCATCCTTTCTTTCCCCTCCTCCGCTGAGAGCTGGGCTCTGAGAGTTTATCGTTGTGAATAAATGTCTCTCCCTCTTGAGTCCACCCCAATGAATTAGCGGAATGCGAAAGTATTTCCATTTTATCCTACTCTTTGACATTTAGCCACCGCACCCCCGTACACAAAGGGGAATGCTAGGCATCACTCCATGAAAGTCTCAATGGATTCGGGAAGCGATTCAGTGCAGACAATCAAGACTTTTAAGGCTCCTCAGTCAACCAGAGTTTCTTTCAATGATTCCTGTTCTCCGTTTACATCCCGCCGGGAAATTGTTCTTGACGTTAATCTCACTGAGGGAGAGCCCGAACTTGTATCTGTCAGTGTGTCGGTGACGAGGTTGCGGTCACTTTTGGTCGGTTACAGTTGAGACTCAGACATGACCCCAGGAGAGGTTAGGTGCGAGGTTTGGAATAAATTGTTGCCCTTTAAAAAAACATTTGTTGTGTGTGATCTTCACTGGTAAGGGCAACATTTATTTCCCATCCCATCTTTTCGTTGAGAAAGTGGTGTTGAACCAACTGTTTGAACCGCTGTTGCTCCTGTGGTGTGGGTACATCCACTGTGATGATAAGAGGGATTTCGAGGCTTTTGACACAGCGACAGTGAATATTTCGTGATATAGTTCCAAGTCAGTATAGTGTGTGGCTTGGAGGGGAACTTGCAGGCGGTGGTGTTCCCAGGAGTTTGCTGCAATTGTCTTTCAAGGTGATTGATGTCTGAAAGATGCTGTCAAAAGAGCCTTGGCAAGTCGTTTAAGTGCGGCTTATAGATGGTACAGACTGCTGCCAAGTTTCTGATACTGGTTTCTGTCAAACGTCCCAAGTATTATGGGGATTGCACTCAGCCCCATGTATTCAATTTGATAATCTGCAAGCAGGGGGGGAGATGTTTTGCTCCTTGATGTGAACAAGTTAATACGTTTAGTAAAAACTTCATGACATTTCAACACTGCTGGAAAACGCCACATCTGACGGGAGCTCGTCGCCCTGAATCCTTATCATCATCTTTGCCTCTACCTAGATGATTTTGGACCTGCAGGAAGTCTCCAAAATTTTCCGAATTGCCAGTTTGCCTTTTGATTAATATTGGTGCATTATTGCCCTGGCATTCAAAAGACAAAGAAAATGTAGTGTGGGAAATTGTACATTCACTTCAAATCTGTAGGATGCGGTTCAGAATACTATCATACTTAACCACCACGTGGGAGAGCCGGAATGCTCCTCCATTTTACTCAGGCTCTCATCACAGGACAGCGCCCTCATCCCGACGACAAATCAGTGAACATTCGCTCAGCCACCTCCAATGCAATTGTGTCCTTGCTCAAATATGGAGATCAAAACTGCAAACAATATTAAAGATATAGTGTCACCAAAGGCCTGTGCTATTTCAGCAAGAATATTTATTCATGTGCTCCAAACCCTTTTCAATGCAGTCTAAAATGCAGTTTGCCTTAAAATAAAAGAGAAATGTGTCTAAGTGAGGTTATGAATGGCAGCCACCCAAAGACAAGATGAAGGAATAATGAAAGAAATGGGATCACATCAAGGAGGCCAAGGAAACATGATGAAGGCGGATATTATGATCTAAAATTGATGAACTCAGTGTTGAATGCAGGAAGCTATAGAGTGCTGAGCCGAAAGTTGACCCGCTTTTCCCCAGCATTGCTTTTGGTGAGGCCATTTAGCCCCAAGCTTATTTTCTGTCATTCAGAGGTATCGTGGCCAATTGGGAACCAGATGGCCTTTGCCCCGTACATCAATAGATTTGTGTAATAAAACGCTTTCGATCACAGATTTAAAATAAAACTGCCAATTACTGTGTACCAAAGGGAGCTCTGAAATTGCAGCACCCTTGGCGAGTGGAATTGTTTCCTCGTTTCAATGTTGAAATCTGTCTATTTGTTAACTGTTGTCCTTCGCCTCAGTTTCCAAACGAGCTGAAGGGGCTTCTTTAACTGTCCATACCTGTACAAGGGGATCCGAGTCTCTTAGAACATGAATGACGAAAAACGCTTGTGTGCAGGTCCAGCACGTGACTAGGAAAGCAAATGGAATGTTGGCGTTTATTGAGAGAGCATGGAATATGAAAGCAGTGAAGTTTTACTGCAGCTGTGCAGGAGCTTGGGGAGGGCACGTGTGGAATACTGTGTACAGTTTTAGCCTCCGCATCTGAAGACAAAGATCATGAAACAATAATGTTTTTCATAAGATTAATATGGGCCTATGTGTGTGAGTGTGAATGGTTCTGCCTGTGTGACTGAGTTAATTGAATTAGAGTCAGATAGACAGCAAGGTTGAAATTACCAAAATAAGTTAGGTGGAAAAAAACTTTTAAAATGCTAATGCGTAAATATGGACCATGTAGGCTGTGAAGGTTATGTGCATTTTAAGGTAAGTGGAAAGGTGGTTGGGTTTCAACGGGATGGTAGGATGTTTACAAATAACAAGATAAATAGGGCAAGGTTATTACGTTTATTTTTCCGAAAAGGAAAGGGACCATACTGGTTACATGAAATATTTTTACATTATGGGAAAAGTAAATTTCCAAAGGCCCGTAGAGCAATGGGATTTTCAGATTAAGAGAGAGTGAACACATGCATAGTGAGGGATGAAAGACTGCGGTGACGTAGTGGTATTGTCACTGGGCTAGTAATCCAGAGATCCAGGGTAATTCTCTGCGGACCCGCGTTAAAATTCGAATTTGAACTCAATAAATATCCTGAATTTGAAGTCTAATGATGACCACGAAACCATTATCTATTTTCATAATAACCCATCCTTCAGGGAAGGGAATCTGCTGTCCTCAGCTGGTCTGGCCTGCATGTGACTGAACAGCAATGGTTGATACTTAAAAATGCGCGCTGAACGGGGAAAGGGTAATTAGGGATGTGCAACAAATGCAGGCCGAGCCAGAGATGCGACGCCCACATCCCACGAACGTGTGTGACTGAAAGGTAGTTTCAAATCTATTTTGGAATTTTCTGTATTCAATTAAGTGCATCAACTTTCTCGTAATTAATACAAATTGAAAAACCGTTATGATATAGTGGACAAGATTCCCTTGTGGATTTGGTCCACCCGGCAAATATCACCTGCCATGTCTCAACAGATTCATAAGAAGCGTTTCAGAGAAAGTTGACTCAATTCATTCCTGCGATGAAGGGTTTATCTTATGAAGACAGTTTGGGCCTGCACCCATTGGAGCTTAGAAGAAAGCGAGGTGATCTTATTGAATCATATTCTAATCTGTGGTGACTTGATCAGGTGGAAACTAGAAGTAGAGGGCAGAGTTCAAAAATGAGATCTCCATTTGAAGGTGAGATGAGGATTCTTTCTCCCAGAACGGCGTTCATCTGTCGAATTCTGTACCTCCCCTCAACCCCCACCGCCTCCCGCCCACCCCCACCGCCCCCCTCCCGCCTCCCCAACAGCCCATCCTAACCTCGGGTCTCCTACAGACTCACCGCCATTCCACAACATCGCTCCCCCTCAATCCACCTCTCCAAAAAGTAGCAGAGGTGTGGATGTTATCAATGCTCCTGACACACGAAAGGTCCTTCCACCTTGACAAATATTTGCTTCCACGTGCCTTGGAGCTCTTCATGGTGTGAATAGAATTTAACTTCACCGGAAAATATGACCGAACAGTTTAGGTGTTTTGTAAAATGTAATTTCCTGTCTAGTCCGCGGTGGTGAAAGAGCCCAATCCTAACTCCTAGATCAACAGGAAACCATCCTTAAACTCCAGCGAATATAATTAAACCATAGAGTGCTCATTTTGATATCCTTTTGACTTTGTATGATAGATTCCATGACCCTGCTCTTTACACGTCTGTTTAGGTGTATCTCTATTCCCTGTTCATTAAGTCGCCTAGACCTGACTTCATTCGGATATTCTTTATCCCACTTATTTCTCCCTTACATTTCAGTACACCTCAAAACACAAATATATTGAGAAATAACACACAGGTACACACACCACCCGAATAATACAACGATACATCCATAATCCGTTTGAAAATATCACAATATTATTCATAAAGATATATAGTTCGAAATCGATGTAACCCACACCGGAGAAACCACAACAGCTGTGTCAAAAGTGCTATGAAGATGCCACTTTTTTTTTGTTTCCAGAAATGCGAAGAAAACCAAGGTCTAAAATTTTCCATGTTCCTTGTATAATTTGGATTTCAGAGGTTACCAATTAAAAGGTTACATGTTTCGATAGGTTAAATCGAAATAAATCCCATCCTTGAACTGTGTGTACAGGACCAACGGGGCAAAAGGGAAGAGTAATGAACAGTAGAAACAGAACCCGTCAGTAAGAATGTGGGATTTACGCAAAGAGCAGATATTGCAGGCACCAGGTGACAAACCCGCGTGATGTTTTCTCAGTGGTGAGAAACAAGAGAGCAGGGAGCAGTGAAACAAAGGGAAATATATCTCCCATTACAAAACTCACTAAGTACTGGGGGATATGTATGAAAAATAACTTTAAAATCCTAATTTCGAGGCGATCAACCCCAAGGTATTACCCATCGCTGCTACACAGGGCTTAAACAACTCTCTCGAATTTTGTGCAACAATCAAGCCCCACTGCGTCTTCGCTGCTCCATTACATACACCTACAACCATCTGTTTAAAAAAACAATCACCACAACCATATTGTCCATTTTATGCCCAAGGCCGGGGTGACTTTTCATTCATTCATAACATGTGGGAATCGCTGGCTCGACCAGCATTTGTTACCCATCCTTAATTGCCCTACATAACTTGGCGTTGTCCTTCTTTCTTGAAGCATTACTGTCCATGTGGTGTAGGTATACCTAGAGTGCTATGAGGGAGGGAGTTCCAGGATGTTGACATCGGCCTTTTTCTCTTTCTTCTGGGCAGCCTTTGCTGGAAGGGACTTGAAATTCATCATTAAGTGTCAGTATGGAGACCATACCTGCAGGAGGAAATACTTCCGTTGGGGATGATATAACCACTGTTCACCATACTCATGCAAAAGTAAGACTCAGCATGGTTTTGTGACAGGGATATAATTTTTAACCAATTTAGTACAGTTCTTTGAAGAAGAAGCATGTGTTGTTGATGAAAGGGAGCATTTAGACGTACTTTGTTCGGATTTACATAAGGTATTCAATAAGGTGCCACATCAAACGCTATTGCAGAAATTAAATGTTCATGGTGTAGGGGGTAACATTTTATCAGGCTGGCTGTCAGAAAACAGAGATTATGCATAAGTGTGTTTTTGCTTGATGTGACGAGTGAGGTACCGCAGGGTACATGCTCGGGCCTCAAGTTTTTACAATTTATATCACTGGCTTAGATGTGTGGATTTAAGGCATTGTAGCTTAATTTTTAGATGGCACAAAGATAGGTTGGAAAGTTGTCAAGAAAACACAAGGAATTTGCAGATAGAAATAGATGGGTTGAGTGAGTCAGCCAAAATCTAGCAGATGGATCATAATGTTGGAAAAAGTGAAGTTGTCCACGTTGGCAGGGAGAATAAAAACAAATTATTAACTGAACAGAGAACCACTGCAGAGTTCCAAGGTGCAGGGGATCTAGGTGTCCTCGTTCATTTTTCACCAAAAGTTAGCATGCAGGGACAGCACGTAATGCAGATGGCTAATGGAATGCTATCCTTAATTATGAGAGGGATTGAACACAAAAGCAAGGATGTTATGCTTCAGTTATACAGGGTATTGATTGTTGATACACAATATCTCGAATACTGCGTGCTGCTTTGGTCTTTTTATTTAAGGAAGGATTTAAGTTAGTTGCGGATAGTTAAGAGGGGGTTTACAGGATTGATACCTGGAATGAGCGGGTTGCCTTTTGAGAGTAGGTTGGACAGGATGGGCTTGTTTCCCTTGGAGCTTAGAAGAGTGAGGAGTGACTTGTTTGAAGTATATAAGACCTTTAATGGCCTTGACAAGGTGGAGGTGGAAAAGGTGCTCCCTCCTGTGGATGAGCCCAGGGTTAGGCGGCACTGTTTCAAAATTACGTGTGTTCCTTTCAGGACAGAGATGAGGAGATTTTTCTTCTGTCTCAGGCGGTTATGCGACGTCAGACCTCTCTGGCTCAGAAAGCAGTGGAGGCGATTTCATTTATTAGAGGTAGATAGATTCTTGTAAGGCAAGGGAGTCAAAGGTGAAAGTGGTAGATGGGAAAGTGGAAATCGAAATACAAACAAAACAACCACGATCTTGGTGAAAGGTGGACCAGGCTGGAGCGGCCAATTGTCCTCCTTCTGCTCCTATTTCATGTGTTCGTATCAAACGCAGATATTGGAAACCTGAAATAAAAACAGAAAATGTCTGTAACACTCTGCAGACACTACAGCATCCTTGGAGAGAAACAGTATTAATCTTTCAAATCGGTGACCTAAAGGTGCTGGCTGACCTGTTGAAGGAAGCTAGCATTTTCTAACGGTCGAACTGCAAATGTTGAAATTATGACCCCTGGATTCATTCCTAGATTCAGAGAAAAGATTGGGTAATATGAGCTCTCTGGAATTTTGTATAATGAATGATGAAGGGAAGTTTCTTCATTCAAATGTTTGGGAATCGTTGAAGTTCTCGATCCCAGCGGATTGGGAGAGCTCAGTGCATTCAACGCTGAAATCCATAGATTGTTGAATTCTGAAGAGGTCACGGGGTATGA
The DNA here is from genome assembly GCF_964194155.1 of Cetorhinus maximus. Taxonomy (NCBI): domain Eukaryota; kingdom Metazoa; phylum Chordata; class Chondrichthyes; order Lamniformes; family Cetorhinidae; genus Cetorhinus; species Cetorhinus maximus. The sequence goes on from NC_135897.1 coordinate 175,821, forward strand.
GAATGGTCCTGGGTCAATTATGAGCTCGATAGCAAGATTGTTTTTATTATACAGAGAGATCAAAGAGAGGGAAACAGGGAGACAGACAGAAAGACGTTCAAAACATGTCAGATTGAGAATGAAGGACAGAGATATGTCGCAATTCCACATCTTCATTTGCTGAATGTGGCAAAGAGAAAGACTTTCCGAGAAACAAAGATGCGCTCAAAAAGGAGATCAGAAAGAAAGACGAACATATAATAATCACACGGTAAAAAAAGACGAATTTCACACGAGGAAGTAAGCAAAGAAATTATGAACGTTGGGAGGGCTAATATGGAAATTCGCTACACTCTATATGCAAGAGCTTTGTAAAGTGTGGATGGGCAGAGGAAAATCTGTCTCCATCTACACGAAGTTCATAATGTAGTTCGAAAAGCATATTGGTCATTTGGATTATAAATCCAGTAATAGTACATTGAACCACCGGGATCATGCTAGAAATTTAAGACCTGCAATTCGACATTAGTAAGGAATCTTGTGGTTAATGATGATCACCTCTCTTCCGCAATGACATTAGGAAGGGGGCAGATGGCTCCTACTGGGCGGTATTCAAGGATGAAATATTTCAGTTATGATGGGTTGTTGGGGAACTTCGGGCTGTTCGGGTCGTTGACAGGGCCCTCAACCGTGTCCGGCCCATATCCCGCGCATCCTCCCTCACGCCTTCTCCTCCTTCCCAGAAACATGATAGGGTCCCCCTTGTCCTCACTTATCACCCCACCAGCCTCCGCATTCAAAGGATCATCCTCCGCCATTTCCGCCAACTCCAGCATGATGCCACCACCAAACACATCTTCCCTTCACCCCCCCTGACGGCATTCCGTAGGGATCGTTCCCTCCGGGACACCCTGGTCCACTCCTCCATCACCCCCTACTCCTCAACCCCCACTTATGGCACCTCCCCATGCCCACGCAGAAGATGCAACACCTGCCCCTTCACTTCCTCTCTCCTCACCGTCCAAGGGCCCAAACACTCCTTTCAAGTGAAGCAGCATTTCACTTGCATTTCCCCTAACTTAGTCTACTGCATTCGTTGCTCCCAATGCGGTCTCCTCTACATTGGAGAGACTAAACGCAAACTGGGCGACCGTTTTGCGGAACACCTGTGGTCTGTCCGCAAGAAAGACCCAAACCTCCCTGTCGCTTGCCATTTTAACACTCCACCCTGTTCTCTTGCCCACATGTCTGTCCTTGGCTTGCTGCATTGTTCCAGTGAAGCCCAACGCAAACTGGAGGAACAGCACCTCATCTTCCGACTAGGCACTTTACAGCCTTCTGGGCTGAATATTGAATTCAACAACTTTAGATCTTAAACTCCACCTCCCCCCCCATCCCCACCCCGTTTCTTCCCCCCCCCTCTTTTTTATCAATAATTTATATAGATTCTTCTTTCCCCACCTATTTCCATTATTTTTAAATCTAAACTAAAACCTTGTTAGTCTTTCCACCCCACCCCCACTAGAGCTGTACTTTGAATATCCTGTCTTCCATTCTTAATTAGCACTTTTCTCAGACAAATGTCACCACCTTCGACACCTCTTTGACCCTTTTGTCTGTGACATCTTTTGATTATCTGCTCATCTCCACAATCACCACACCCTCAATGTGTCTCTCCCCTCACCCCCCCCCCCCCCACCCCACCCACCTTAAACCAATTTATATTTCTCCCTTCTTCTAACTAAGCTTCAGTTCTGCCGAAGGGCCATGAAGGCTCGAAACGTTAACTGATTTCTTCTCCGCCGATGCTGTCAGACCTGCTGAGTTTTTCCAGGTAATTCTGTTTTTGTTCGGGCTGTTGTACCTCAGGCACAGATGATTATAAAATCACGTAAGAGTGGTTTCCCAGATAGTGCGAGGTTTAGAGAGTCTGAAGAGGGAAAATAATCCCTCTGTGTGCTGGTCAATAACTAAAGGTAGTTGATTCAAAGTCATTGACAAAAGATATACAGAGGACGGGAGCGGAGACATTCCCACTCAGAGTTGGTGGGGTTTGGAACGCTGCATCTGAAAAGGTGGTGCATGATCTTTTTGTGAATAATTTTAGAAGGAAATTGGAAAGTTTTCTTAAAACAAACACCTTACTAAATTGCAATAAACAATAAAATAACTCCGGAGCAGTAAACAAAAGCAACGCACAAAGGTACAAGTACAAAGGCACACACACACACATGACCGCGCACACAGTCAGACACATATAATTACGCTTAAAGCGACATAGGCAAAGTGAGTGAGATACAAAAGTAAGGGTCTAAGTAATCTAGCTTTATTCATGGCAGAGATTTCGTTAGTACACTTGGGTGAAACAGACTTCGGTTGTTGAAAGGTGCGGTATATCATTGACCTGCAAACAGAGGGATTATTTTCCCTGTACACACTCACTAATTCACGCACGATCTAGGAAAACACGTTTAGGAGATTTTATAACCATCTGTGTCTTAAGTAAGGCGCGATTCCTGTCAAAGGAACTTTGATGAAATTTGAAATTGAGATGTAGAAGAAGGATTCGAACCTGCGTGCAATGGATTTCTAATCCATCGCTTTTACCACTCGGCAACAACTACATAACGTGGCAGCATGTAAACAACGCTGATCTCCGTCCAAAACACCTCAAAGAAACACAAGTATGATTTTGACTTCTTATGCTGAATATAAAAGTGTCATCATTCCGCTGACTTCACAGGTCGATATTTTCCTCCTTTGGTCTGAACCCGGTTTGATGCGGAAGTAATTTTTTTCTGCCTATTGCGATTCTTTTCCCAGTCATTCCGAAAAATATTTACACAGAACGTAGATACACACAAATACATTTACAGGTGAAACAGTTACACGCACATTAATTCAGAACCAGCACACAGATGCACACAGCATCTATTTTTAAACATAACATTGCTAATAATTGTACATTCAGAACCTGCTGTAACCCAATCCCAAGATGCCGTAGTAGCTACGTTAAAGGCGCAACAGGAAAGCATTTTTTTAAAAAAAAATAAACACAATTAGAATCCTTTTATATTCTATTATCGTTCTCTGCATTTATTCTGCAATTAGGAATTCAGAAACTACCAAGAAAAAGTGCTCGTGGAATCGATAGAATGCATCGAAAGAAACTGCTTGCTCGGACTGTGTGTGTATTCGGAACGTAGGAGACAGAATTGGAATATAATGGACAGTGGATGCAGAGCCAGTCAGTAAGGATATGAAGATACACAAGGAACATATATTTCAGGCGCCAATTGAACAATGAGTGTATTTTGGATGTGGTGAAAAACAGTGGGCTGGAGAAAAGCAAAGGGGTTTATGTTTCCAGGTACAGCGATCACGTACCGCCAGTGCACATATACAAAAATCCATTTCAAGATCTCAACTTCCAGGCTCTCATATTAGCACTCATTACAATCGATAATTAGGCCACTGTCTCGAATTTTCTGCGACAGTTAGAATACAGACCCATGTAACTAACGGAGAGGCATAAAACCTACAGACGAGTTTGAAATGCAATATTTTGAAATATATCCCATTATTTTGTAGCAGACATCATTGTTCACCTCTTCTGAAGCTGGAAATTCATTAGGAATGCTTTATCTGGGATGACGCTGCACCACAGTGGGAATTGAGAATTTTCAGGAAGGCGCAATTAAGGGAGAAGATCAGCCAAAGAGATCGTGAATTTTTGGAGAATTCGTTAAATCCGGCTGCTCCTATGTCTCACGTTCTTACCAGCACTATTCAGAGGAAACACCAGGGTTATATTTACCTTGGATTGGAAGCAGTGCTGTTTAACCCGTGGGATTCCGGAGTTGTGTTGGTTACTTCAGGAGTTCAGGTTTGATCATCCTAGAAAGGCATAATGATAGAATGGAAACAACGCAAAAGGAAGCCATTCGACCCGTCCTGCCTATGCTGGCTCTCTGAAGGCGAAATTCACCGATTGTCAATACCCAGCCTTCTCCTGATCATTTACTTTCCTATTCAGAGCTTGTCCCTGTTTCTATTCTTTTCAGAAATGAAGGATGTTCTATTCTGTTTAAATGAAGTGTTAGTTTAAATGGTGGGAAACTGCTTTCCCCCGCGGTAGGCGTGGGGCTGAATAATGTCATACAGTTGGCACTGATTCACAGCGATGGTGTCTAGGCCAACCAAGGGAAAAACAGGAAGCCATTTTCTACTTTAGGGCAGATGGAAATCTAGAAAGAATTCTTCAAAGGTGAACGACTCTACAATATTTTCTAGTAGACAGTACTTATTGGCAAATCGAAGAACTTATCTGTCTCCTCTGTTCTCTTGAATAATTCAGGATCCCTTGTTCTTCACCCCCCCCCCCCCCCCCCCCCCACTGTTGCGTTACAGGGAGGAAAGGCCTCGAGTCAAAAGGCAACGTCCAGACCGGGAATCAGACCATAAACCCTCAAATTAAATGTCTGTTGCTTTACCGATTGAGAGAACCGGCTGGATTAAGCATGTGGCTTCACTATCTGACATGAGGCATTACAAAGATGTTTTTTTTTTTGCTTGCATTCCAATTTGGTAGTTCACCCTCTACCGCTCATTCCCCTCATCGGCAGACCAGCAGCCTCCCTTTCGCTTCATTTCACAACCTCTCTAACTTACACCAATTACTTGCTCCTTACCGATGGTGTGTGATAAGACAACTGTTGTTACCCAGGTATCTGCACTGGGCCTTCAACGTTTTGAACATTGTGTTTATTTCGGAGACGTGTTAAATTGAAGCGATTGGAGAGGGAAATTCCAAACCAACAGAGATGGATTTAGCGAGTGGGTAAACAATCCCACATGGTGTTTCTTGTGGGAAGGTGTGAGATAAACACGTTTAATGCAAGAATACTGATTGTAAGTAAGGTTCTAAATGTTGAGAAACACAAAAAGCCCAAGGTCTTCCTCAAAAAACTCCAGCGCTGACAGCGTCCCACTCTTTCCTGCCTAACATCAAGCAACAAAAGGCCAATTACTTCTTGCAGGCAGTTATCACCGGCAATAATTCAAAATTATCCTGATGCATGAACCTCCGGAGGCAACAATGATTCGATCTGGCTTCTTTATATGGGCACATCATTTTCAATGCTACTTCTGGACCCCCCTTTATTTTAATTAAAAGCCAATCGTTGACTAAATGGATAGAGCCACGCAAGAGACTTGAAATCAGAGTCTCCTATTTGCTAGAGAGGGGCCTGAGTCAAATTAAACACGGTTGGAACTTTCACTCAAAGGTTCGATTGCAAAGTTTTGAATGTTATCGCCCTTCTTGCTGCAAACACCATTGTTCACCTGTTACAGGGTTTTGACAGAGCAAATTCTGAACTTATATCGGCATTGGGCGTTCAAAGCTTTGAAAATTGCATTCTGTTCGGGGAGATATGAAGTCGCAGCAATACCAGCGGGAGATATAATGGCACCGGGGCAGGAGGTTTAGAGGGGAAGTGAGGAAGAATGTTTTAACCCGGCAAACTGTGAACTTCACTGCCTGAAAGGGTGGTAGATGCAGAATCCTCATAACATTTAAGAAGTATTTGGATATGGAATTGCGATGCCATGGCTACTGGCTACTGCCGGAAAATGGAATTTGAATAATTAGATATTTGTTAGAGCACCACAGACTCGATGAGCTGAAGGGCATTTGTCTGTGCTGTTGATCAATATGACTCTCATCCCTCTAAACATCCCGTTCTTTCCTTAAATCTATGGCCCCTGGTTATTGATCCATCCACCAAGGGAAAATGTTCCTTTCTGCCGACCCTATCTATGCCCTTCATAATTTTATACCCCCCAATATTGCCCCCCACCCCCCCCTCAATCTCCTCTGCTCCAGGGCATATAACCCCAGTCTATCCAATCTCTCCTCATAACCACAACTCTCCCGCCCAGACAACGTCTTGGTAAATCTCCTCTGCACTCTCTCTAGTGCAATCAGATCCTTCCTATAACGCGTATTCCAGAACTGCACGCAATACTCTAGCTGTGGCCTAGCTTTATACAGTTCCAACATAACCTCCCCACCCGTATATAATATGCATCTGTTAATGAAGGCTTGTATCCCACATGCCTTCTTAACCACCGTATCTGCCTGTCCCACTACCTTAAGAAACCAGTGGATATGAACTCCAAGTTGCCTCTGATCCTCGGTAATTCCCAGGGACATACGATTCATCGTGTATTCCCGTGCCTTGCATATCCTGCCCAAGTGCATCGCCTCACATTTATCCAGAATAAATTCCATTTGCAACTCATGAGCCAATCCTACCTGCCTGTCTATATCCTCCTGTAGTCTAAGGCTATCCTCCACACTATTCACCACCCCGCCAATTTTCGTGTCGTCCGCGTACATCCTGATCAATCCTCTTGCATTCAAGCCTAATCGTTTATATATACCACAAAAAGCAAGGGACCCATGACCGAACTTTGTGCAACCCCACTGAACACAGATATACAGTCACAAAAACACGCCTCGACAATCATCCTCTGCTTCCTGCCACTCATCCAGTTCTGGATCTAATTTGCCAAATTACCTTGGATCCCATTGACTCTTACCTTCCTTATGAGTCTCCCATGTGGGGACTTAGCAAAAGGCTTGCTGTAGTTCAAGTGCACTACTTCAAATGCATTGACCTCATCTACACACCTGGCTACATCTTCGAAACATTCAATCTTATAGGTCGGACATGAGCCCCCCTTAACAAAACCATGCTGACTGTCCTTGATTAATCCCTGCCTCTCCAAGTGAAGGTTAATTCTATCCCTCAGAATTGCCTCCAGTAATTCCCCACCATTGATTTTTGACTGACTGGCGTATAGTTCCCTCATTTATCCCTTCCTCCTTTCTTGAATAACGGTTCCACATTTGCAGTCCTCTGGCACCTCTCCTCTGACCAGGGAGGTATTGAAAATTTTTGCCAACGCCCCTGCTATCTCCTCTCTTGCCTCACTCAATAGCCTGGGGTGCATTTAATCCGAGCCTGGAGATTTACCTAATTTTAAGACTGCCAGACAATTTAGAACCTCATGCTTTTCTGCGCTAATTACTTTAATTATATCACAGTCCTTCTGCCTGATTTCCAAACCCACATCGTCCCCCCCACTTGTGAACACCGACACAAGGTGTTCATTTAGAACCCCATGTACGTATTCCGGCTCCACACACAAATTAACACTATGGTCCTTAGTGAGACCGATTCTTTCCCTTGTTATTTTCTTACTGTTAATGTACTTCGGATAACTTCGGATTTTCCTTTATCACCGCTGCCAAAGTTTTTTGATGCCCGCTTTTTGCTCTCATAATTTCCTTTTTATGTTCCCCCCTGCACATCCGAATCGTATCTCGGGATTCCGCTGTTTTGAGCCCTCGGTGTCTGCCATCAGCCTGCCTTTTTCTCTTTATCCAATCCTGTATACCCCTCGGCATCCAGGGTTCCGTGGATTTGTTGGTCCCACCCTTTGCCTTTACTGGAATAAGTTCGACTGTACTCTCCCTATTTCCTTTTTGAATGAGTTCCACTGTTCTAACGCAGATTTACCTAATAGCAGCAGAGGTGAATTGAGAGATTTTGAGGTGCAGGAGCTCTAAGCAAACGAGTTGGTCATATCATTTCTAAATATTCCCTTGTGTTCTTTCCTTTTGCATTAATCATTTCAAATACCAATAAAACTGTCCGTTTTTAGTGAACACTATTCGTTCCCAGAGGCATTTTATTTCGAACCTTGTGGTTTTGCGAATCGTTGGTCTTTAGCAAAGCTAAAAGTTCATTACGCCACAGTTCAATAATTGAATAGCAGCTAATGAAAGCATGAATTACAGATAACTTCATTGAAGGTTGCAGGGCAGTTTGAGAAAGCAATCCTGGGTCATGAATCCTGAGTTTTATGAATCGGGACATAGAGTAAAAAAGGACCTAAATTATGAACCTTCATAGAATACTGGTTCAGCTTAAAGGAAGGTTTTAGAAAGAGTTCTACAAAAATTTATGAGAATGATTCCGAGGATGAGAGATTTCCGTTATGTGGATAGTTGGGCGAAGCTGGAGCTGTTCTGCTTGGAGAAGAGAAATTTGAGGAGAGAATTGTTAGATGTGCTCAAAATCATGAGAGCTATGGATATTGTAAGTGAGGAGAACTGATCCCATCGAAAGGAGCTCGAAAACCCTAAAGTGATTAGGCGTCATGAGGAAAACTTTCTTTATGCAGCAAGTGGTTTGGACCAGGAAGCCACTGCCTGAGTGCGTGGCGGAGACAGATTTAATTGCAGTTTTCAAAATGGAACTGGATAATTACCTGAAAACACCATATTTTCAGGCTTTAATGGAAAATGCGGAGGAGAGGGACCGACTGAGCTGATATTGCAGAGAACCGACAGAGAGACAATGTGCTGAATGGCCTCCTTCTGTGCTGTAACAATTCAATGGTTCTTTCGTAACCTTGCTTTACTGCCCTGTCACCAAATCTACTCAATAACTGAGAGAGAAAAAAAACGTATTTCGCCACAAATACTAATCAGGACAATGGAAGGCAGCCGTATTCGGTGGGATAGCATCCATTCTATGTATAAAGTTCATCCACAACATTTCCTTCAGATTATTTATACTCGGCCAATAGGGAAACTTTAGCTTTATAGCACCATACAATTTAAAACATGACTAGAAGTTCCCCACCGCACAACATTCCCCACGTACCCCTTTCCCCGCTAGCACCAACAACCGCTCCCTCCGCCCGCCCCCAACAACCTGGAAACCTAATCGCGACGACTAAATAATTCCGCAGGTTGATTTGTGGACAGTCAGACATGTGGCACATTATCCAGAAACATGAGGTATATATGTCAGTTCTGACCCAAAGTCATCGACCTGAAAACGGTCACTCTGCTGTCTCTGTTCACAGAAGCTGCCAGACCCACCGAGCATTTCCAGCATTCTCTCGTTCTATATTAAATATCTGTATGGACAGCTGCGGCCAGTCTTTTTCTGTATGTTTCGGAGGGATGAAATATTCTCCCGCCCCCATCCCCCTCTTATTTCTTAATCGTTAAACAGAACAAACGCTGGAAGGAGTGAAATACCAGTTTTCTTTCGTTTCTGTGGTTAGTTTTGCGGGAAATTCCAATTGTGCAGGGTCTCTGTTCACGAGCTCGATGCGTCACTGCAGGTTTGAAAATGAAAATGATGTTGACACTTAGACTGATACAAGCGTCGCCTCCGATGCTGCAAAAAACGAGGAACAACGGCTGCAAACGCAATTTAAATTCGGATGACACTCGCAATTCACAATGGTATTGATTGATAAAGAAACAGAATTAAAATGAAATAATTAGTCACCGCTCGCTTCTTATGCACACGGAGACTTTTCACCTGCATGCAAGATAAAGAGAGAAGTGTCCTTGAATTAAACGTTGTCAAATGCCAAAAATGGCTGCTGCACTACAAACATACCACATTTTAAGTGATTGTGCGTGATTGACAAAACATGTGGGTTTTGTGATCCCTCCCGCTATATATTGGATAACATTGATTGCAATAGGCAGATTGGTGCAGCTATCTCTTGCATCTGCATTCAGTTTAATAGCTAGATATAACTGCCCTCTTGAAAGCGACTATTGTCGTTCCTAGGTCAATTGCACTTAAGAGAATTGTCACTGTTTTGGCCGCTGTCGATTGGTGTGATACATAATCGATGTCTCGCCAATTGGAAGCAGTAATATTCTCCAGAAGGTTGACGTGCCGTTTAATTTTGTGACTCCGCTTTATGTTGAGTTATCAGGTGTACACGTCACTATCAACTGTGCATATTCAAGGATTAAATGGCTGCTCCTGCATTAAATTTGAGCGATTAGTAGATTTCTTTGACCTATCAGCAATTTTTCAGCGACATGTCATGCCACCCTTTCATTCTCCAAGCCCAGTTACAAGCTAAATGTATCTTCGAATTTTCCTTATTCCTCTTCTAGGCATGCCAAAGAGTATGTGTGCAAAGACGCATCAGTCAAAGCATTAACCATGCTCCTACTGTGAAATAGAAGATTGCAAGCAGCAACACTTTCATACAATGGAGTCATGTACCCAGAGTACTGATTAAAATATAACTGCATTAACTCCGGCAATGCGTAACATTACCTTATAATCAGGCGATCTGAATTCGGAAGGAATTAAAACAAAACAAGAAAAAAATACTTGGAGGCACCGGATCACCTCCAGCAATGTTTGAGTGATTTCATCACGAATAACTTAGCGCACAGGCCTCATCAGTAATGTTAGAGTGTGGTAACAGCTAGAAATGTTATAATGATTCTCTGCACGGGCACAAATGTTAATTCACGTGTAGGGGCTTCCTTAGTGAGGTTAAAGTCACCATCAGTAAAGTTACGGTGACATCATCAACAGTGAAATTTAGTGAAAGGATATCACGAATAAGAGTTGAGCAGTAGCTGACCACTAGCCGGACAGTTGGGTTACCGCCAGTGATGTTATGCCAATATCACCATCAGGAATAGTAGAATAGAGTCACCGTGAAAATTGTGGAACAGGATCAAAGTAAATATTTCGAAAACAAAATACTGCGATGCTGGAAATCTGAAATATAAAAAAAAAATCAATGCGAACCATTACCAGAAGCATTAAATCTGAATCACTCTCTACTGATTGGACAAGATCTGCTAAGTATTCCCAGCATTTTTCTGTTTGTATTTCACTACATATAATGTTGAAGCAGGGCATCCCTCGATTTGAGTGGAGTTTTCATTGATAAGAATAGATTCAGCTCAGTCCGGATACTTTTATAGCATGTTTCTCATTATTCCTGTTAGAGTAGACAACGGCTACCATTGTTGACTGACAGCAACAGCATACAGTTACGGATAGTATCGCTAGTATTGTTAATGTTAGAGCAATATCATCGCCAGTAATAAGAACACCTAGTCATCATGAGGTATCGCCAAAGAATACAGCAAGATTAAGATATGTTATTACAGTCCATAGCAAGTTTGCATTCTCAAATGGATGAGTTAATATTGCAGCGGAATAATATGAAGCCCAAAGAATCCAACACTGTCCAGGAGGTACGTTCGTTTTAACTTTCAAGGGCCATGCGCAGAACACATTCCAACTGGGGTTACCTTCCGTTCATTAATTTTAATTGACGAAGTTTCTGGAACTGAGCTGGTCAATTTCCCCATTGGCGGACCGGGATCTCTGAAGAGGTAAATTATTCGCTTGTTTGTTAAGTGACTATAACTAATACGAATTATTGTGTAAACTGATTTCATCACAGCGACACAAATTTGCCTATAAAGGGGGAAACATTTACGGATCTTCAGTACAATCAAAAAACTGAGTGAGCCTTTGCATCCTTCTACTAAAAAATGATCCGGCCAACGATCCTACAAGTAACAGATATTTACTACCCAATTCTCGCAGCCTTTGGTATTCCCGGTAAGTCAGTGTTGTCTAAAAGCTGTTGAGGATTTCACTGCTAGTGATTATGTAGATCATTGAGGGACACTCTCCTGGCCCAGTAATTACTCTACCTGGATAAACTGCTGAATATCAGCGGGAAACCGAGCCCTTCACAGGCCCCGTGAGCCGCGGTTCTGCTCAGTAGATTGTGGGCACCTGGAATTTAATTTTCCTCCTCACACTGAAGGAGAGAAGGTTGATTCCCCGCCCATCTAATAGTTCATAGATCATGAACGAATGCGTTTTTTAGCGTAGGAGGTAACTATCTCATACGTAATGTTGCCCATTGTCTACATTACAGTGACAATTCCAAGTACTGCAGCGTCCTGCGCTCAGCAGAGGACGGGAAGATATTTTGAGAAACAGCGAGCTGCTCCTTATTCCTCCCACGCAAATAATGTTTGTGGATCTAACCGCTCACGTTCAGTTCCTGAATGGGTCCTTCAGAGCGGTTATAAATAGGCAAGGAGAAACGTTTTGAATCAGTTTGGATAGTTTTTACTTCTTCAGCTGAATGATTTTTGAATTTATTGCGCCCTGTAATGGATTGAGCCCCAGTGATAATTATCAAATTCACTCGGTGTATCGCACGGTAACGGCCTGATGACAGGAAGGTTGTATGTTGTATGGAAACCTGTTTATTATTTAACTGTTTAACTTCAACAAGTTATAGAAATATTCCATTTTAACTTCACAAAATTGATATCGGTAACGTGAATGTCCCTTCGAGGTACTCACGGTGCCTTGCACTATACAGTTCCATTGAGCCTCAATCCAGTGCCAGTAATGATGGTTATTGAAAGGGAATCGGGCGATATGTATGATGGACGATTGATCCTATTCAGCCTGTTTTACATTTTTGTCTGAAGTCAACATTAGCCCCAGTTGAGGCATCAATGCCGAAGGGCGGCAGTATTGAGAGGAGTTTGGGGCTAATCTCTGTTGCCATTCTCCAGATTGAATTCGAGTGACCCTTCTTTCAGCAGCATGATAACATTAGACTGAAATTCACCGGGAGGACGGCAGACTCCCACTCTCTATACATAGTGTCACTGTCCACTTGAGGATCAATTGCCTGAAAGAACTGAAGTTCCTAAAGGACCCCGATGGAAGAGAACAATGGACAAGATCTCACTTTTCAAAACATGTACTGTAAAAATTAAAACCAAAGTCAAAAAATATATAATTTAGTGCTAATTTTATTCTCTAGAAATTATTGGTTATAGTTGAAGCAGCTGATTATAGTTGAAGTCTCACGGATATCTCAGCTAGCCCTCAGCAAATATTTGGCACTGTGTTCGGTCCTGATGACTCTCACAACTGCACCTTTCTCCAGCAGTGCTCAAACACTCTTCTTCAAGTAGGGTCTGATTCTCAAGTGGTCTCCAACAGCCACTTGACTCCATACCAGCTCCACGGATATGATTATCTTCAACGAGGCCTACTCCTGTGACGCAACTTTGACTCGAGTCACAACAGTCCAGAAGGTGGAGTTTTCCCAGATACACTGTCACTCACCTTTCAATAACACTATGGCGCACAGTATGATCAGCTTTGGTTAAAAAAAAACCTCTCAGCTCTTCAGCGTGCCTGGATGGTTCGCAGCTTCCCTCAGGTTTCAGTCGTTTAAACTTGCTCCCACACATAGCTTCAGCGAGAGCCCCTGGGCCTTGGCCGATTGTGATGGAAAGGAATTCAACTTTTTAGACTCCTGCTTGTTCTGACCACAGACTTAAACTCCATCACCCAATCTGTTCTACTTCCCAATTATAAAACCACATCAGTTTCCATTTCTTAACCAATAACATGCAGAGCTTCATTTCTCAGAAGCAGGGTGTGCAATTAGCAGATCCCTCCCCCAGGAACCTAGTTCCGTTCTCTGTTTCAGCTCCGGGCAGCCGCAAAAATACTGTCCTTGAAGCAATTTAGTCACAATGGGATGGATATTTTTTATGAATTTTCAGAATTTCATCAAAATTGGCCAAATTACAAATCGGATACGTGCATATAACATTGGGAATAAATGCACAGGAACATTTCCTAGAATATTCTGCGGAGAATATCTCAGTGTCCATGTTACCTACTTTCTCTCCTTTTTTCCCACAGCGAACCTGCTGACAATCGTGATTCTCTACAGAGGAAACTGCGGCCTTTCCAAATGCATTTCTTTCTATATGGTGGCCATGGCAACCACCGATTTACTGGTTATGCTCAACAATGTTCTCGTGTATAAAATCCTGAGTAAGCGTATTCCACATATAATAATGTCTTATACACCCATTTGCAAGTTCATAATGTACGCAAACAACGTCAATCTGTATTTATCGGTTTGGTTTACAGTCTGCTTCACATTTTACCGATTTGTATCTATCTGTTGTCACAAGTTTAAGACAAGGTATTGCACAATGAGAACTGCGGCTGCAGTTCTAACAACAATCGGTACCCTCTCATTTTTAGAGAACGTACCCTATTGGTTTGCATTTGAACCCAAGCGAACAATTGACAATGTTCACTGGGGTTTCCAACCCAGCCTGGAATTTTATACATCTCCTTTTGGTGTAATATTTACTTGGCTACAAAGTATTTTATTGAATTGGATTCCTTTCACTTTGATATTACTGTTTAATTGTTTGACAGTGAGACGGATTTTAGTAGCCAGTCGAGCCCGTAAGGAGCTCCGGGGACACAGCAGCGACAATCAGAGTGATCCAGAAATGCAGAACCGAAGGAAGTCGATTATATTACCGTTCACTGTATCGGGTACGTTTATACTGTTGTGGCTGACAACAGTCGTTTGTTCGTTAGTCAGTGATGTGGTCATTCATGTACGACCCGATTATACAGCTCCTGCATACATCGCCACTAAAACCGGACAAATTCTCATGCATTTGAGTTCCTGCACAAACGCGTTTATTTATGCAGCAACACAAACTAAATTCAGGGAAGAGCTGAAGAAGATAGTGAAATCCCCTTGGACAATTATTCTGATACTGATAAAAAATGCAAAATGAAAGCAACTCTTCCCGTTCTAGCTATAACTAAATTGTAGCCTACTTTCCAGTTTTGAATGGTGGCCTTTTTGCTGTAACGACAATGTGTTGTTCTTTTTAAAGGTATCAGAAAGCTTTGCCCCTCTTTGTGTCATGTGTTTTATGTCTGCTGATATTCTACGGGGATAATGATTGTTTCTTGTTATAGCGGCGCACTTGCCACTCAGGGTACATAGAGAATAGTTTTTAACATTTTTCAGTAGTGGAGAAAAACCTCTCTGTGTTGGCCTTAACTCCCTTGCACGGCAGGTCCTGCACTGAGAAGCACCACTTTAACACAGCTAAGGTCCCAAAACTTCTCGAGACCACAGCATTGAAGTTAAGTTGATGTTGCGCATCCAAAACACTGAGGACGTCCTGACACGTGCACACGCACATAAATTGCCCCGCAAGTTTTAACTTCTGGTTGGCTGATTTGCGTTGTCCTGGACCCGCTGTCAGTGTCTCCCGCACAGAGCTCAGTATGAGATGCTTGGGGGTCAAATACACCGGAATGACCTGTGTGCTTACGCTGCAAATGTTACGCTGGTTGAAACTTGATCGAACTCAGAATAACCAGCATAACTGAACTAAGCACCACTCCAACACGCCACCTCACCAACACCACCCGCATCCACACCCCCCACCCACCCCCCCACCACCCAAAAAAAAAGCCTGAATACTTTCCCAACGCTGACAGCCTGCCCGATCCGACTGCCCACGAGACGCGATGCCCACCCCACCTGAATATCCTCTCTCCGACCCGGCTATCCCATCCAACTCGATACAACCCGACTACACCCGATCTGAGTGCCCACAAAACCCAATTACCCACCTGCATGACCCGACTGCCCACCCAACCTGATTAACCACCTCCATGGCGTGACTACTCACCAGACCTGAATGTTTATCCTACCCAGCCAATTACCCACGCCTGACTCGAATACCCAAGCCCAGCTTGAGTACCTACGCGACCCTGGCCACCCCCTGTCACCCCACCCAACCTGAGTTCCCCCACGACCCGACTACCTACCCCTGACCCGTCTACCCATCCAACACGACACTTGACTTGCTGCTTCCCAAATGCTGATTTGGCAACAGCTGGGAGGACGGGACAATCTGAACCAAGGTTGTCATTACCTTTCTGCACTTCTCTGTGATTTGGGTCAAACGGCCTGTGAGCTGCGAAGGGTTTGGTCCTCCTTCAGAGCCGAAGGTACAGTTCAAATTAGTGGCTTTATGAGAGCTGATGGAATGTGTTCAGGACGGATGAGACTGAAGCCAGCGGTCAGATTCCAAACCAACGGTATTAGGACTCAACTACATTTGAAGCTACTGGGTTACTGTCTTGGCACCTGGACACAACTATCCACCCAGCCCGACTACACCACCAATCCGAATATTCAACCGACCGGACTATAAACCCGGAATATTGCCATCCGACCCGAACTCTCCAGCCTAACCGAGCACACAGCCAATCAGGCAATACCGCAGATCCGCCTGCCCATCCGACCGGACTACACCACTAACCCGACTGCCCACCTGAAACTAACTGCCCAGCCGACTCGAGTATTGATCCGAACACTGCCCACCATACCCAAACTATCCAGCCAACTCGACTGTCTGCACGACCCGCTGCCCACCAGACTATGCCACCGACTTGACTTCCCACCCTACCGGACTGCTCAGCTGATCCATCTATACACCCGACTGGACTGCTCAGCTGATCCGTCTATACACCCGACTGGACTGCTCAGCTGATCCGTCTATACACCCGACTGAACTGCTCAGCTGATCCATCTATACACCCGACTGAACTGCCCGTCGTATCGGAAGCCTCAGCCGACTGGTTTATACACTCGACCCGACTACCCACTCACAAACTCAGCCAGTCACCCACTGAACCACTCATCCATTCGCTCACCAAAATACCTGCATTCTTTAAAAGTCTTGCGACGTTAAGAAACTTCCGTGAATATGGCAGCTATTGTCATAAAAAGGGTTTGTGTCCCCTCTTCCGCAACCTTCATTTCGCTCATTGGACTTGCCCTCGGGATCCGCGCTCACCCATCTTGGATTCAGCTGGGATCTGAAGTTCAGCCTGAAAATAGGCACTAGCTTTGGGCATCAGAAAGCGCCACAGGCAGTGGCAATGTGGCCAGCATAAAAGCTGTCCGGAAGATCTGAGATATAACCTCTGCCTCCATAAATTCCACAGCCTCAAATATTCTCTCGGCAAAGGGATTGGTTCTTCTGTCAGCTCTAAATTCTTTACACCCTCTTATCTGTGGGCGTTCGTTGCTGATCCATCAAATGATGGAAGCAGTGTGCTGCTTCCCTCCCTCCTTATGTTAATCACCTGAGCACAACTCGCCAAAGTATACCTACCCTATTTCAATTAAAAACCATTGAATGTCAATAAAGTGCAGTTAAACAAGTTAATTAACATATTTCTGCAGGAGATGGTTGTGCCCTTGCACCTCCCCACCAGAGAAGAATGGATTTTACAGATGGTAGTTGTCCAAATGGCAGCCACATTGCAGGAGAGATTCCAATCAAAGGCCAGGGGACCCATCCATCTGGAATGGGTAACCGGAAAATACAGGAATGCCTCCTAACAGGTCATGCAGACTCGAAGACCTTCTCAAATAGAATTTAAAAGACTGTCATGACGTTCTTCCATATTGTATCATTTTTTTTCTCCTTGCATTATAGTAGCAGTCATTTTTTATCCATTGCCTGCTAAGTAGCGAAGAATATGTCAATTTGAAATAACACGAGGCTATCGGGCCAGCACTGACCCTGCAGCAAGGGTCAGTTTCAGGATGAAGTGATACGAAACTTATTTAAAGGTATGCCGTTGCACACTGATTCATAAACTGCAGAAAACTTTACTCGTTTGATAGCGTGTGGAAATGAAATCATTTTTCATGCATCATCATTTTAATAGGCAGCAATGATACAGGAGAAGAGCAAGGTTTATAAATCAGGAATTGGCAGAATTTCAATTAGCTTGATCAAGATTGAGACGATCTGTTGAACAGCAAGTTAATGCGATAATAGTTTTTTTTCCGAATGGGGTGGGAGGTGGTGGTGTGGAGAGCAATTTGTTCTTTAGGGGAAACTATCAACATTCAACAATGGTACGTAAATGAAATCATCGTTATATGACATTGAATTTAGCAATTCTAGAGTTATGTACTGGAGGATTCTATAGGTTAGGATGTAGAAGGAGTGAGAACAATGTGTGAAAATGTGTTCGTAGTATTTCACTTGAACTAAAAAATGTAAGATTTGAATTCCCCCCGAAAAATAATCATTGCGAGATTCTGCAATTACGACTTTTAACTGTATTTCAAATGTAATAAAATTGAGTGGCCTCTCAATAAGACAATGGTTCACTGCAATGCTCAAGAACCTGATTAAAACAGTTATACATCAATAGCGGTATAACTTATATTCTGAATGGGCTTCATTCATTACCTATCATTATGCTTAGTTTAAGCGCCACGCTGCCATGTTCTCCTTCATGTTGAGATTCTCCAAAAGTCAAAGCTCACGTGCTTGCATGTTCCCAATGGGCCCCTGTGCGACAAAACTGAATAGGTACTTTTAAAAGGCACAAAATGCATCGTATGCAGGAGATGCAGCATAAGTGAACTTCTGACCACATATCGTCTCGATCGCATCGATTACATATTGTCATCCAGCATCGACATTCCTGCTGCTAACCTCTCCCGTCATGTTTATGTCAGCTCCAGACTTGGCTAGTGCATTGTTACTCTGCCCGCATTCCATCGTCTACTCTCCAGAAACGGAATATCAGAGGAAGCCGTGTTGCCCTGAATGTAGCTGGCACTGAGGCCTATTCATGCAACACCAGTGCTCGTTGAAAGTTTACTCTCGGTCGACCAAAGTCTCGAATGGATTATTTTCATTCCCGTGTTCAAATCCATCCATGGTCCTGCCATCGTCTGTGATCTCCAACTTGTATGCAATCTTCTGAGAGTTCTGTATTCCTCATGTTCTGGCTTCTTCATCCCCTAATTCTTTCACTACACATTGTTGGACTTGCCTTCAGATGTCTGGGATCTACACCCTGACATCCTCTCCCAAAGTCTATTTCTCCTCATTTAAACCGATACCTGGTCACTTGCCCTAGCACTTTAAATACCTGGTCCAATATGCCGATTTAACCAAATATACTCATGTGAAGCCCCGCGAAGCTTTTTATTAACCACATCGTATCAACAAACGGTGTGATTTGCTACAATGAACAATCCATTATTTTCAGTCTGTCCCCAACAAATGTCTCAATGGCTCAGTCCATATAAATTGTATGGAGTATTAATTGCTCAACATTATTGAGGATTGGTTCAATTCATGATATTAAACCTCTGGTCATCACTGTTTACAGTTTCAGCACAGGAAAGGAATCCAAGCCCGATTCACAGCGCATTCACTGGTAACCAGCACTGGGGAAGAGAGGGCCACAGCCCAGTGACTATTGTCAACTATAGGTCCTTAACTGTTCCCCACAGGGTTCGCAAAATCAGTCCAGGTCAGCCTGTGCTGGAGAGATAACCGAAGGTGGCGACTTTGTTTCTTTCATTCAAGGGATGTGAGTGTCGCAAGCCGGGCCAGCATTTATTATCCGTTTCTTGTGGTCATGAGAAAGTCGTGTTGAGCTGCATCCTTGAAATGCTGCAGTCCATGTGGTGATGGTACACTCACACCGCAGCTACGAAGGAAGTAACAAGATTTTGAACCAACGACAGTGAGGGAACGACTATATATTTCCAAGTCAGGATCGTATGTGACTTGGAGGGGAGCTTCCAGGTGGGTGTGAGTGCATTTATCTGCGGCCTCTGTCTTTCTAGATGGCAGTGGTGCTGGGTTTGGAAGGTGCTGTCGAAGGAGCCTTGGTGAATTCCTAATGTGCACCTTGTAGATAGTACACACTGCTGCTACTGTGCGTCGGTGTTGGAGGGGGTGAATGTTTATGGATGTGGTGCCAATCAATGGCGTTGCTTTGTCCTTGGCGATGTCAAACTTCTTGAGTGTTGTTGGAGCTGCACTCATCCAGGAAAGTGGGGAGAAGCAAAAGATGCAACAACTGCCCCTTCACTTCCTCTCTCCTCACCGCCCAAGGGCCCAAACACTCCTTTCAAGTGAAGCAGCATTTCACTTGCATTTCCCCTAACTTAGTCTACTGCATTCGTTGCTCCCAGTGCGGTCTCCTCTACATTGGGGAGAGCAAACATAAACTGGGCGACCGTTTTGCAGAGGACCTGCGGTCTGTCCGCAAGAAAGACCCAAACCTCCCTGTCGCTTGCCATTTTAACACTCCACCCTGCTCTCTTTCCCACATGTCTGTCCTTGGCTTGCTGCATTGTTCCAGTGAAGCCCAACGCAAACTGGGGGAACAGCACCTCATCTTCCGACTAGGCACTTTACAGCCTTCCGGACTGAATATTGAATTCAACAACTTTAGATCTTGAACTTCTTCTTCCAACCCCACCCCCTTTCCCTTTCTTCCCCCTCTCTTTTGAATTTTTCCAATAATTTATATAGATTTTCCTTTTCCCACCACTTCCAAAATTTTAAAAAGTATACCTTTAATGCCCTGTCAGTCTTTCCACCCCACCCCCAAGAGAGCTGTACCTTAAGTGTCCTGCCATCCATTATTAATTAGCACGTTCTTTCAGATAATATCACCACCCTCATCACCTCTTTGTTCCTTTGCATGTGACATATTTTGATTATCTGCTCCTATCACCGCTTGCTTGTCCCTACAACCACCACCCCCACCCACCAACTTCACTCCCCCCACCCCCCCCAACCTTAAACCAGCTTATATTTCACCCCTCTCCTAATATTACTCAGTTCTGTTGAACGGTCATGAGGACTCGAAACGTCAACTCTTTTCTTCTCCGCCGATGCTGCCAGACCTGTTGCGTTTTTCCAGTGAATTCTGTTTTTGTTTTGGATTTCCAGCATCCGCAGTAGTTTTTTGTTTTTATCTCTGTCCCTATTCCAGTTCAGTTGCAGTCCCTCTACTGCTACATTGTTCGAGGTTCAGTTGTCATTCCTATACTGTCAAATCGGAATAGGATTTTGAATAGGACAGTGTTCTCCTGCGGCATCGCAGGTGGAGCCTTTTTTTCTTCCACACTTCTTGCCTTTGGAAAATTTCTGCCTCTTGTCCTGACAAATCCGTCCTTCTTTTCACACTTCTGTGCAATAAACCTGTCAGCATCATGGCAAGAAATATTTTCCCCTGCACAGCGGAACACTTGCAGACGAGCAGTGACATCGCTGTCAATTGTGCCCATGCCTGCCGTTCGCTGCAATGCTGCAGGCAACTTCACTCGAGACAACTTGCAAGTGTCAGTGCATCCAATCATATTAGCCTACCATAAAGTCATTGCATTCCAGATATCAACAGTCCTCTACACGACAACAATAACACACTTCACAACAATTTCACGCAAATACTGCATCTGTCAGCAAAGTATATCCATTATCAAATTTCTGAACAGTCAGTTAGCTGCTGGCGAGGCCAAAAAAACATTTGCTGCTTCGAGATGTCTTTCAAAAAAGCAGCAGAATATACTCCTAATTTGTTGTTAATTATTCTCAAACATGCCCGGAACGAAGAAAATACTGAACCGCGCAACGTCTACTTCATTGCTGAGCTACTTGTAAGCGACAGATGAACTAGGTAGCTAAAAAAACAATGTTTTCCCGCCTAAATTGTCGTAATTCCAATCTCAGATTCAGACAATTTAGCCACGAAGACACCCAGCAGAGGGTAAAACCAATGCAAAATAACTGTGAGCTCTCCCCGCTGTGGAGTAGCTTTGCTGTATGACTGTTACTGGGATAGATTTGTAAATCACCGAGGGCAGTCGGCCTGTTGTTCGTTCTCTCATTTACTGGTTCCACAACTTGCTCTAATCGCCTAAAGCCGCTGATTGAGAGCCATGTGGAAATATATTTCAGTTTCCTGTACTTGCAACTTCCCTGACTTTTACTACCAAATTTAAAATTCAACAGGCACTCAGTCGTTTCTCGCTAAAGAACCCCTCATACTTTGTAAGCACCATGATCGTCTTACTTCTCATTCGCAATTCAGTTCCAATTCCAAGCTACACTTGCATCAACCTGAGGACAGGGCAACATCTCAAAACTAATTTTACCTCAATGTTTAAAGTGCTTTCACTTTGTAAATTTAGCAACCCTTCTCAAGGCAATTTCGGATGAGCAACTTATACTGGTCGTGGAGGCATATCCATATCTCATGAAATAAATAGAAAAAGAGAGATTGGATAAGATATCAGCCTGTTGATGGCGAGAAGGTTTTCAGCTTGAGGTTTGCTTTCGGCGGAATATTTCAACATTCAGAAGGGGAGCGTTGATGTTGCTGAGCAGCTTTGTGAACATCGGGACAATGAGGCAGCTCTGGGGAAAACTCATTCCCTTCCAGCTCGCTGGTAACCTGAAGCTTTGAATTTACAAATACGATAGTTCCAAAGTTCCAGCTGGTGCGTGGTCAGTCAGCAAGGACTGAGTGTCGATGGTCCTTGGGTCGTTCTTCGGTACCATTCCAGACACAGAATCCGAGTGACCCCCGTCCCCCTGCTGCCTTGATACTGTCTCAAAGAAGTGCACTGGAAGGATATTGAGCGTGTGTTGTTTTCATGTTTTGAAAAAGTGTCTGCATGTATGATATGAAAGAATCAAAGTTCATAATTCTCAGTGGGACACATCTGAACATTCCCTCTACATACTGTGATATTAATTTGGCTGTCGCTATTACTGATCTCGTTTCCCTCTTTCTTATGGAGAACGTATTGACAATCATGATTCTCGCCAGAAGAAACTGTGGCCTTTCCAAATCTGTCTCTCTCTATCTGGGACTGGAAAAAACAGATCTACTGATCATATTCTTCATATGTTAGAATATCAAACTTTCAGCAAAGTCTTTACACATTCATTCCTCTCCAACACTGTCATTATTATGGCAGTACCAAACTTTAAATTGAACAGGCAATCCGTCATTTCGTGCTGAAACACCCGTCATAAGTTGGCACTGAAGTGGCCGCCTTACTTCTCATTCGCAGTTTAGCTCCATTTTGACCTGCCAAGGAACACAAATGTTCATTTATCAGCAACTGAACAAATTGCAAAAACGGGTGATCAACAAACTGATCATTAACAATGGGAGCCCACTAGAGCTGTACTTTGAATATCCTGTCTTGCATTCTTAATTAGCACTTTTCTCAGACAAAGACCACCACCTTCAACACCTCTTTGACCCTTTTGTCTCTGACATCTTTTGATTATCTGCTCACACCACACCCTCAATGTGTCTCTTCCCCCCCACCCACCTTAAACCAATTTATATTTCTCCCTTGTTGAAACTATGCTTCAGTTCTGCTGAAGGGCCATGAGGGCTCGAAACGTTGACTGATTTCTTCTCCGCCGATGCTGCCAGACTTGCTGAGTTTTTCCAGGTAATTCTGTTTTTATTTTGTTTTGATCATTAACAATGTTCACTAGGGTTCCTGCCCTGGCGCGGATTTTGTTTCCATCGTCTTCTGGGGCAGCGGACTTTTCGCATGTATTCAGCTGAAGTTCCAGGCAGCTGAACTTTGGATGAACATAGTTATATATAGGGTGGAAGATGGTAAGCCGGCCAGGGGAACACTGGAATAGTCAAGCCGAGAGTGATCAAAGGCATGGATGAGGGTTTCAGCAGCAGATGGGCTGAGGCAGGGTCGCAGTTGGCCGATGTTGAGGATGTTCAAGTATTGTGTGTTCATCTGATAACAGCCTGTCAATCTGTCTAATATAATGCAGTTTTAATGGGGGTAAAATGGATACAGCGTCAGCCATTATTGTTCAATATTAGGATTGTTACTGTATCTGTATCTCTGAAACATTATGTCACTGCGGGACTTTTCACATTTCACTGCAATCATAAGCTGAACAAAATGTCCCAGACTGTGGCCAAGGATTGAGACCCTTTAAAGCTGAAATTTGCCCCTTTAAGTCGCCCCATTGGGATAATTCCCTGCAGGATATTTGCTGTTCATGAAACATTAATATCAATAACTCTTGGCATTGGGTTCACTGAGAGGGATGAAGAGTCAGTGAACAGAGCGGAGTGTCACAGTTGTTCTGTTCCTGACTCTCCCCCTCCTGGTAGTTTAGTGAGGACTCGGTCTCCCAGGGAATGTGTTGTCACATATTCCGCCCGATTCACGTCTTTTAACACTGAGTGAACTGCCAGTTGTCAGTAACTCCAGTATCGGGATCCTGGTGAGGTCATTGTGGTTCAGTGTTTAATCAACACAATAACAAACAAGCTTCACAGAAATGATCAAAACTCAGATTCAGGAGGGGATGAGAATCGTGGGCAATATGCGCTCTCTACCTTCTGATTCAGGTTCCTGAGCGTTACTGAAAACGAAATCATATTTGTTGCATTGTTGCTGTTATGGTCGTATGGCCTATTAGATGAGGCTTTTTACTTCCCTGTGTCGTGCAAGCTTATCAGAATGTTGGAGGTTGCAGTCCTGCAATTTGCTTTCTGATCATTTCACGCTGATAAATTGCCGTGAACAGAAGTCCTCGCACACTTTATGTGTAGAATTGTTTTTTTCTAATTCACTCGGTAAAAACTCTGGCTTTAACTCTTTGACGGTGGAACTGGGTCTTAGATTCCCAGTCAGCGGAAATAGTTTTGGGCTGATCATATTTGTTCAAAGTTACAAAAAATTATATCGAATCCCTGCTGCAACCATGAGGAAAGATCTCGGTAAAGGAACAGTCAGTGAGTTAAATGTAAGGACTGAGTTCTGGTTTGGTCTGGGAATTGAAGAGGGTTACGTGGGAGTTCAAAAGGCAAACAGAGTTACAGAGGAAGAAAACTGAAAGATTGGCGAGGAGGAAGAGAGAGGAATATGAATGGCCTTCACCATCTTTCAAATTTTATACAATGAAAGATCAAAAGAGAAAATAACCTCTGTGCCAAGGAACTCCTTATAGTGCAGAGACCAGAAAGTAGAACTGGAATTAAGAGAATCATCGTTTTGACTGAGGGAGAGGCAATGGGATAAGAAAAGAAATGTTGCGAGGGGGCGGGGATGAATGGCTAGATCCTGAAATGTTTCCGTCAAAAAAAAATCGGAATAAAAGGAAAATACGTTCAATAAATTAATAAAATGGTGGCAGAGGTTATAATGTAAGTTACTCTGTCATGTTAAAGTCACTGTTTACAAGATGCCCGTTTACTGTCAGATTATTAATGAATTCTGCCTAGTTCGTCATTACTAAATCGAGTGTGGCCGGCCCTCTCGGTTTTAATATACCTTCTTTTAGCAAGCTGTCCTGGGTTCAAGCTACCAATGCGCTGATTTCATTGAAATTCCGATTCAGCCCAATTTTAGTGAAAGATCCAGCGTCGGGTTTACGGACACATAGGGAACGTCGGCTGACTGTTGGTGTGAAGTGCTGTTCCTCTCAAGGAACACTAAAATTCCGATATCTCTAAAAACAACCGCAGTTCCTTCATCTCTCTGTCGCTGGGACGAAATCTTTATCTGCACTCTCTCCTGCAAATCAACCAAGGTCAACGATATTACCAAATTCGTGTGTTTCCTCGTGTAAAGGGATTACCCTACTCCCTGTTGGGGAATTGAACCCCGTTCCCCCGCGGGACAGGCGGGGATACTAACCACTATACTAACGAGGAATTGCTGAATTGTGCTACATTAGAAACCTGGGGTTAACTTAACTCAGTAACAAGTGAAAATGCTGAAGTGCCACAATGTGGGACTGGAGGAGTTGCAGGTTCCCGTCTTTTGTTTCAGAGACTAGAAGGATGACAAGGTACCTCATTTGGTTGAACTCGCTGTTCTTAGGAACTTATGATGCGTAATAACCCACAAATTGATAGATTTGTTGAATGAAAGAAATTGAAATGTCCTCCAATCAGCACATTCATATCGTGAAGCATTCCTCTTTTGTGTAGTGTCTCGGTTTATCAATGGTAAAATCTGACCGCCAGTGAGATCTGCGGATGTCATACTTACACCAAACTTCCAGGGAAGTTGCCAGTATCGGGAATTGTCAGTGAGTACGCGGCACGCGCCTAATCACAATCATGCGCACGACTGAGGAAAAAATGTAAATCCTGCACCTGCAGTGAAAGTCTAGCAGTGTTCGGAGACAATGAAAATGTCATCAATTCAGGTTATCAGTTTTGTTGCAAATCCTGGAAAAATAGCACTTCTTCTGACCACAATTTGGGGCTTTTAATAATGATAGGTAATTATTTTTCCTCTTGAAACATTTCCCGACCAGGAACCCAAGGAGGGAAAAAAATACCCTAATATTAAAATGAAACGTGAATATATTTATGTTCACCCGGCAGTGACGGGGAGATCCCCCCACCCCCTCCCCACTCTCATTTTTGTGTCCAGCCTCCTGCTGGGCCGCCGTAATACATTTGTGTAGCAGCTGTTTATTATTCGGTTCAGCTCTGTCTCTCCCGTCACTGGCTCTCCATCCTGTCGATGGTGCTGTCTCATGAACTCCGAGAAGGTAACGCATTTGCTTATTAAAATCACAAGACAGAGACTGTTTGAGTGAAACATTTGGTCCCAAACCGAGTGTTTAGTTCACCAGCCAGCAGCCCCTGAGAATTAAATGCAACACATATATTTGCTTGATAAATGCCTGGCTACTGGTTGATATATGCACTCACCCTTGTCAGCCTCAATCGCCTTCAATGGTAAATGCCTCCTCCCGTCTGCTGTAGATGCTTTACCCATGCAGCTTGAGTTCGGCAGTGCATCGCTAGTGAAGGGTCGATGTACCAGGCGGCTTACAACCAGATTTCTCTGTTCCACATTTTTCAGGGTCTTCGATTGTTCAGGTGCTACCAAAAACAATTGACGATGTTGCAGTTCCACCTTCTCTTGGCCACGGTTCTGAAAGTTAGGTAATTAATTTGAGCCCCTGATAGTCCGATGACTGCAAATGTGTTTTGCTACTAATGGGATGTGAAAACTGGACATTTTGCTTTCATTTTCTGAGTGAAGAGTACTTGTGTCATTTCTCCGCTCTCATTCCCGTTCTTGAATCCTGACGCCAGGAGGTATCCTTTGTGTGAAAATGGTTTCTAGTGGGCCCTGGAGCTATGCAATATCGGCATGCATGAGTGGTTGATTGGCAGTTTCCCCTTGAGGTCTGCCATAATGCTAGTAATGACTGCTGGTCTTTTTGCAGAAGTTAAAAAGAAATGTTTCAATGATGGGGATTGAGCCATCATAAACAGCGAGTAAGAGCTTGATCGTTGAGATTTGTCGTTTAAACTTCCAATCTAGTGACAAGAATCACTCATTGGTGTCCCTAAACATTAAAGTTTCTAGGCTGAGCTAAGCAGGCCACTATATGCCTTACAGAGTGGTGGAACAAAGTAGTTTTACATTCTCTCAAGTGTAACATCCCTGACAAGGCCAGCATCCCCATTTCTTGAGAATGGTTAAGAGTCAAGTACATTTCTGTAGGCCAGACTGGGTAAGGACAACAGATTTCAATCCCGAAAGAGCAGTTGTGAACCTGATATTTTTATTTACAACAATCGATGATAGCCTAATATGGGTCAGCATTATTTAGATTAGATTTACATTCAAGAATTTCTCAACCAATTTTAAATTCGATCATCTGCTGGAGTTGGATTTGAACCTTGAGCATTCACCTTTCTGGGTTACTAATCCAGTGCCATGACCATATCACATGTTAATGACTCAATTCAGGCAGATAAAGTACTATAGCTAAATTTGCAGATTACACCAAAATAGGTGGGAAAGGAAGTTACAATGAATAAATAAGATATTTACAAAAAAATATGGACAAGTTAGGTGAATCGGCCAATATTTGGCATGTGGAGTTTAACATTGATCAGTGTGAGGATGTCCATTTTGGCCGGAAGAATGACAAGGCGACTTATCATTTAAATGTAGAGAAACTTCAGAATGCGCCAGTTAAAAGGGATCTGGGTGTCTAAATGCATGAAACGCTGAAAGGTACTATGCAAGTACAGCAGGTAATAAGGGAGGCAACGGGAATTTTGGCATTTATTGCTGAAGGAGTAGAGAATTAAAATATGGAAGTGTGGTTGCAACTGTGCAAAGCATTGGTGAGACTGCACCTGGAGTACTGTCCACAGTTTTGATCCCCTTATTAAGGAATGATGCATTTGCATTGGAGGCGGTTCAGAGGAGATTCACTAGATTGATTTCAGGGTTTCGGGGCTTTTCTAATGAGGATAGATTGAGAAGTCTAGGCCTATACCCGCTAGGGGTTAGAAGGATGATAGAAGATCAAATTGAGATATAAAAGATACTAAAGGGGATATAGAAAGTAAACATGGAGCGGATGTTTCCCCTTGTGGGGCATTCCAAATCGAGAGGCCATAGTTTCAGGCTAAGGGGTGGTAGATTTAAATCAGATATGAGGAAGAATTACTTTTCTCTAAGGATAGTGAACCTGTGGAAGTCACTACCTCAGAGTGTAGTCGGTGCAAGGCGCTTAATACAGTAAAGTAGGTTTTAGATAGACTTTTATTTAGTTACTGGTTTAAAGGTTATGGAGTGGTTGGGAAACTGGAGTTGAGGCCGAAATTAGATCTGCTACGATCGTATCGAATGGCAATTTCTCCAGCATGAACAGTTGCATTTAGCGGATGATCCAAGTCTCACAGCCATCTCGAAGTGCGATTGCAACTACAACTTTGTCTTGCTCAAACTCTTAGACCTTCCTGCAAAAATCTGGGAAGCTGAGGTGCTACCTAATACATAATGATAATGACGGAGTAGGAGATATGCCGGGCCATGAATTTACAGATTGTGGTTGAAAACAAATCTGCTGTTGCTGATGGCCCACAGTGCCGTCTCAATGCCCTTGATTTGAACTGTTAGATGTGTTAAAAATCTATCCCACTTAGCAAGGTGTTAGTGTCACACAGCACGATGAATGGTATCCTCAGGTTGAAGTGAAGAAAGTTGGTTTGTGAAGGATGACACTGATGTCAATATTTTTTCAATCATTAAGTCGGTTTGTAAAGGTTGACATTTAAGTCAACCTTTGCTCAATCTTAAACTTATTCACGGAATTAATTATTATGATCATCTGATTGTCGCCATCATCAACCTTGTCATCTTCAGTTCCTCGAAACGAGGGTGCCATCGGGCAGGCTTTATGATTTTTCCGTGGTGTCTAAGCAGCTCAACCCTGGGGCCAAAGGTCTTCATGTAGAGAAGGTAGCAATTTTTCTGAGGAAGGAGATACCTCGAGTTATTGTTCTGTTCTTTCTCCTTCCGTGTTTGTCGTTTGTCATCAGCAGAGCTCATGTGGTCAGTCTCTGATTGCGCTGCAGATTATTGGATGAGGTACTGCCACATGGCATGATTATCAACAGCCTCCTCCCATACAATTTGATGTCTGTTTTGCCCTGTTTTGAATGTGGCCGTCATGCTGCCCTTAAAATATTTTATCTGCCCTCCTTGAGCCTTGGTGACTTCGTCAAGCTATGAAAGGAGATTCTGCTTCAGGGGCTGTTAAAGTGACATGTCAATTCATTCCCCAGACCAGTAGTGCTGATATCACATGGCCAGAGTTTTGATACTGGAGGAATTGTTCTCATTGGGTCGCTGTATATTTTCACATTTCTCACCAATTGGCATTAAGCATCCTGTGGAGACACCGCTGGTGGAATTTCGCCAGCATTAGAAGATATTTTTGGCAGGTGACTCAAGTCTCACAACCATCTTGAAGGGCGCTGGCATCAAATGCGTTGTTTGCCTTGCTCAAAATCTCAGACCTTCCTACAAAAATCTGGGAAGCAGAGATCCTACCTGCAAACTTCAGCAATGACATCATTATTCCACTGTTTAAGGTGGGTGATAAATCAATCACTGTGAACGATCGGGACATGTCCTTTCAGTCCACTCTGAGGAAGATTCTCACGTGAATCCTCCTCAATCTCCTTCTGCCCGTCAGTGAATTCATCCTTCCGGAGATCCAGTTTGGATTCTGGCCATCCATGGAAAACACAACATGATATTTGTCTCTCGGCAAATCCAAGACAAGTGCTCAGAATAACACACGGACTTTCATGATCAGTCAAAAGCCTTTGAACCAATAAAGCGGGGAGCCCTTTGCAAATTCTCCCGGAAACTTTGAAGTCTAGTAAAAATGTTTTGAATTGTGGTCAGTGTTGTAATGTTGTTGGAGAGACAGCTATTATACACACAACAATATCCCAAGGACAGATAAAGTCTTTTTCTGTGATGTTGGTTGCGGGGGGTTGTAGCGGGAGGGGGACAAATAAGGACCATGCTCGTCTTGTAGATAGGGCTATGGTATATTTACAACAACCCGAGCAGGCAGCTGAGACTTCCTTTACCCTCAAAGCAAAATGCTTTCCTGTCAGTGGACACCGCTTGAGGTTTTTGACCTGAGGGAACATCATTCTCCACTAAACACATTTCTAAAACAACTCGCCTCGCCAGCCCCTTGTGTTTGCTGTTCTTCTTCACCCTTATCAGAGAACAATTAAAGGTTAGTCACTGACTCAAAAACTTTTGAACGTCTATAGTACACATGAGATTCGGACTTAATGCGCTCTGAAATCATAGAGTCGGAAAAATATCCGGAATGAATGGAATTCCTATGGTCCATGGTTCCTGTGGTCTCTTTGAAAGAGCGATTCTATGTCGTCCCTCTTGTCTGCACTTTACCCGTAGCTCTCATGAACCCCACCTCCACACCCCCAGTAATCATCCAGTTTCCTTTCGAAATGAACTATTGAATCAGCTTCCACCATGTCTTCATCTCCTGAGGTTTATGACTTTGCTCTTCACTGTTTACATTTGCGGATCCCTGTAATCTGCAATTACGGACATACGAAACATTAGGCCATTAGGCTCCTCGAGCCTGCTCCACCATTCAATAAGATCATGGCTCGTCTGTTTGTTTTTCGAATTCTACATTCTCATCCAACCCCGGTAAAATCTGAATCATTTGCCTAACAAAATCTGCCTTAAAGTGATTCAGCATCCCCGTCTCCATTGCCATCGGCCTTCTGAGGCAAAGTTCCAAAGTCGCCGTAGACTGAGAGAAACCAAGTCCTCCTTATCAATGTCACACAAGGGAGCCATCTAATTTTAGAACAGTGCCCCCTGGTTCTTGAAATGATGTCTTTCATAAAGAATCCGACGATATTTATGTCTATCATAAAGAGCAGTGGTCGTCTTACCGAGCCCTAACACACCAGTGTACATTCCTCTCCAGTCTGAATAACTTATCCCGCTGATAATTCTCTCTTCACCAATTGTGTATCCAATCTGTCACTGTCCCTTTCACCCATGGATTTCAGTTTCCATAGCAACTCCTTTAAATGACACTTGGTCACAGTGTGTTCATATACATAACATTATGTTAACTTCCCTGATCAACCCTTTCGTTACTGAGGGAAAGAATTCCATTATGTTTATCAGATACGACTTATCATTAACATGCTCGTGTTTCTGGCCATTTTTGAACTTATTTAGCTGAAAAAGAAACAAGTATTTGTGTCAGGATTATGGTCTGCTGAAATTACCCCACCACTGCCATTATTATGACAGCTCTGTTGTTCCAGGGTTAATCCCTATTTCCTTTAATATACAGCAGGGGACATTTTCAACCATCAAGGCCTCTGAAACCAATCCCAGGATTGGAAGGTGATGGTCGGTGCCTCCGCTATTTCCATCATTCCTTCTCTCAGCCGCCCTCATATATCCCACCCAGACCGGCTAAATATTCTACTTTATTGTGGTATTGTGTGTTGGATTGAAACGAGTTAACTCAACCTGTTTGTTCAGTGATTGTGAGTAATATCTGTCTTCATGGGTCTTAATTGTGTCACTGGAGTGTTTCCCCCTTCTATTAATAAGGGACATATCTTAATGTGTTATCCCATAGCGTCAGCGAGAGAATCACCTCCGACACCAACAGTGATCAGCGTCACCACTGAGAGGGAGAGGGGAGATCAGAATCTGAGAAGAACAGGTTTCAATGTTACAACAATGGATCAGAATCTGACAGCAACAGATTGGAATGTTACAAGAATGTACAGAAGTTTATCCTGGGCGCTTTACTCGCTTTCTACATATTATGATCGTTTGTCATGAGCTGATTGCACCTATTACTTTTTTGTAGTTTTTCAAGGAGGTTATTATCCCATCCTGGCTCAAGTTGGTGTACCGAGTAAGTGTCTCTGTCCAGTTATTTATTCTATAAACCACATTTGACATGATTGCTGTACTTGTATTGTGAATTTTGGAAAGATGGGAGCCATTGTCTTCAATTTCGGTCAGAAACGTCGCTCCATATACACTGAATCTGAGACTGAACCAGCCTGTCCACAACATGTGTGATCCCTTTGACCCTGAGGTGTTTAGTGGGCCCATATTCTCTCCACTCCCAATCCTTCTCACTACCTTCTCCATAATATCATCCATCACCATCTCGCCTCAGCCCAGCTACTGAATAAAGCCTCGCCTGTGTCTCAATCCAGAGTCGACTATCTCAGTATTACCCTGGTCGTCCTCCCAGTTACAACCCTTCATAAGACCCAAAAAATCCCAAACTACCTTTTGCATATCCTAACTCACGCCAAATCCGTTTCACCCAGCACCTCTGTTCTCACTGACCTACTTTGCATCCGGGTCTCGTATCACCTCACTTATAATATTCTCATTCTTACGATATGATCCCTCCATGCCTAACTCCTGCGACTAAATCAAATGCCTCTGTTAGTTTTCCATATTCTTGCAAATTGCTCTGCTGAAGATTTAGTCAATATAATTACAACATGAATTTAATTCACGCTATATCTCCCCATCGCCATGATTCTGGTCTTTGTAGATGGTCACAGTCACTGGTGGCGGTTTTCTGAAGCTCAAACAATTAAATGCTGCGGGGGGCGCTGTCACTGACTGCCCAGCGTCTCCCAACTGGTATTACATGCTGTACAGACGGTAGCAATAGCTTTGATACATGAAACTCGGATTGTTCCTGGCCATTGAACGTCTGCGTTACTCACTCTCAGCTGAACATTTTTCCAGGAGCACAGCGAACCCCCACTAGTTCCATCCTAAAAGACCAGGCATAAAACCTACAGCTGTGGGGAGTTTGACCGAATTATTTAATTCAAATATTCGTGGAAGTGTTATTGATGGTTTTCTCTAGCTCAGTGTGTAGTGAGCTGCTGCTTACATCCAGGAAGGACAGTGTGTTTGGTAACTGAACTCTGGCGGAGCTAAGGGGATAGTAGTTACAGTGCACCTTTGTCTGTAACATGACCAACAAATGGAGAGGGGACGCTCTGTAAAAAATGGATGGGAGGGCGGTTGTGCCCTATCCAGCCCAGTTTTCCAAGAACACTTTACCAACCTCCACCTAACCCAGGAGCAGAGCATGAGGCAAACAAGTCTCAACAAGGAAGTGGTGACGGAGCTTTTACATCCCCTTAAATACAACCGTGAACCTCATACCAGGGTGAGGAAGGCGCTGTAAAATTCCAGAAACGTCACAACTTCATTGAACTTCGATGGATTGGGAACTTTCCTGAAAGGATGATCTCAATCGATCTGCCCAGCAGGTGACGGAGACCATCCATGCCAGGTGAGATGAATACGTCATTTTGTTCCCTCAGCAGGGAGAAGCAGGATTATTATTTCCATGGTTTTCCCAGCACAGCGGGATCCCGATGCTGAATGTTGCCCTGCAGAGTCCCCGTGCCAACGTGGAGACATAAAGGAACAGCAAAATCTCTTACCCCATTAACGTACAATTCCTGTGTGCCCATGCACAGTACATGTTCGCTATCCCAACAATAATCACGAAAACCCCATTCTGAAGCAGTCGACCATTCCCTCCGTCTTCGGATCTCTTTCATAACTGAAGCGTGGCTTCTCGGAGATGAATTCTGCCGCCTCGGTATGTAATACAAAACACCCACATCCTCACCAATCCCCATCACCAAGCAGCAATCTGAGAATAACACATGTCTAGAGATAACAACTATCAGTGTGACGAATCATGATTTCTGAACCGCCGAGAGTCACCACCCTCCCGCTGCCCCCCAGTGCACGCTGGAGCAGGTGGTGAAGTTCATGGAGTTCTGCTGCACACTTCATATCATCTCCATTATGAGGACACGGACGTTGTCAGCAGAAATGCGGAGGGTATTCAGTGGGAGGAGAAGGAGGCAGATAGGATATTTTCTGGACGGCTTCGACCCGGACAGCCTGTCGGAGAGTGCTTGCTAAGATTTCGGTTCCCATTGGACAACTTCACTTTTCCATCATGGTTCCCCCATTCTCCACTGTTAAATCCATCTGATATGCAAGTCACAGCTTCCCCTTGGCCACTATCCTGTTACAAAAACCAGTAACAAAAACAATTTCATTCGCATCTTTATCCAACAACAAATCCAATTATACAAACAAAACTGAAATATTTACCCTTGTGTGTTCCTTCAATGTTTTTTGGTGGTATCCCCGGGCTTGCCTAGTGCTCCTACACAGTGCTTACCCAGTGAACTACAAACATACGAACAAGGAGCAGGAGTTTGACGTTCGGTCGCTCGGGCCTGACCCGCCATTTAATAATATCATGGCTTGACTGAAAGAAATCCTGTCCTCGATAACCCACTAAGAATCTATCCACCCCTGCCTTAAAAATATTCAAAGGCTTTGTTCCCACCACAGTATCAGGTGGGGGGTTCGAAAGCCTGACTACACCCTGCGAGAAAAAAAAAATGGCCTCATCTCTGTTATAAATATGCGATCCCTTATTTTTTAACAGTGAAACCAAGTTCTAGTTTCTCACACAAGAGCAAACATCCTCTCCAAATTCACCCTGTAAACGTCCCTCAGGATGTTATATGTTTTAATCGAGTCGCCTCACACTCTTCTAAACTCAAGCGGATACATTCCCAACTTGTACTTAAAAGGTAACCTGCCCATTCCAGGTCTTACTCTGGGATACATTCTCTGAATTGCGTCCAACACATTTACATCCCCCCTTAAATAAGGTTACCAAAATTGTACACAATAATCCAGGTGTTTTCTCAGTCGTGTTCTGCACAGCTGAAACATAGCCTCTCAACTTTTTGATTCAATCCCCGTCGCAATAAATAACAGCATTCTAGTAGCTTTCTTAATTAATGTAGCTGCATACTAGCATCTTGCGATTCATGCACTCAGAGACGCCAATCCTTTTGCATCTCAGAGCTCTGAAAAATCGCACCTATTAGATAAAACGTTTCATCTCTATTCTTCCTGCCAAAATGGAGAATTTCAAATTTTGCCACGTTATGCTCCATTTTCCAGATCTTTTCCTTTTTCCAGATCTTTTCCAGATCTCAGATTCACTTGCAAAAACTCTGCTTTTTTTTGGCAACTTCTTCATGTTCTCTCTACAAATTAATTTCATCCATTTTTTTGTGCCAACAGAAAATTAGCCAAGCATATATCCATAATGGGGATGCGGTGCATCTCAGATGTATCACCCTGAAGGGCGTAGCCCCATTTAAGACTTTTCCTCGCCTCTCAAAGCTGCATCTCTCCCGTAGGACAGCTGGCTATGTCTGAAAGCTAGGCTTTTTCAACTCCATGCACAAAACATCAGTTCGGCTTCCCTTAGCTCCTCCTTTTTTTTAGACTGGCTTTTGTCAGTGACTCACTGGTTGGGGCAGATGGTGGTGTTGGGCTAATGTCGCTGCTGTCGTAATTCAAGGCTAATGCTCTGGTGACACAGGTTCAATTCCAGTGAAGCCCCCTCTCCTCCCTCGCCCCACACCCCCCCCCCCCCAAACCCCTTATTTGGTCTGGCCTACATGGCACTTCAGACTCAGAGCAATGTGATTTAATGTTGAATACTTTGTGAAATTACATTAATGTGGAAATTATGAATGTGCATTAAATGCCTTGCCAGTGGCACCCACATCGCATGAATGCAGACATAAGTGCTGCTTCAGGGCAAGGACAACACTGGAATCTACCCTTCAATGTGGAAAATTGCCAAGCAATGTTCTGTATAAAAATAAACAGGAGGAATACAAGCCGGAACATTACTGGGTCATCAAATTAATCAGGCTGCAAATGCTTAGTTAGAAACTGCTCAATGAGGCTTAGTTTGGTTTCAGCCAGGGCCACTCGTCTGACCACATTTCAGTCTTGCTTGAAACATGGACAAAAAATCTTGACTCCCGACATGAGGTGAGGTTGACAACCCTTGACAGCAAGGCCACATTTGACAGAGTGTGGCATCAAGGATCTCTAGCAAAACTGGAGTCAATGGGGGTGGGATGGCGTGGGGGTGGGATGGGCGGTATATCCGCTGGTGGGTGTCATACCTAGCACAAAGTAAAATGGTTTTGGATTTTGTAGGTCAGTCATCTCAACTCCAAGGCATAACTGCAGTTCTTCCTCAGTGAAGTGACCTCGGCCCAACCATCTTCAACTGATTACTGAAAGGCCTTCCTTCCATCACATGGTCAGAAGTGGGAATGTTCGTTGTTGATTTCACAATGTTCAGCACAATTCACATCTCCGTGGATACTGAAGCAGTCCATGTTGAAATGCAAAAAGAGCTGGACAATATCTAGGCTCGGGCTGATAAGTGGCAAGTAGCATTCATTGCACACAAGCAACAGGCAATGACAATCACCCTCAAAAGTGAACATAATAATAGCTCGTTGACTTTTAATGGCATTGCCTGCACTGACTGCAACACTATGAATATCTTGGGTCCCATTGACGTGAAACTGAAAAGGACGAGTCAGATAAATACTTTTTCTGCAAGGGCAGGTCAGAGGCTGGAATTCCTGCGGCGAGTAACTCAATTCCTGACTCCCCAAAGTCTTTCCACCGTCTACAAGGTGCAATTCAGGAGTGTGATGGAATACTCCCCACTTGCCTGGATGAGTGCAGTTCGCACAAAACTCAAGAAGCTTGACACATAGCAGGGCAAAGCAGACTAGTTGATTGGCAGCACACACAAATGCATTTATTCCCTCCACCAGCGACGCACAGTAGCAGCAGTTGTATCATTTCCAAGATAGAAACCAAGCATTCACCAATGCTATTCCGACAGCACCTTCTAAACCCACGACGAGTGCAATAGAGAAAGACAAGGAGAGCAGATATTTGCGAACACCACCACCTGGATGTTCTATTCCAAGTCACTCACTACCCTGACTTCAAAATATGTCGCTGTTCCTCAATGTCGCTGGGTCAAAATCCTAGATATCCCTTCCTAACAGCACTCTAGGTTCAGCTAAACCACATTGCACACAGTGGTTCAAGAAGGCAGCTCACGACCACCTTTTCAATGGGAACTAGGTATGGGCAATGAATACTAGCAAAGCCAGCGAAGCCCGCATCCCGTGAATGAATAGCAGAAAATAATTTCACTAGGCAGCTTTACCAGAAGGACAGACCTGTTCTCTGTAACAACCTGTCGATGGATCAAGTGAAACTACAGAAATGATCACTCCAGAGATTCAGTCAAGAATGCAGAATGTTTGCTGTGTAATATAAATGGAATAACATCAATTGAATATATTCGGAATTTAACCCCATACTTAATGTCTTTATTCTGTCGAGAACGATGAACTTATTCTGCTTAGAACTTAGAAATTAAATCATGTCTAGTTTTAACATTGCACTCAACACAGGTCTGCATGGCTAATTTTATGTAATTCCTTCTTATTTCATTTCGCTATTTCAAAATGTGCTTCAATTAAACTTCAGCACTGAATTCCCAGGATCCACCTGTTAGGTTTACCGCATAAACAAATAACCTATTGAACCCGTCATTGGTTCAAAATGTGGTTCAGATACTTCAACCTCTCAGGGAGGTCTCTACAACCCATAGCCTCCAGGGTATGGCATATGATTGCACATTGCTGCATGCTCCGTAACTTGGCATTGTGAAGGAGTCTGCCGCAGGAGCTGGAGGAGGGCGAGGAAATGATCCTTACCTCGAATGAGGATGAGGAGGTAAATTAGAAGGAACATGAGGAGTATAATGAGGAGGTGGGCAGTAAGGAAGAAAGGCCACGGGAGAGACCCTAGCGATAACATGCATGGCGTGACCAGTGATGGGCACAGGAGCCCATGAAGGACTTCATCATGACCAGAGAATGTTTAATCCAGCATCGCTTCACATGATGGCTGCCGGGGAGCAGGGTGAACCAAGGCATGGAAGAGAGGGGAGGATTTTCAAAACATCAAAGACTCAGCATTGTATCCATCATGTCACAGATGAGGGAATTTTTCTGGACACGACACAAAAGCTGTCGGAGAGAAAATGGTAACCCATCTTGACTTCGACATCTTGTTCGACTATTTTGAATTATTCATGTAAAGTATTTTTTATTATTAGTCATGGGATATGAGTGTGCCACTTGCAAGGCCAGTATTCGTTGACAACCTCTAACCATCCTTCAATGGTTACCCTTGCTGAGCCATTTCAGAAAGCAGTTAAGAGTCTATCACATTGATGAAGTCCTAGAGTCAGTCCGGGGAAGGATGGCAAATTTCCTTCCCCAAGTGACATGGGGAAATAGATTGTTTTTTAATAAAAAGTTCGATGATGGTTTCACGGCCACCATTACGGAAACCATACTTATATTGCACATTTATTAATAGCATTTAAATTCCACCAGCTGCTATGGAGGCATTTTAACCCATGGCCAAGAGCATCAAAGTGGATGCTTGGATTACTTGTTCAGTGACAATATCCCCAAGGCTTCACCAGATAGATGTTACATGTATTTCTGAAAATCCATAAATTACCTAAACACCACTGTGACCAAATTAATGTTGTAACTACCGCTGTTTTCAGCACTCATGGATATTCCTGATGTTGTATTCAACTTGTTCCCTCGGAGGAGATGCAAACAGGCTGCTCACCTCTGTGGCTCAATGACTGTGAGAATCATGGTGGTCTGCCTCGTCGTTCAGGAAACCGTTGGGACTCTCCCTGTGATTGCACTACCTGTATCTCTGCAGGGGCAGCTCACTCGCTTGGACCCGGGTGTCAGATGTTGCTTCTATCTGAGGGTTAAAGGAATCAGAGGGGAGTTAGATTCCCTCAAATTTCATCTGTCCCTCACCCACTTTTTCCAATCGCACAGCCTCGGGGATGGTGCCCCGTTGGTTGGATTGGGTGGGCAGCTGGTGCACTGCTGGGATCCCCTAGAGCTACTGTTCTTCCAGCAATGAGATAGTCCTATTCAGTGCCCTGAGCTCAACCCCCACTACTGCAATGGAGCTGGTGCCACAGTGCAAGATATCTCACACCTGCTGCATGGACCCATCATGAGTTTGTCCAATCTCTCATGGTTTCTCGTCATGGGCTCCCCATACCAGAGGCAAGATCTAAGTCATGATCACCATGAGCTCCACAATTCAGAGCGGATGAGGCCTCAATGCTTCAGGGAACAGAGTCCGATGGCGTCATATCTGCTGTTCTGCTTATAAATACTGAATCCCAAACTGAGACTCCGGAGGCTCTCTCTCACTGTTCCCAGGGGCATCCCGGTTTCGGACCTCCCTGCTCAGGGGGGAACAATGAACAGAAATCTCTGCAGATGATACCTCCTCCTATGGCTGATGCTGTGCTCATCACCCTGTGCTTCCCACCTTATGTTGGCAGTTGCACCCACTGCAGCATGAATCTCTGGGCTGTTGACTGTTAAATGCAATGTCGGTGATGGTGATTCCTCGGGGACGCCTACCTTTTCCTCGTGACCGAGTTCTGATTCCTCTCCGGGGGGAGGGGAGGATGGTGGGAGGGTGTGGTGCGACTGGAGCTCTGGGATTTGTGAGAGATACACAAGGCAGCAAGTGTGTTGAGGTCATGCAGATCATCCTCTTTCTAAGTGACTTTCTTCCACATCTCTCTCGGCATTTGGTTTATGCTAATCCTTGTCTTCCTAGCTAAAGAAAATCATAACTTGTTACTCATTACCAATCCCGCCCGAGTTTCCATTCCAAAACCCGGTTCCTTCACTCCCCCCCATTCACTCCCAAACCCACCCCCCGACCCTTCAATTGCCCACGGCACTACCTGCGCAATTGCATCACCAACAGGCCCACGTTAAGCTTGGAGGGTGGACTAGATGTCACGCACACAATTATTCTGGCAACGTGCATTGCCCTCTCCTCCACAGGAGGCAAAACACCACCCCTGGGTTCTCTGTAGTTCTCGTGCATTGTATGCCCTCTTCTCCTACAAGGAAAAGTGGGAACTGTGCTCCGGTGTCTCATCGAGTCACATTGATTGGAGATTGCTCCATGATGTCTGCTGTTCATTCTCCTCAAGGCCATCCTCTATCATTGACTTAGTTTGCTTCACTTGGCCATGAGCGCAGCTCCTGTCACGCTGCTTAACATCATGTATCTTGTGTCCACCCCAGGCCTGAAATAGAGTATGTGATTTGATAAGTTGCATGCCCAATAGGGGCATCTCATTCATCTTGGCGGATGGCAGAATCTCACTGAAGCTTTTTTGACACCGTATCCAGCTACCACGACCTCCACTACCTTCTCCCAAGCAGCAGTTTTTTTGGCCGGATGGAACGTTGGATCTTCAGGGAACAGTATGTGCCTGTATCAGTCTACCCCTGTCAGGACGATGTCCAGGCCGTGCTCCATGAATCAGAGTGCAGCTGCCTCCTGGGACTCTGAAGGGAGCCTGGAACAGTCAGCGAACAGGTTCTCCTGCTATGTTTCTACCTCTGTCAACGGGATATCCAGGCCATGCTCCGTGAAGCAAGGTGCTGCTTCTCCCCGGATCTGCTGGCATCTTCATCGGTCTAACATCCAGGTACAAGGGGATAGTCTGTATAGGGTCAAGATTTGTGGTATTCATGCTGTTCCTATCATGAACCTCATAGGATGTGTTGTAGGTGAGGAGGGAGGTGCTTCTTTGTGTGCCGTATGAGAAAATGTTTGGTGTGACACAAGCCGAGGAGCTTCAGAATTGCCTCAGAAGTGACAGGGTGACAATTCATGTCCGCACGTCACCAATCAGATAACTCATGAAAGTATTTTCTTAATAATTTTCTGGTTATTATTGAAAAGTAGGTTTACGGGGTTTTGTATTTTCTGTCTGTGTGTGTGAATTAATTACATTTTGTAGTCAAGCAAACATGCAATGTGAAGTTATAAACAGATGTAAGGTGTAGACATGGCTTTAAAATGCTAAGGAGTAACCGTGTTTGGGGGCATAGCACATAAGGGGTAAAGTAAATTTGCAGTTATATATAGTTGCTGTTGGGATTTAGTTTTCAAAGGGATCTCAGTCTGGATACAAATAGCCAGACAAGATAGCAAAGGTGTGTGTTTATTTGCCTCAAGGGTTATTGACAACACATAGTGGCAACTTGAAAATATGTTCATTTGGAGCATTAGGAGAAAGTAAAGTTACAAAGGCACATGGACACAATGGAGTTTACAAATTTGAATGGGAGGTCGATGTCGAAAGGAGAATGAAACTCTGCTTCAGGAAAAATACATTGTAGGACCGAACAGAAGTGTGAGAAGCCTCCAGCATTTGTACATAAACCTGCAGTCTACAGGAACAGAAGCTGGAAAGAGACATTTTGAATTCCACTCTCTGGGTTATTAGGTTAACTTGTTGGACAGACTTAAGAGCTAAAATGTATTATTTTTTTACCGTTGTCTTAAATGGAATGTAACTGGGAGCAAGGTTAATTAGCGATTTTAAGAGTTATTAGAATGATAATTTGTAGTTCTGCTTATCAGTTTGAAGTCTCCTCTTTTGTCAATAAATATTCAAAGAATAGGCGGTGTCTTTTATGGGTGAGCAGGAAAATATTGTTGCATCGCGGTAACGAGGTTAGAGCAGATTGACTGCATTGGAGCTGAATAGGGGACACAGCCATGGCTAATGAGTAAACCAAGGCAAATGTTATTTAAGGGGGCAGCTGACACAAAGCCACAATGTTTCAGTAATCAGCGAGATGAACAGTAATTACCTGCAGTGCAAAGATCAGTAGCCTCAACCCAGAGAGGCAGAAGCCAGAAGCCCATTCTCATGCCCTGGGGACATGAGCTCAAATCCCATTACAGCAGCCGGTGGAATTTAAATTAAATTAATAGAAACTGAAATTAGAAACTAGTCTCAGCATGTTATTTTATACATTCATAACATGTGGGCGTCGCTGGGTCGGCCAGCATTTACTGTCCATCCCTAATTGCCGTCGTTCAGAGGGCATTAACACTCAACCAGAGGTAAGGCAGGAGTAAAAGTCTTGAACTGGGCGAAGGCAAATTTTGCAGAAATGAGAA
Organism: Cetorhinus maximus; assembly: GCF_964194155.1. Classification (NCBI taxonomy): domain Eukaryota; kingdom Metazoa; phylum Chordata; class Chondrichthyes; order Lamniformes; family Cetorhinidae; genus Cetorhinus; species Cetorhinus maximus. The sequence goes on from NC_135897.1 coordinate 217,791, forward strand.
GTGACTTGGCTGAGGTGGACTGGACAGCACTGCTGGAGGATAAAACAGTGGAAAATCAGTGGGAAGCACCAAAAAGCGGGATCCTAATTGTACAAATAGACATGACACCTACAAAAATAAGAGTGGCGCTGTCAAAGCTAGCGCCCCCTGATTGTCCAGAGGATTACAGGTGAAGTTCTAACAGGAAAAAAAAGCGTAGGATTGGCTAAAAGTACTAAACACTGCAGATAGCCTAGACGAATATAGGAATTGCAGGGACGAAGTAAAAAAGGAAATAAGAAAATCAAAGGGAGAACATGAAAAAGATTAGCAAGTTAAGTTAAAGGTAACCCAAAGATAATATACCAATAAGTTAATGCTTAAAGGTTATTTATGGAAATATTGGGACGTTTCAGAGATGAAGATGGAAACTTGTGTGTAGATGCAGAGGCTGTGGGAAGCGTTTTGAATGACTATTTTGTCTCCATGTTTACAAAGGGAAGGGAGGATTTAGATTAAGTAGTCCAGGAGGAACGCTGCGAGATATTGGACTGGATAGTCATAAAGAAAGAGGAAGCACTTGAATGGTTGAAATCCTTGAAAGTTGATGAGCCACCAGGGCCAGATGGACTGTTTCCGAGGCTGCTCAAGGAAGTCAGGGAGGAGATAGCAGATGCTCTGATGATGATTTTCTAATCTTCAAAAGATACAAGGGATGTACCGGACGACTGGAGAAATGTAAACGTGGTTCCATTTTTTGAAAAGGGGTCAAAGGAAATTCCAAACAATTAAAGGCCAGTTAGTCTTACATCAGTGGTGAGCAAATTAGTGGAGTCAATCCTGTGGATTATTTGTCATTTGGAAAGGCATGAACTAGTCAGGGTTGGTCGGCATAGATTTGTTAAGGGGAGGTCATTTGAGTGAATTATTTGAGGAAGTGACAAGAAGGGTTGATGAAGGTAGTGTAGTGGATGTTGTGTACATGGATTTTAGCAAGGCATTTGACAACATCCCACATGGCAGATTGAGCAGGAAATTAAAAGCCCATGGGATTCAGGGTAATGTGTCAAACTGGATAAAATGTTACAGATAAAAGGTTAGCATTGTAACAGGAAACAAAGGGTAATGGTCGATGGATGCCCCAGTGAAGGGAACGTTGTCTCAAGTGGTGTTCCTACAGGGCTCGATGTTGGGACCCTTGCTGTTTGTGTTATATATTAACGATTTAGATGGGAACGTGGGAAGCACGATTGGGAAATTAGCAGTTTACACAAAGATTGGCGGAGTAGTGGATGGTGTCAAGGATAAACATAATCTCCAAAACGATATAGGTGGGGGATGGAGTGGGCGGTAAAGTGGCAGATGTATTTTAAAATAGAGAATTGTGAGGTCATACATTTAGGGAGGGCAAACAGTTACAGAGATTACACAAAATATGTGGATATGCTAAGAGGGGTAGATGAAGTGAGCGATCTTGGCGTATGAGTACACAGGTCCCTGTAAGCAGCAGTTCAAGTAGACAATATTGTAAAGAAGGCATATGGAATGCTCTCTTTCATTGGCAGAGATATAGAATATAAAAGGAACGATATAATGTTGGAATTGGAAAAAAAACACTGGTGAGGCCATAACTTGTGTATTGTGTGCATTTCTGGTCACCACACTACAGGAAGGACGTAATAGCTCTGGGGACAGTGCGGAGGTGGTTTACAAGAATGTTGCCAGGGTTAGAAAAGTGTAGCTATGAGGAGAGGTTGGATCGGTTGGGGTTATTTTCCTTAGAACAAAGAAGGCTCAGAGGTGACTTGATTGAGGTGTACACAAATATGAGGGGAATAGATAATGTGGACAGGATAATTTTGTTTCCCTTGTTGGAGAATTCTTGAACCAGTGGACATAGATTCAAGATAAGTCGCAGAAGGTGTGGGGTGGACATGAGGAAGAACTTTTTTTGCGCAGAGGGTAGTGGGTGTCTGGTATTCGCTGCCCAAGTTGTTTGTCGAGGCAGAAACTCTAAACTTATTTTTTAAATGACCTGGATCTGCAGGTTAAGTGTTGTAAGCTGCAGGGCTATAGGTCGGGTGCAGCAAGGTTGGATTAGAAAGGGCTCCTGGGTGTCCTCGGGCTGGCATGGACAAGATGAGCCGAATGGCCTCCTTCTGTATTGTAACTTTTCTATGATTCTATGGTTCTATTGCTGTGGTCCTGGAGTTACATGTAGACCAGACCGTGTAAGGAGAGCAGATTCCATTCCCTTAACGATATTAGTGAGCCAGATGGTTTTTTATGACTACCGACAATTTTTTAATAGTCACCATTAGGCTTCTCATTCCAGATTCGTACTGAATTAAAATTCCACTATCTGCCATGGCGCCATTCGATGCCAGTCCCCAAAGCTTAAATCTGGGTCTCTGCATTTTTCTAAACACCCTCAGGGTTCACGAATTTCCGTGAGAGATTGAAAGCTGCAGTCTTTACCTGGCCAGGCCTACACATGACTCCAGACCAAAGCATTATGTTTGACTCCAAACTGCACAGTGAAATGGCTGAGCAAACCATGCAGTTGAAGGGGGAAAATTGACGGGCAACAAACAATGGATTTTCTAGCGATACCCCCATGTCGTTAAAAAAAAATAAACCACAATGGCATCGGAGATCTCCGGGCTCCAATCCTGAACTCTCACACGAAAGGGAGTCGGAAATCACACCCATATCCCTCGAAGTCTCTCGAAGCATCCGGGGCTGTTCCAGAATTCTGGAAGATGTCAAACAATCCATTCACTATTTCCATGGCTTACTCATTTAGTGCAATTGGATGTCGAATATCAGGCCCTTCGAATTTATTGGCTTTCAGTCGCATTGATTTCTCCGGCAAAATTGTTTTAGTAATACTATTTTCGGTCATTTATTCCTCCTCACTGGATTCTTTGTTCCCCAGTATCCTGGGAATTTATGTGTGCCTTCTTCCGTGAAGACAAATCCGTGAAGTAATCATATAATTGTTCTGTCATTTTGTTGCTCCCTATTAAACATTCTACCGCTTTAGATTGGAAGTTCCATACATTTTCCTTCAAGAAACTTTTTTTCATTTTACATACTTTTCAAGGTTTTGCAATCCTTCTTATGTTCCTTCCAAAATTAATCTCATGACCTATTTTCCCCGTCTTAATCCATCCCTTGGTTTTCCTTTAATGCATTCTAAACTATTTCCAATCCTTAGGCTTGCTACTTTTCTACCAACTTTATATGAGTCCACTTAGATCTAATGCCATATTTATTTTATTTTTTTTGACATGGTAGGGACACTTTTCCTGTACCGTTTTTGCGCCAGAATGGAAGGCTTTTGCAATGCTTACACTCATTCCTTAAATACAAACTATTCTCTATCCACCGCCATGCCTTTTAATGTAATCCCCCAATCTGCCTCTAGCCAACTCATTACTTACACCTTCCTATTCTCCTTTGTTAAGATTTGTGACCGTAGTTCCAGATTGCACTACTTGACTTTCCATTCAAATGAAGAAATCTATCATGTTACAGTCACTGTTCCCTAAAGGATCCCGCACATCAATAATTGTGATCAAACCCTTCTCACTGCACAATGCCAAATCCAGGATATCCTTTTCCCTCGTGGTTTCCTCAACATGCGGGCGAAAAATAAATCCCGAAGACACTCCAGGAATTCATCACCCAAAGTATTGATGTTAATTTGGTTTGCCCATTCTATATGTAAATAACAGTTACCCAAGGTTATTGTAGCACCCTTGTTACATGCATCTCATTTCCTGTTCATAGCCGTACCCTAGATTATTACGATGGTTTGAGGGCCTGTAGACAATTTCCACTAATGTTTTCGCCAGGATTACTTTTTATCTCCACCCAGACTGATTCCACATCTCGATTTTCTGAGCCAAGATCTTATTCGACTATTGGACTGATTTCTTCTTTAACTAACAACGCCACGTCACCTCCTTTTTCTTTTTTGTCAGTCCATCCTAAATATCGAGTTCGCATGGATATTTAGCCCCCAGTCAAAGTCAGCTTGCTTTCCTCTTGTACTGAGATCAATGTTTCGCATCTGAGTGACGCTAAAGCGTCTCATCATAAAAACGACCCAAAGGCAAGGAAAAATTATTGGAAGCTTATTTAAAACTGTGATGCAAAAGTTATTAACGCCCTTGCCCAGGATGTGCGCCAACATCTCCCTGGACTTCATAACAATGCAGTTATGTGTTGGTGCGCACGTGACATCCACAAAGGAGGTGGAGGCAGACTGCTGATTGTGATGGAATATAACAGGCTTCCACCGGACGGCTGAGGCATGTAAAGCCCCGGCCTGCTTTCGGGTCCTGCACTGTGGCAGTGCCATGCTCCACGGCCTGTGTATCTACAGCTGCTTTGGTTACAGGAAGACGAGGTTCGGATGGGTCGTATAATCCCGTGGTCACCTGGGTGGATGGCCCCTTGATGTGAAGGGCCTGATCCACCGCTCCAGGGCTGCGTGAGGACCCCTGGCTGACTCATGGAGGAAAAGTGGAAGGTGGACTCAAATAGAGCTGCAGTGCAGCCCTCTCACTTTTAAACTGCTTGGGGCCAACTTGGGTGTCAGTGATTTCAGCCTGTGCAGCAGTGTAGCAGTTTCTGTGAGTTTGTGCGTTTCTGTCTGTGCATGTGAGTGAGCGTGTTTGTGTGTGAGTATTTGAATGTACGTACGTTTGTGCACATGTGTGCCTTCCCGTGTGTATTGGCCTTTGAGTGTGTGTGTTTGACTGTGTGGATGTGTTTGTGTTTGTGGATGTTTTTCAATTTCATTTTTACGATTTGTGGATTTATCTGGCATTTCAGCTTTTAATTCCCATCCCTAATTGACCTTGTGAATAATGCCTATCATGTGTGTGTGCGTGTGCATTTTTGTGTGATTATTTGTATCTGTGCATATTTGTGCACATATGTGCCTTCCTGTGTGCGTGCTTGCATTTGAGGGTGTGTATTTGACTCTTTGTGTGTGTTTGTCTGAGTGTTTGCATGTGATAGTGTGTGTGTTTGTGTGAGTCTGTGTGTGCGACTGTGTGCGTGTTCATGTCTGTCCGTCTGTGTGTATGTTTGTGTGTGTCTGTGTGTCATTGTGTGTGTGCGCGTCAGAGTGTGGGTGTGAGATAGTGTGTGTGTGCATTTGTGACCATTTATGAAATTCATTTCTATGGTTTGATGGCTTCACTGGCTATGTCAGCTTTTAATTACCATACCTAATTGGCCTTGCGAATGATACCTATCGTGTCTTTGTGTGTGTGTGTGTGTGTGTGTGTGAGGGAGAGAGTCTGAATGTGCGTGTACTTAAATGTCTGTTATTGTGGGTTTATATCTGTGTGTGTGTGTTTGTTTGAGCACGTGTGCATTTCTGTGCGTGTGGTTTCATGAGAGAGTGTGTGTTTGTCTGTGTGTGTTCCTGACTGTGAATGTGTGTGTATTTTTGTGTGCATTTTTGTAATTCATGTTTACGATTTGTGGGTTTCCCAGGAAGGCCAGCTTTTTAATTTCCATCCCTAATTGGTTTTCTGAAGTATGTCTATATTCCGTGTGTGTGTGTTTGCATGTGTGTGTGTGTCTGTGAATGTGTGTGTGTGCACATTTTTTGTGTGTAAGTCTGAGTGTGCATATCATCTAAAGTCTGCTACAGTGGGTTTATATCTATGTGTTTGTGTGTATGTGTGTTTGTGTGCGTGTGAGAATGTGTCAAACATAGAAACATAGAAAATAGGAGCAGGAGTAGGCGATTCGGCCCATCAGGCCTACTCCATCATTAATTCTGAACATGGCAGATCATTGAAATCAATAGCCTGTTCCCGCTTTATCCCCATGCCCTTTGATGCCTTTCGCCCCAAGAGTTATATCTAACTCCTTCTCGAAAACATTCAAAAATTTGGCCTCAACTACTTTCGCTGGTTGCGAATGCCACAGGTTCACCACTCTCTGGGTGAAGCAATTTCTCCTCATCTCAGTCCTAAATGGTCTACCCAGTATCTTCATGCTGTGTCAACTGGTCCTGGAATCCCTCACCATCGGGAACTTCCTTCCCGCAGCTACCCTGTCCAATCATTTTAGAATGTTATAGTTCTCTTTGCGATCCGCCCTCATTCTTCTGAGCTGCAGTGAATTTAATCCTATCCAACTCAATCTCTCCTTATATGTCAGTCACACCATCCCAGGAGTCAGTCTGGTAAACCTTCGCTGCACTCCCTCTATAGCAAGTACATCCTTCCTCTGATAAAGAGGCCCAAACTGCACAAAATATCCAAGGTGTGGTCCCCAAGGCCCTGTATAATTTCAGCATGACTTTGCTGCTCCTGTATTCGAATCCTCTCGCTATGAAGGCCAACATACCATTTTCCTTCTTTATCACCTGATGCAGCTGCATTCTTTCCTTCAGCGACTGGTCTCCGAGGTGCACATTCCCCTCTCTCAATTCATAGTCATTCAGATAATAGTTTGCCTTCCTGATTTTGCTACCAAAGTGGAATACCTCACATTTATCCACAATATATTGCATCTGGCATGAATTTGCCCACTCGCTCAGCTTGTCCAAATCACAATGAAGCATCTCTGCATCCTCCTCACATCTCACCCGCCCCCCCAACCCCCCCACGAACCCCACACCACCCCCCCCCACCAATCCCCCCACCCCCCACCCCGCCCAGTGAGCTTTCTGTAATCTGCAAATTTGGAGATAAAACATTTTGTGCCCTCATCCAAATAATTAACATATATTGCGCTTAGCTCGGGTCCCTGCACTGACACCTATGGTCCCCGAATAGCCACTGCCTGCCATTCAGAATAAGAACGGTTTATTCCTCTTTTTTTTTCCTGTCTGCTAACCAGATTCTGATCCATCTCAATTCACTACATCCAATCCTATGCGCTTCAACTTTACATGCTAATCTCTTATGTGGGACATGGTCGAAAGCCTTCTGAAAGTCCAACTAAACCACATCCACTGGCTCCCCCTCAACTCCAATAGTTACATCCTCGAAAAATTCCAGTACATTTGTCAAGCATGATTTCCCTATTGTAACGCATGCCGACTCTGTCCAATTCTGCTACTGTTTCCCAAGTGCTCAGCTATTAAATCTTTAAGAATGGACTCTAGAATTTTCCCCACTACCGACGTCAGGCAGAGTGGCCTTTAATACCCTGTTTTCTCTCTATCTCCGTTTTTCACTCGTGGAGTTACATTAACAACAATCTGTAGGAACTGTTCCAGATTCTATACAATCTCGGAAGAAGACCACCAATATATCCACTATTTCTAGTGCAATTTCCTTAAGTACACTGGGCTGAAGTTTATCAGGCCCTGGGGGTTTATTGTCTTTCTATCCCATCACGTTCCCCAACAACTTTTCCCAACTAATATTGATTTATATCAGTTCCTTCCACTCACTAATGACTGTGTCCCCCAACAATTCTGGTATGTTGTTTCCCGCCTCCTTCGTGAAGGCAGAAACAAAGTATGTATTTACTTGGCCAGCCATTTTTTTGGCCCACATTATACACTCCCCTGTTTCTGACTGAAAGGGACCTACATTTGTCTTCACCAAGCTTTTTCCCTTCACATACCTATAGAAACTTTTACAGCCAATTGTTACATCCCCGCAAGCTTACTATCATTCTCAATTTTGCCCTTTTAATGAATAAATTTGTTCTCCTTCGCCAACATTTCCTGTTTTACTACTGCACCAGACAGGAATAAACAATTCCTTTTACAAGCCTACTGACTCCCACATCTACCTTGACTAGAGTTCCCACACCCCGCGTCCTGTCAGGACTCCATCCCATTCTCTCAGTTCCTTCACCTCCGTCGCATCTGTTCTGATGACGCTACCTTCAAAAACAGTTCCTCTGACATGTCCTCCATCTTCCTTAACCGAGGTTTTCTACCCACGGTCGTTGACAGGGTCCTGAACCATGTCCGGCCCATCTCCCGCGCATCCACCCTCACGGCTTCTCCTCCCTCTAAGATATATGATAGGGTCCCCCTTGTCCTCATTTATCACCCCACCAGCCTCCGCATTCAAAGGATCATCCTCCGCCATTTCCGCCAACTCCAGCATGATGCCACCACCAAACACATCTTCCCTTCACCCCCCCTGGTGGCATTCCGTAGGGATCGTTCCCTCCGGGACACCCTGGTCCACTCCTCCATCACCACCTACTCCTCAACCCCCACCTATGGCACCTCCCCATGCCCACGCAGAAGATGCAACACCTGCCCCTTCACTTCCTCTCTCCTCACCGTCCAAGGGCCCAAACACTCCTTTCAAGTGAAGCAGCATTTCACTTACATTTCTCCTAACTTAATCTACTGCATTTGTTGCTCCCAATGCGGTCTCCTCTACATTGGAGAGACCAAACGCAAACTGGGCGACCGCTTTGCAGAACACCTGTGGTCTGTCCGCAAGAAAGACCCAAACCGCCCTGTCGCTTGCCATTTTAACACTCAACCCTGTTCTCTTGCCGACATGTCTGTACTTCGCTTGCTGCATTGTTCCAGTGAAGCCCAACGCAAACTGGAGCAACAGCACCTCATCTTTCGACTAGGCACTTTACAGACTTCCGGGCTGAATATTGAATTCAACAACTTTAGATCTCCCCCTCCCCCCATCCCCACCCCGTTTCTTCCCCCTCCTTTTTTTTTCAATAATTTATAAAGATTTTTCTTTTCCCACCTATTTCCATTATTTTTAAATCTACAAATAATATCTTGTCAGTCTTTCCACCCCACCCACAAAAGAGCTGTACCTTGAGTTTCCTGCGATCCATTCTTAATTAGCACTTTTCTTAGATAATATCACCACCTTCCACACCTCTTTGATCCTTTTGTATGTGACATCGCTTGATTATCTGCTCCTATCTCTGCTTGCTTGTCCCTACAACCACCCCACCCTGAACTTCTCTCCCCCCGCCCCCACACCTTAAACCAGCTTATATTTCTCCCCTCTCCTAACTATACTTCAGTTCTGTTGAAGGGTCATTTGTACTCGAAACGTCGACTCTTTTCTTCTCCACCGATGCTGCAAGACCTGCTGTGTTTTTCCATTTAATTCTGTTTTTGTTTAGGAATAAACAATTGTTGCATTCACCCATATGCTCTTTGAATGTTTGCCATTGCCAATCCACCGCCGTCCCTTTAAGTAACGTTTCCCAACCGATCATAGCCAACTCACGCCTCATACCTCATAGATTCCATTATTCAGATTCAGGGCCCTAGCCTCAGAATCAACTAGGTATCTCTCCATCTTGATGAAGAATTCTATATTATTCTGGTCGATCATCGCCTAGGGGCCTCGGACAGCTAGATTATCAATTATCCCTTCCTCATTACACAATACCCAGTCTAGTATGGGCAGTTCTTTAATTGGTTCCTCAATGTATTGGTCCAGAAAACCATCCCGTCTACAGTCCAGGAATTTCTCCTCTCCGGAATTGTTACTAATTTCATTTGCCCATTCTATGTGCAGATTAAAGTCACCCATAATTTCAGATCTTCCTTTATTGTACGCGTCTCTAATTTCCTGCTTAATGTCATTGTCAAAATCACCACTGCAGCTTGGCGATCTATATACAACCCCCACCAACGTTTTTTGCTCCGTAGTGCTTCTCAGCTCTACCCATACAGACTCCACATCGTAGGAACTAATATCTTTCCTCACTATTGTGACAATTTCCTCTAACCTGCAATGCAATTACACCACATTTTCCTTTTTGTCTGTCCATCCTAAACACTGAATATCCCTGATGTTCAATCCCCATCCCTGGTCACCCTACAGCCATGTCTCCGGAATCGCGACTACAACATACCTGTTTACATTTATTTGTGCGGGTATTTTGTCAGACTTATTTGCAATGCTCCTCGCGTTAATGCACAGATTAAGGGTTGTCTTTTTATCATTACTTGTTCTGTTCCCACTATTTTTCACCTTAGGTCCTCTTTTATACTTGACCCTGATGTCTCTGCCTATCACTTATCTTATTCCCTTTCTTTCTTTTTTTCCTATCCTTGTTTCCCCCTACTCTGACTCGTTTCCATCCCCATGTCATTTTAATTTAAAACTTCCCCAAACGACTCTTTTACCTGTCCAATTAATAGCTGTCCGGTTTGAACTGGTCCCACCTCCCCAAGAACCAGTCCCAATGTCCCAGAAGTCTGAAGCCCTCCCCCTCACACAATCTCTTCAGCCCCTATTGATCCGATATATCCTGCTATTTCTACTCTGAAGAGCACATGGCACTGGTAGTAATCACAAGATCAATTGCTTTGACGTCCCGCTTTTCAACTTGCTTCCTAACTCCCTATATTCTACATATAGCACCTCATCCTTTTTTCCTATGTCGTTTGTACCATTGAGTACCACGACCACTGGCTGCTCACCCTGACCCTTCAGGGCGTCCTGTACCGCTCTGAGACATCCTTGACCCTAGCACCAGGGAAGCACCATACGAACTTGATGTCTCGTTTGCCGCCACAGAAACGCCTATATTTTCCCCTTACAATTGAATCCGCTAAAATTTTTGCTTTCCCACACTTTGTACCCGTCCCCTGTGCAGCGGAGCTAACCGTGCTGCAATAAATTTGGCTGTTGCATCTTTCCCCTGAGAGGCCATTCCCCCCAACTGTATCCAAAGCGGCAGAACTGTTTTGCTGGGGAATAGCAACAGTAGATCCCTGCACTGCCTGTCTGGTCCTTTTGGTCTGCCTGATGGTCACCCATCTCCTTCGTGCTTGTGGACTCTTAGCCTGCCATGTGACCACCTCTCTATTCTCTCTGCTGGTGAATGCCCCACAGTGTCTCCATCCGCCGATCCAGTTCTGAAACCCGGGCTTCCTGGAGCTGCAGCTGGAGACTCTTCCTGCGCACGTTCTGGCCCCGGGGACCGAAAATGTTCCAGGTTTGCCACATAGAGCAGGAGAAGCACACCACCGCTTTGAACTCTCCTACTATGATTTACCACTTAAAATTTAATTAAAGCTTTTGGAAGATACTTAATATCAAATAATATCAATTACTCTCGGGCCCTTCTTCCCTCATCCTCGTTGTTACAGATTTTAGCCCTTACAAACAATGGGCCACAAAATAAGACCTTAAAAACTAACAGCGGTAAAAGTACTAAATACTTACCCGACTGGACTCACAGTGCTCAAGAGTTACCTCGTTCCCTCCTCACCGAACTCCCTCAATCACCAAACTCCAAATTAAGCACTCTAGTGCAGCCCAAAGCAGCTCACAGTGCAGACAATGTAAGCACTGTAAGGTGGTCTATTTACATACTCTCTGAATCTAGTCTCTGGAAACCTGTTTAAATCAGTTATCTAGTTAATTAGTTATATCTGCAAGCAAAGGCCGTATAAGCCTTGTTTTTTAAGCTGGCATAAAACCCACCATCTTGCAACACGAACAGCAGTTTTTAGTAAATTACTAAATTAAAGAAAGGTTAGGCTTTAGACAGAAATTAACACGTAAATTCCCTCGGTCAACGAAGTCCAATTTACATGCCCTACTGGAGCCCAAAGCAGCACTTCAGTGCAGACCAATATTGCGGGGGATTGTGTGTGTGCGTGTGTGTGTGTTTGTGTGTGTGCATGTCTGTGTATGTATGACATTTTGCTTGTGAGTGTTTCTATGTTTTCCTGTTTATGAGTGTGTGAGTGTTTGCATGCTAGTATTTCTCTGTGTTGGAGTCTGAGTGCGTGAGATTTATTCAGTGCAAATGGGTGTTTGTGTGTGTGTGTGTGTGTGATTGTGTGCGCGTGTGTTTGTGTATGTTTCTCCATGTGTGCGCACATGTGCATGTTTGAGCGCGCGTCTCTGTGTGTGTGCGTGTACGTGTGTGTATGTGTGCGTGTTTGTGTGTATGCATGTGTTTGCGTGTGTGTATTTGGGTGACTGGATGCGTGTGTCTGTTTCTGTGTATTTTTCTTCACAGTATATGCACTTCGCTGGCTGGGCAAACATTTTTTGCTCATTCCTAGTTGCCAGTGAGATGGTGTTGGCGAACCGCATTCTTGAAGCTCTGCATTCCATTTGGTGTAGGTACACCGCACTGTTCTATTATGAAGGTAGTTCCATGATTTTGACGCAGCCACAGTGAAGGAACGGTGATATAATTTTAACCAGAATGGTGAGTGCATTGGAGGGGAACTTCCATGTGGTGATGTTCCAAGCGATCTGCACATTTTCTGTGTGTGTGCGTGTCTGAGAGTGAGTGTGAGTTTGTTTGATTGTGTGAGTGTGTGTGTGTGTTTGTGTGTGTACATGAGCGTAAAACTGTATGAGTTTGTGTGAGACTGCAAGGGATTGTGTCTGTGTATACATGTGAGTGAGTGGTTGTGTTCAGTTTTGTCCGTGTGAGAGAGTGTATTTGTGTGTATGAGTATTTATATCTGTGCGCCTGTGTCTGATGCATGAGTGTGTGTGTCTGCGCGCGTGCGTGTGTGTGTGTATGTTGTCCCCGTGTCTGTTTTTCTATCAATGTTTTTGTGTGTGTTTGTGTGTTTGCATGTCTGTATGCTAGGGTTTGTGTGTGCATGTGTATGTTTGTATTTCTCTTCGTGTTTATGTGTATGTTTCTTTTTCTGCGTGTTTCTGTTTGTTTCTGTGTATATGTCTGTATGTTTGTCTGTATGTATGTCCGCGACTTTCCGTCAATTTGTATGTCCCTTTGTGCGTGTTTTTATGTGTTTGTGCTCGAGGTTGCCTATGTTCGTGTTTTTTTGTGTGTGTGTTTGTGTTGGTGCATTTATGTGTTTCTTTTTGTATGATTGTGTGCGTGTCTTTGTGTGCCTCTGTTTATTTATACCTTTCTTTCTGTACGTATGTGTGTGTGCATGTGCGTGCCTGTGGATATGTGTGACTGTATGTCCCTTTGCATGTGTGTGTGACTGTTACTAAAAATTATAGCATTGTATTGTATTATAGCATTATAGCATTGACACGCCTTGTCATAAATACTCCTTGTTGCAGTCCGCAGTGAAGTATGAAAAACGGGGAATTATCGAGATTCCTCTCCTCTCTTTAATACACCCGTCACCACGGACTCCTCCCAGTTACCCTTGGCTCCCCCTTACTTATGACTTCTCCCATCATCACTGGATCCTCCGGTTATCCCCTCGCTGCCAAGTCAACTTTCGGTCCCCAACTTACGTCTGGCTTCCCCGTCGCTGATGCCTCGTCACCCTCTTTACTTCGGTTTTTATTCTGTTATTGTATCTCCGCTTGCTTCCAGTGTATGAAATAACTTATCATGGGTTCTTTCAAATCCATCTGATTCAATGCAACACAGGATAGATTCACACGTTTGAAAATATAAATAACTCTTCAATCAAGCTGTCAGCTCCTTCCCCAGCCTGATTTATAATTTCATTGCTCTTTTTCCCTATTCCTTACAGTGAACTTAATTACAATTGTGATCCTGAAGTGTTAGTACTGCGGCCTGGCCAAATGTGTCACTTGTTACCTGGTGGCCATGGCAGTGGCGGTCAGCTGGTCGTTATACTGCACGTGATATGGAAACAGATTCCGATACTTTTTAGGGAAACGTTTGATTTCCTGCGCTTCATTCGTGTGTGCAATATCCATGCTGTTCTGCTTTATGCAGCCACTGACTGCTCTGTCTGGTTCACTGTCACATTCACCTTTGAACGATTTGTAGCCATATGTTGCCCGAAGCTGAAAAGCAAATTCTGCAGCAAGAAAACGGCGGCTGTGGTCCTGGGAACAGTGACTGTGCTGAGCTGTTTAAAGAATGTTTCCTGGTATTTTATGTTAAGAGGTCGGTATTGGCTGATGAACCTCCCCTGGTTTTGTTGGGTCACAGCCGATGTTCGGTTCTCTCCTGTCTGGGCAACAATCAAGTTCCTCCACCACATTCTAACCCCGGGTGTTCCATTTGTCCTGATTCTGCTGCTCAATGTTCTCACCATCAGACACATTTTAGTGAGCAGCAGAGCCCGCAGGAGACTCCGGGCTCACAGTAATGTGGTGAGTCCCAGAGACCCAGAGATGGAGAGTCGATGGAAATCCATCATTTTACTGTTTGTGATCTCAGCCAATTTCATCCTGTTATGGTCAACGTTAATGCTTTATTCTTTATGGAGGCGAATGTGGGATTTGTGGTTTAAGTCGTGCTGCTTAGATAGGTTTGTTCAGGAATTGGGCATGATGCTGCAGCTCCTGAGCTGCTGTACTAACACTGTGATTTACGGAGTGACACAGACTCCATTCAGACAGCAGTTGAGGAATGTGCTGAAATATCCCTTTACTCTAATTCTTCAATTCTTTCAATGTTGAAAATAACTCATTCACCGAAAGCTTCCAAGGCCTGGGCTGCCTGTCTACCACAGACACGCGTCATTGATTGACATCTGCGCTCTCCTATTGGCCAGGATGCCTCTCCATCATGGATAATCTGAAGCCCAGCGCAACTAGAGGAAGAACACTTCATCTCCCAATTGGGTACTTTACAGGCTTCAGGCTTTAAAATTGAGTTGAACAGCTTAAGAGCATGAACTAGCTCCTGTTCATTTACCCCGTTTTTAATCCCATTTTTAGCATGCGTTTTTATTTTTTCTCCATTTATTTTCATTTTTATTTTCAATCATGCATTAATTGTTTTAACCCCGTTTAGTCCCTTTTCTTGTCCCTTTTTCTATCCTTTCACCCCAACCACCGCCCGCTCTCCCCACCCCAGCATCATAACCGCCACCTGTGAGTTGCTCTATGTTGTTCTTTCACAGAGAGCTTACCCTTGTTATGTTATTCACACATTCTGCTTTCCTACCTTTATGCCATTATGGGCATCTTCTTTAGCCCTTACCATTACCATTAACACCCACTTTGTCTTTTGTCCATGACATCTTTGTCAATGTTTCCTTTGTCTCGACATATTGTTAACCTTCAATCCAGTTTTACCTGTCCCACCCCCTTAAACAGTATAAACTCCATGACATTTCTACTTCTCTTTAGCTCCAAAGGAGTGTCATACGGACTCGAAAAGGTAAGTCTGTTACTTTCTCAATATACACTGTCAGGCCTGCTGATCCTTTCCAGATTTACCTGCTTTAATCTATAAAACTTCAGTTCTCTGGGCTGCCAGTCCATCATGGCTACTCCTCCCTGGTTGAATAGAAGAACATACCTTTAAAAATATCTACCCTCTTTGTGGCCTACCTGTCAATAATCGCAATCGTTCACCACTGGGACAGGAATTATTCTGTTGGAAACAGGTAAGACAATCCTCACTGAGAACGGGGGGTGGGGGGAGGCGCGGACGTTCAGACGAAGTGATGTCATGTAAAGAGGAGAGGTAAGAAAAAAGTTTTATGAAACTGGGATCACCATTGGGTTTTAAAGGAGAATTGGAAAGACAGAGAGAGAATGAGAGAGAGATTGTGAAAGTGAGGCAGATAGAGAGAGGCAGAGAGAGAACCACAGACAGAGTCAGAATGCGAGACAGAGAGAGAAAACGAGAGAGAGAGAGAAAGAGAGAGAGAGACAGAGAGAGAGAGAGACAGTGAGAGAGACAGACAGAGAGAGAGGCAGAGTGAGTTTGAGGGAGAAGGGGAGAGACACAGAAAGGGCAGGGGGAGGGGAATAGAGAGTACGGTAGAGAGTGAGAGGGAGTGACAGAATGAGAGATTCAGAGCGAGTGTTAGACAGTGCTATTACACATCAGCTGGTAAAGGCTGATTTGGTTAAATTCAAGTGGGAAACTTGAACAACGATCATAACCTATATTTTCAATTGGTATGTTACGATGCAGCTCTGAATTCAGAAATAACACCAACAAACCTCCAGACTTTTTAGGTATCAAACTAAATTAAAGAAATATTAATTTAACAACAAGTATAACACGTGCACATGCCAACAAATTTCTACCATAGCAACTTTTAAACAAAGCCCAAATATATCACTTCCAGGTAAATCTTCACCAAGGCAACAATATTCAGTGGGCATTAAACAGGCAAAGCAGATTTGACATTACAAATTCAAAATGAAGTTTCATTCAATTTTTTCCTTCGCATGCAAAGACCTAGGCTTACAGCGCGGGTAGATCTTAAATGCCTATGACACACACCAAACACCCAACTCATCTCGGTTTTTACTTAGATTTCTCTTTGGATGTGAATTTTCGATTGCATTGGAAGGTTTTCAATGTTTCTTCTCCTAACAATAATTCTTCTATTAATCCAATGTAATTCGTGCTTAAGCACATTTCTTGGTGTCTCCTAGCTACTTGCAGGATTTTACTCATTATTTTGTCTGGTTCATTCAACAAATGCAATTGTACTATTTGGCTTCTATCTTTATGTTTAACTAATTAACATCACAAACTGCTACACATGAAATCATCCAGGCCGGTTGAATTTAATGCAATTTTGTCAAAACAGACACACACAGGCACACAATTTAACGCCGCTCATGGTAGAATTCCAATTTTAAAATAATTTCCAATAACTTTATACACAAAATATCCATTCATAACATCCCCCTCCCTATCGCAAAATAAAACGTCATAATTTTAAAAGGCAGCCTCATTTTTTTTAATAACCCATCTCACTCCATCACCCATACTTATTATGGTATTATGCTACATGCATGTATTAACCTAACAGTATATGCAAGTCCTTGGTATGAACATAAATCATTCCAGTTCAATGTCCATGTATAAAAATGTCCTAATGTCCTTACAAAGCTTCAAACTCGTGATAACGGATCTTTGAGCAGATTTTATCTATCGTCAACATGTGCAATCCTAATGTAATTGGGCGTAATAATGGGCTTCACCTGAAAAGACTTGCAATTTTGTTTCAAAGTTTGTCCAAAATATTCAAAGGTTTGTGGCCTATGAAAATAATTGTTTCTGATGAATTGTTTGCGACATAAATTTCAAAACCCTGCAACGTTAATACCATACCCAATGTCTCTTTTTCCATCGTTGAATATCTTCTGAGTTGTATATTTAGCGTCTGTAAAAAAATTCCCTCTCGGTTTTTCAATTCCGGTCTCATCTTCTTGTAACAGTAAGGCCCAAAAGACTTTCCCGCTTGGGTCGACGGCTGCCTTAAATTACTTAGCATAATTGGGCACTGACAAAACTTTTGTAGTTGTTAATGCAGTATATACACTATCAAATGCCTTCTTTCACTCGAATGAACATAATAACTTCATGTACTGAAGAGTTACGAAAGTTATGAAGAGAGGTTTGATAGACTTCTGTTGTTTTCGTTGGAAAAGAGAAGGCTGAGGGCCGACCTTATCGAGGTGTACAAGATTATGAGGGGCATGGACAGGGTGGAGAGGGAGCAGCTGTTCCCCTTAGTTGAAGGGCCAGTCGCGAGGGGACATAAGTTCAAGTTGAGGGGCGGGAGATTTAGGGGATATGTGAGGAAAAACCTTGTTACCCAGAGGGTGGTGATGGTCTGGAAGGGTGATGGATGCGGGTTGCCTCACATACTTTAAAAAGTACCTGGATGAGCACTTGGCACGTGATAACATTCAAGGCTATGGGCCACGTGCTGGTAAATGGGATTAGATAGGTAGGTCAGGTGTTTCTCACGGTTCGGTGAAGACTCGATGCCGAAGGGCCTCTTCTGCACTGTGAGATTCTGTGATTCTGTGAAAAACTAATTGCTGGGACTTATGGTTGTTACATTTTTGTAATTATTTGAATGCATATTAATTAGAAATAGCAAGTGATTATTAACCTGAACGAGTCGTTATTTAGGCTCAAGATAAAAATAAATATGCCTTTTCATTATTCAACTGAACAACGGTTATATGTTAACTCTGTTTACTTAATTAAGCAATACATTCATATTCGTTTTGTCTATTGGCAAATCCGTCATATTATGTGTAATTTTCATTGGATTGAAGAATGATTTAATATTTCCTGGGTTTAACGAACCAGACACTAATTACCAGTTACTAATATTATTGGACTCTGATAATTTGATTATCATTGGCCACTTATTTCCCGAGACAATTGACCTACGCTCGTTAGGGAAGAAGTTGAGTGTTGCTGCTAAAAAAAAAATGTCCAAGCTGTTCATCTTGCACTCACCAGGACACTTGCAAGAGTGCAAGTGGAACACAATAATTTCGATTGTATGCGGAGAGATTGCTGATTGGTTTGCAAATAGTGTTGTCATAGCGAATGCATCTCTGATGGTAACTGACAGTTAACTGCCAAGCATTGTCTGAAATTTAGATGAGGCAGCTTGACCCTGATTGGACAAGGTATGGCCTTGATGACAGAGTAAGCGAATGGCTGTGACTAATTTTATTTTGCTGAAACAGGCAGCTCATTTTCATGTTCTTCCCGCCTGCAAAGGAAAGGTTTCTGTGTATTCATTTACATAGCTTCCAAAGCACGCACCTGCGCCACATCGCATGCCTAACTGGCAATCTCAATTTGTTTTTTCAGGGTAATCGTTGGCACATTTAAGATTATTTGCAAAATGTTGTTGAATCGCAGAATCATAATCTGATGTTTGACACTGTGTCTTGAGCTTCACAAGACGGGCTGAGCAGGTACGATCTGTATCCTCCCCATTGCATACAGCAGCCGAGACATTCTGTTTGATGCGATCCGTCAGTCTTTGGGACCTACCGCCTACATAGCTCGCATCGCACAGTCACTGAAATTGATGTACCACCTCACTCGTTTGTGTGATTGGCGGAATGTATTTATTGGCTTGTTAGCATCTTCCTGTTATTTGCAGGCAGGAATAACATGGACGTGCACTGCGTCTGTTTGAGATAATGAAAGCAAACGACATTCTTTGACTGATCCTACAGGGCAATGTTTTGACCAATCAGGGTTATGCTGCCTTGCTTAAACTTCAAACAAATTTTGGCCGTTAACCGTCAGTCACCATCAGTGGTGCATTCGCCCTGCAGAGATACTTGACAACCAAAAAGCGCTCTCTTCTCATACAGTATTAATTGTAGTTTCCCCCATTTTGTTGGTAATCTTGCGTGTGTCCAGATGAATGCCAGACGAAAAGCTGGTCTCTTTTCCGGGCTATAATTGCATCCATCATTGAGAAAAAACTTGGAGTCTATTATAAAGGATATAATAGCAGAGCTTCTATAAATGCATAATATAATGAAGCCGAGTCAGCATGACTTCATGAAGTGGAAATCACACCTGCCAAATTTATTCCAGTTCCTTGTGAGGGTAAAAAGCAGGGTAGACAATGGGGAACAAGTAGATGCAATGTATCTGGATTTGCACAAGCATTTGATAGGGTGCTGCACCTAAGGCTTCTTAATAGTATAAGACTTTTGAAAGAGCAGGCAAGGAGGAAAGGGCAGTGCTAATACCCCTATGGCGTTGTGGGTGGTATATTAGAGTGGGTAAAGGGTTGGCTAACTCATTGAAGACATAAATTTGGTGTAAGGGGGCAATTTCAGTATGGCAACTTCTAACTTGTGGAGTGCCAGAGGGATCAGTGCTGGGGCCACTGTAATTTACATTATTCATTAATGAGTTAGATGAGGAAAGTAAAGGCACTATCACCAAGTTTGTGAATGACACACAAATAGTTTGGAAGACAAGTGGTGAGAGTGACACAAAGGGTTATAGACAGTTTAGTGTGTGAGTAAAAAAATGGTGGATGGAATATAATGTGCGAAAATGTGAGGTTATGCAAATTGGAAGGAAGATAAAAGGTCTGAATATTAATAAAATGGAGAAAGACTGCAGAGCTGCAGAACAGAGGGATACGAGGGGCCTCATTCATGAATCACAAAAAAGTTAACATACAAGTTAAACAGGTAATAAGGGAGGCAAATGGGATGTTGGCCTTTATTTCAAATGGAATGTGGTATACAAATATGGAAGTCTTGCTGAAACTATGAAAGGCACTAGTTTGACCACACCTAAAATTCTGTGAAAAGTTTTGCTTCCCTTAAACACGGAAAGATGTACTTCAATGTGGGCAGTCCAGGGAAATTTCACCAGTTTGACTCAGGTTAGGCAGGAATTTACTTATGCGGTTCTGTGGGTTGGATCTGTACTCATTGGACTTTCGAAAAATCAGAGGTGCCCTTCTTGAAACCAAAAGGTTATTTGGGTGCTTGGCAGGGTAGATGCTGAGAGGTTGTTTCACGTTTTGGGAGAGTCTAGGACGAGAGGGCATAATCTTAGATTGCGGGGTCGCCCATTTAGTAGATAAATTAGGAGGATGTTTTATCCTCTCACAGGGTAGTTAATCTGTGCAATTAGTTAACAGAGAGGGCTGCAGAGGCTGGGTGGGTAAGTATATTTAAGGCTGAGATAGACAGATTTTTAACCAGTAAGGAATACAACGGTTATGCGGAAAAAGGCAGGAAAGTTGCGTTG
Source organism: Cetorhinus maximus (assembly GCF_964194155.1). Classification (NCBI taxonomy): domain Eukaryota; kingdom Metazoa; phylum Chordata; class Chondrichthyes; order Lamniformes; family Cetorhinidae; genus Cetorhinus; species Cetorhinus maximus. The sequence goes on from NC_135897.1 coordinate 238,167, forward strand.
AGAATTATCAGGTCAGCCATGATCTCATTGTATAACGAGCAGACTTGATGAGCCGAATGTCCCACTTCTGCTCCTACGCCTTATGGCTTTTCTATTATTATTGCAATGCCAAATCGTTAGGTGTTTTCTCCGCTTATTGGACAAAGCAAGAACTATATGAGCGCTGTTATTATTCTACTTTTAATAATCAAATATGTAAAATTACCGTCACAGCAATCAGTAATGACGTTCTTACTTCTAGAATTGCCCTAAAGAATATATAGCCATGTACGGCAACCATTGATAGTTTTAAAAATGCGTATGTACTAATACAATTGGCAGCTCAATGTGTGCAAAAGGTATGTGCCGAGTATTTTCTTTACGCGTTTGTGCACCTGAACAACTTGAGATATTTACAGTAATTATCGGGCTGATCAATAAGTTAAGTTTGATTGTAACGTTTGATTTTGATTTGATAATCACTCTCAACATGGCTCAAAACCCTATTAATGTGTAAGGTGAAGAAGGAACTGAACGATGATTAGTCAATTACTATGATTATTCAATAAACAATTATTAATTAATGCAACTAACAGTGATTCGATATTTACTGTAAATATTTGAATTGAGATGAATTGGAAATAATTATTGGACTGAACAATGATTTTATAGTTCACCTCAACACGGTGATAACGATGAAAAATGCTCTGTGATTAATCACATGATGTTATCTTGAAATGTATCTTGAAAATTGCATTGAAACAATAATTTGATGTTTGCAATGCATATCGGACTGAAATTAATTTGAGGATTCCAGTGTTTCTTCTCCCATTCACGAGACCGAGAGCGTGTGCATTTCTGACATTAAAATGGGCTGGCTGTTTTAACACTCACCTCAACAATGCCGTGTAAATGTCGCAGGTTTAATCCCTGCACCGCCGTGGTAAACATATCTATCGGATATATGTAGGATGACAGGTACCATCTCCTAACGTAGATCATCATATCAAACTTTGTTTTCCCTTACTAACAATAATCCGTTCGCAGGACCGGGTTCCAGTTTGGGTCAGGGCTGCACAGTTTATCTGCCCGATCATGTTGCCTTCTGTCCCTTCCTGAATACCGTTGAGTTCAGTGTTCCAATGCATTTCAAGATCGTGGTGTCGGGGCGCATGTTTCAACCTGCAATGATATAGTTTGTTTCTGAAGTTCCCACTTCCCCTTCTCTGAAGCAAACAATTCAGTTATTAAACAAAAATCAAAGTACGTGGAAAAACTAAGCAGGTCTGGCAGCATCTGCGGAGAGGAGCACATGTAAAGTTTCGAGTCCGTATCAATCTTCAACAGAACTAATTAAAAATAGAAAGGAGTTGAAATATAAGCTGGTTTAAGGAGGGTGGGGCAGGTAGAGCTTGGATAGAGGGCCAGTGATAGGTGCAGATAGCCAAAAGATGTTACAGACAAAATGTCAAAGAGGTGTTGAAGGTGGTGATATTATCTAACGAATGTGCTAATTAAGGGTAGAAAGCAGGACAAGCAAGGTACAGGTAGCCCTAATTGGGGTGGTGTGCGGTGAAGGGAAGGTATCGAAATAGGCTAAAAGGTAGAGATAACATAATGGGTGGAAATACATTTAAAAATAATGGAAAAAGGAGGGAAAAGAAAAATCTATATAAATTGTTGGGAAGAAAGGGGGATCTCGGAATGGTGGGGATGGAGGAGAGAGTTCATGATCTAAAATTGTTGAACTAAATATTGAGTCCGGAAGGCTGTAAAGTGCCTAGTCGGAAGATGAGCTGTTGTTCCTCCAGTTTACGTTGAGCATCACTGGAACAATGCAGCAGGCCAAGGACGGACATATGGGCATGAGAGCAGAGTGGAGTGTTGAAATGGCAAGCGACAGGGAGGCCTGGGTCATGCTTGTGGACAGACCAAAGGTGTTCTGCCATTAAACTGTGTCTATACAGACACAGGTGTCGATGGTCGTTACTGCTCCCTGCGGCCCTTTCCGCTGTGGCTGACATCGTGGTATTTCTGGGGGGATTTTGAGCATCACCCTGTCTACCACATTGGGTATTTTTCTGGGCTCAATCACCGCAGCTGTTCGAGTCTGCTCAAGTATGTTCTGCTGATTCTTCACTTCTTGTCTAAGCGATTTTAACAGTTGACATAGTTCCTTCAGGTACCTCCTGACCCTGCCTATGGCAGGTCCTGTATTGTCACAACCCGTCAGTCTTCCCCCTGGTGGCCGCATTGCTCGCCCCACGATGAGCATGCTTTGGGTAACGTTTGGGTCCTGTTGGGCGTTGCTCTGTGTTGCATGAATATGGCGGGTTGCACGTCCATCCATCAATTTTTTTCAACTTTCAGCTATTTAACTTAAAGCTGTTTTTAATGTCCTCTCCATTCTTTGCAACATTCCTGAACTTTGGGGATGGTGGGGACGTGAAACTTCTCTTTGAATGCCGATAGTCGACACCTTCCTTAATGCTTTGTCAGTAATATGTGATCCCCTATCACTTTTTATGTGAAGGGGTGCTCCCCATTGCCGCCCAGCACCAGCCAACTCCAGTTTCGCTGTATTAACTCGTTGGTAACATTCCTCCTTCGGTGCTGTTCCAGTGTACAACTGTAAGAGCCCTTGGCCAATACACACTGGCACTTCTGCCCTTCCTTCTGTCCTCTATATCCCATTATTATTTCTTCAGTCAGGATCATTTTAACTGCGTTGACAGTATAGCCATTTGCCCAGAATGCCTTCAGCCACCGACTAAGTTGCTCCATTATCAAATAACGCTTTGTCTTTCCCCGAATATTTGCTGAGAAACTCGTGAAATGTATCTGCATATTTCACCATGGCCCTTTCGGGCGCTCTTTATAACCGAGCCTTAACCTGATGGGCGTCCCGGGGTTTATGCTGTTCACATATTCGGCATTTGTGACAATATTTTGCCGAATGCTGGCCTAGCTCCTGCCACCACCATTCTCGCTGTATTGACTCAGTGGTCACCTTCCTTCTCTGGTGCTTTTCCATGGTGAAGTTCAACGAGCCGTTGGCACATACACTAGGGCACCACTGCTCTTCCGTCTGTCCTGCATATCAATTCTGGTCCCTTCATTGCTCCATTATCTCCCTATATTTTCTTTTCCGTGTATAGTGATAGAGAAATCAAGGGCAAGAACCAAACATGGGCTCCGTGAAAATTAGTGGAAACGGGACAGGTAATGTTAAAAAGACAAGACCTAAGGCTTTGTGCCTCAACGCGAGGAGCATTCGCAATAAAGTGGGTGAATTAACTGCAGAAATGGATATAAACAGGTATGATATAGCCGGCAATATGGAGACATGTCTGTAAGGTGACCAGGGATGGGAACTGAACATCCAGGGGTATTCAGTATTTATGAAGGACAGACAAAAAGGAATAGGTGGTGGATCTGCATTGCTGGTCAAGGAGGAAATTAACGCAAGAGTTAGGAATGATATTAGGTCCGGCGATGTGGAATCTGCAGGGCTAGAGTGGAGAAACTCTAAGCGGAAATAAACGTCAGTTGGGGTTGTATATAGACCACCAAACTGTAATGATGATGTTGGGAATGGCATTAAACAGGATATTAGGGATAAATTTTATAAAGGGACATTTGTAATATTCGGTGACTTTATATGCAATTAGATTTGGCAAATGACATTAGTAACAATACCGTAGAGGAGGAGTTCCTGTTGTGTATATGGGATGTTTTTTTTAAGGAACCAATATATTGAGAAACCAACGAGAGAACAGGCCACCATCGAATGGGTATTGTTTAATGAGAAATGAATAATTGGAAATCTAGTTCTGCAATGACCCTTGGGGATGAGCGACCATAAAAATATAGAATTCTTCATAAAGATGAGAGTGACGTAGTTGATTCTGAGACTTGGGTCCGGAATCTTACGAAAGTAAACAACGATTGTGTGAGGCGCGATTTGGATACGTTGGATTGGGAAACGTTATTTAAAGCGATGATGGTATATAGGCAATGGCAAACATTCAAAGACCCCATGGGTGAACTGCAACAATTATTTATTCCTGTCGTGCACTTAAGTAAAACAGGAAAGTTGGCCAAACCATGGTTTACAAGGGAAAGTAGAGATAATATTCGATGCAAGGAAGAGGCATACAAATTCACCAGAAAAAAACAAAAGGCCTGAGGTTTGGGAGCAGTTTAGATTTCAGCAAAGGAGGAACAAGGGTTTGTTTAAGAAGAGGAAAATTGAGTACGAGAGTGAGCTCGCAAGTAACATAAAGATTGACTGCAAAAGTTTCTATAGGTATGTGAAGAGAAAAAATTGGTGAAGACAAATATAGGTCCCTTACAGTCAGAGCAGGGGAATTTCTAATGGGGAACATATAAATGGTTGGACAACTAAATGCATACTTTGCTTCTGTCTTCATCAAAGGAGGACACAAATAACATACCAGAAACGTTGGGGAACAACGGGTTTAGTGAGAGGGAGGAACTGAAAGAAAGCAATGTGAGTAGGGAAATGGTGTTGGGGAAATTGATTGAATTGAAGTCCGAAAAATAGCCGGGGCCTGATAATCTACATACCAGAGGACTTAAGGAAGTGGCGCTAGAAAAAGTGGATGCATCTTTCGAGATTCTATAGGTTCTTGAACAGTTCCTACAGTTTGGAGGGTAGCCAATGTAACCCCACATTTTTAAAAGGGAGGTGGAGAAACAACAGTGAACTATAAACCAGTCAGCCTGACGTTGGGAGTGGGGTAAATTCGAGAGTGAATTCTAAAAATAATAATAGCTGAGGACGTGGAAAACATTGGCAGAATCGGATAGAGTCAGCATGGGTCTTTGAGAGGGAAATCGTGCTTGACAAATCTACTGGAATTTTTCGAGGATGTAACTAGTAGAGTTGATGAGGGTGAGCCAGTGAATGTGGTTTATTTGGACTTTCGGGTTGCTTTCGACAAAGTCCCACATAAGAGCTTTGCGTGTAAAATTAAAGCGCATGGGTTGGGAATAGTGTATTGAGATGGGTAGAAAACTGGTTGGCAGACAGGAAACAAAGAGTAAGAATATACCGGTCTTCTTCTGAATGGCAGACAGTTATTCACAATATATATTAATCATTTAGGTGAGGGAATTTAGTGTAACATCTCCAAATTTGCAAATGACACAAAGCTGGGTGGGAGGATGAGCTGTGAGGAGGATGCAGAGGTGCTTCAGTGTGGTTTAGACAAGCTAAGCGAGTGGCAGATGCAGTATAACGTGGATAAATGTGAGGTTATCCATTTCGGTAGCAAAACAGGAAGGCAGATTATTATCTGAAAGGCTATAAATTAAGAGAAGGGAATGTGAAACGAGACCTGGATGCCCTTGTACACCAGTCGCTGAAGGTAAGCATGCAGGTGCAGCAGGCGGTAAAGAAGGCTAATGGTATGTTGGCCTTCATAGCCAGAGGATTCGAGTGCAGGAACAGGGGTGTCTTGCAACAATTGCACAGAGCTTTGGTGAGACATCACCTGGAATATTGTGAGCAGTTTTGGTCTCCTTATTTGAGGTAGGATGTACTTGCTATAGAAGGATTGCAGGAAAGGTTTACACGACTGATTCCTGGGATTTTGAGGCCATGAAACGGCAAAAAAGCGAACAATGTCCGCTGAATTCTTCAAGGAAGCGAAAGAAACCAAGACGGTTCTACCATTTGCATAAAAAAATCATCGTCTGGAAATTGTGATGGGCTCGAAAATTTTTAAAAACATCTTTCTAGATTTCCAGCTACCCTAAGTATGAAAAAGTGTGAAAAGTGCTTCCTGGCATTTCACTTGGTTGAGGATCAGTTTCAAAATCATGTGAAAATTCAACCCTATTCTTACAGCCGGGAAACAATTCTCCTTATTTAACTTTGCAATTCATTTTAACTGGATAGAAACCTCGATCAGATCACGCTTCTTCCTTCTATTCACAAGGGAGGAGAAAAAGGAAGGACCCCAGAAAAGAATAATGTGCATGGTGCCTAGGGGAAGGCTGGGCAGTGCCAGTGGTGAATTGTTCCTTCATTTGCCAGCACAGATCCTACGGGCCAAATAACATCCTTCTGTGCTGTAACCATTTTATTATTGTGTGAGTTTGGAACTTGTACTCCGAGTATACCCACAAAGTTTTGGAATCCGACTGGTGAATCAGCACTCCTTCCACACCAATGTTCGTATAATCTTATTTGTTCCTCTCGGTCGTGTCTGTAAGAACATAACAAATAGCAGCAGTTGCATCATGTACTCGTCTTGACGGCTTCTCAAACTTCTTGGCTAATCTTCCACAATTACACTTACCTGGACTATCCCATTATGCCAATGATTCCCAGAAAACCCCTGGAGATATCGATTTCTGTCTTGGAATTCCTCAGGCCTCTCGTGTTTGGAATTCAGAAGATTCCAAGCCGTATGAATGAAGAGATTTTTCCTCACCTCGTGGATAACGGCTGACGCCTTCTCCTGAGACTCTGGCCAATAGTCCTAGAATGACGAGCCTTGGGGAACATATTTCCAACATCTACACTGTCAAGACCCAAAAAACGATATATCCTTCAATCAAATCACCTCTGATTCTTCGAAATTTGGTACGAATCTATTTGCCCCATGCAGCTAGTACTGATTGTGTCAGGAGTCCAGCGCTCTTTCAAAGTAAAGTTCACCATTCCCACCTTGATGCAGCCCAAAAACAAATCTCCAATGGCGTGTGCAGCAAATTAGTAGGATACAATTCAAAACTTCTCATTAGACGCCTCGGATGCAAGGTGGTTCCGTGCGTTACTTTTTTAAAACGCCTGTTCAGTAAATAGCAATTGCTGAAATCCAACTCCTATAATGCTTCTATTCATGCATAACTTTAAATCAGATGAAGTAAGTCCAGAAGGAGCCTTGATTATTACTTGGGAATATGCATTTTGATTTATAACCGGCAATTGCTGAAGGTAATGGAAGGGATTGACTGATCTATGTAACAGCACGTTACGCAGGAAAGAGTTGGGAGGGATAAGTGCTGGCGATTTTTAATGAAGACCTTGGGCTGACAGATCTATTTACACCCCTACACTTTGTGATTCACCCCATTTAGTTATTCTGAATGAGCTTTCTATCTTTCAATGGAATGTTATCGCACATTCCCAGAGCAATGAGCATATGAACACGTTTACCCACTCGCGTTTTCCTTTATCGTTTTCCTTTATCGCTTCCCTTTCCAAGTTCCGCAACTTCAATTCTCGCTGGAATGAATGCAACATTCTGAAGGTTGTGACGACTATTTCCCATGGCTGCTCTGGGAACGCTGGCGACCAGTCCCTCGAATGCCCCGTTTGCAGAACATAAAACTTTCACCCTGAGGGGCAGGGCTTCAGGACCTTGTCATGCACTGCATTATAGTTCATGAAGTCCACTCCCAATGAAAATACAAAAGAAAAACGAGCAATATCCGCTGCATTCTTCAAGGAGAGCGGAAGATACGGAGACATTTCATTGATATACAAAGAAAAAGTAAACAATCATCTCGAAATCGTGGCAGCTTCGACCATTTTAAGAATTGTTTCTAGATTTATATCTACCCTAATTATGAAAAATGCTTCCTGACGCTTCTCTTGCTTCGACTGGACTATATCGCCAAGGATCAGTGATGTTAAAATGTTAAAATTCAACCCATTCTACCGCCAGGGCGACAGTTTTTCTGTGTTAAACCTAATAATTAACTTTACCCGGATATAAACCTCGAACAGATCACCCCTCAATCTTTTGCACTCAAGAAAACATAAAAGAAAGAAGCTCTGAAATGAAAAAAAAAAAATCTGTAGAGTCCAGGGAGAAGCCTAGGGATTGACACAAGGAGAATTTCTCGTTCAGAGAACCAGCAGAGACTGGAAAGGCCAAATAGCCCCTTTCAGTATTCTAGCCATTCTATGATAACACCACTCTCCGATTATCAACCCTAAACTCCTACGCTAAGCTTACAAAATCAGGAACCCCACTGGTGAATCAGCATTGCTTCCATTCCAAGGTCAATATAATCCTTGTGTTTCTTCTGAGTAGTGTCTGTGAGAACAGGAAAAATATGTGCAGGTATGGCATGAATTCCACGGGTCCTCAAAGATTCAAGAGCTTCCTCGCATAAGCTGCTCGCATAACCTGCTCTTCCTGAAAATTCTCAATTCGAACATTAATTGTCCGTGAGGACAGGAGTAAGAACTTTTTCATGGCAAAAAAACCAAAGAGTGTTGTAATGAGAATAAAACATAAAGGTTTGTAAAAGGCACTAGTTCAGACTTAGCTGGTGCTTCTCGTCTACTTCTGGGCGTTGCACTTTAGGGGGTTTGTGAAGATGTGAAGGATGTTGGAAAAAGTGAAGAAAATATTCAGGAGAATGGTTCCTGGGATCCACCGGTCAAAATTATTTTGTTTTACCCTTTCCAACTCGATATAAATTTGCCAAGCCTGTTTTCTTATATTACTAAATTTAGCCCGTATGCACGAACTCATATGCACTCAAAATAGCCTTTTTTACTACATCATAATTCACCGACATTTTTTCTGACAGCAAAGCATGACCTCATGTGCTCTACCCACCAACCTGGATGGCGACAACAATGTCCAGTTTTCCTGTGGCCATTTCATTTGCTTAGCTATCTTCTCAAATGAAAGAAAGAATGCTTCAACATATTTTTCCTCAAACTTTTGAATAGCTTGTATAAATTTAAACTTCTTCCCATTGGGTTTGAATTTAAAAGTTTTTTCATCATCAGCACTTTCCACAGAATCTGAAGTCTCTTTTTTTAACTACCAGCCTCTCAAGCCGATATTCCCTGGGTCCTTCCTTTATTGTGTCTCCCATTGTCAATGTTTCCCTCTGGAGATCATGTTTTCGGATTTCCATTTCTTTTTGAAATGATCTATCTTTTCCCCTTTCTTTTTCTGCTCCATTTAGTAACAGTTTATTCATTTCCAATATTTTCCTTTTCTTTTGTCTCCAGTTCAAGTTTTCTCAGTCCCTTTGATTGATTCAAATTCAAGCCTCTTCATTTTAAACTGAAGTTTCAGTACTTCAAGCTGTTACTTCTCGTGTCAGGTATCACTTCGATTTTTTAATGCTGTGCTTTACCTCCGATCATATCTGCTTTCTTACCATCTGCAGGTAACCTCAATTGTAATTTTTCTGCTAATTCCAATGAATTAACTTTATTTACCTTTTGTAAACCAGCCAAAATCATAAGTTAAACTCCCAAACAAGTAGCAACAATTGCCAAAGCCGTACTGCAGTCTCACCACGACAAAATCCCTCACCCCATCTCCTGAATTCGAAGTGCTTCTCGGACTCGTAACATTAAGATTCACCAACTGTAAAAAAAAATCAAGGAACTTCAAATATTTCCCACAAAGAGCTTCCAGCTATCTTATCGCACAGCTGATGATGAATACTGAGTTGTTTAATTTCAAATGAGAAATTTGAAACTACTGCCACAACTTGTTCTGCAATTTGTATAAATTTTGGGATGCACGACCTAAATTAAGTTGTAATAAGACCGTAGGTTTTTATGAAGCTTGATTAAACATTTATTAATGGAAGAAATGAGTTTAAATACATGCATAGATCTACAAATTATACAATGATAACTTCTAAACCCCCTACTCAATCTAACTCCCAGTTACACTTTCATTAAGGCAACAGTAAGACAGATAGATTTTAAAATACCAAGGCAAAGGAACATGGTACCTTGAGCACGTCGACTTCCAAGTGAATTTTCTTAGTCTCAGTCCTTTGAAGGCAACAGCTTGAAGCATAGATACTGAATGCTTTTTCACACACTTGTAAGATTTTGAAAATGCCTTCCCTTACAAACAGCCCTTTGTCCTTCTTTATACATATCTTCATCTTTAAATGCAAATACCCATTGCTTCATTATGTTTTGGGCTTTATCCCCCTGATACTTAAACACTTCTCATAGCAATAAGTTTTACAATTAATCATTGGGTAAAAATAAACACTGTTTCTAAATTTCACCTTGATATGTGACTCATTTCACCACCACTCCCACCCGCACCCTGCTTTGTAAACAATCTGACATGTTTATTTCGAAATGGAAATGTCCACTTGACACTTATGTTTCTAAACTTCCCCATGTTTATCTAATTTACATTTCAAACCTAACCTCTCTTCTCAGGTCAAAGCACCCATGCTAGCTACCTCTAATTCAGTTAAATCACACACACACAGACATAGACATAGACACATCCCACTATTTCTGCATTTTACAATGAATTCAAATGACATTAGGAGAATTATTAAATCTTCTTGACACTGGGCACAATACTACAGCTGAGGTCCAAACAGTGTTTTACACAGGTGCATCATAATTTCCTTACTCTTGAGCGTTTTGCCCCTGGAATGTACGCCATGTGAAAAGGTGCTATACCATGGAACATGAAACAGTGAACAGAGAGGTCCATACAGAATGGCCTTCTTCTGCTCTCTAATATGCCTTTGATTCTTGGGCTGTCAGCATAAAAGTTACAGAATGGGCCATGTGTTATTCATCAGTGAGTGGGGTAGTAAAATAATTAGTCCTGAATCTTGTGAAGTGCAATTCCAATTATGATTTAACTCGACTTAATGTCTGATGTGAAGTTCAGGAAAGTCGACCTAAATCTCATCCAATATAATAGATATCAGCTCCTCTCTTTTTGGGTGCTGTGTGGATTAAAAATCTGTTGCCAAATTTGAAAAAAAAACGGAAACCAATTGGGAAAGGTTCAACAACAAAATCCAGATTAATATTCTGTGTCCAATCCCCATCATCGGAGATGGTGGTGTAGTGTTGACCGTGGCTGCTTCCCAAGCAGTTGAGCCGGGTTCGATTCCTGCACATCGCAATGTTTCACTTTTAAACAAGTCAATCGGAAGCAGCAGATGTTGTGCTTTTTAGAATTTTACAGCGCAGAAACTGCCCATTCTTGGTTTTGCCGACCATTAAGCACCTCTTTATTCTAATCCCATTTTCCAGCATTTAACCTGTACAACAACACCTCTATGCTCTGGCGTTTCAAGTGCTTAGCTCAATATATCTTTACTTTCAAATGTATGTGGGTGTAATTCAAATAGAAATATGTTCCATTTTAACATTTTACTCACGTTTGATCCTTTTTTTTAACTAACTATGATTTCCCGTGAACTGCAGTGCGAAATCGGAAAGGAACAGTGTTAACGAGTGGAGCCGAATGTGTATTTACTTCGGAACCAGGGAAAGGTTGAAATGTGACAGGTTTTATGCTGATGACTGAAGTGGGGAGGAGCTGGTGGAGAAGAATAGACCTGATTTCGATTGAATGCGGAAAGCTGTGAATTAAAGCCACTTTACACCGTCTTGCTAAATATTTCTCGTGATTATTATGTTAAATAGAAAATAAAATCAAATTTTCTTCAGGTGAAACAGTCGGTTCCTGCAACTTTGTAAATTATCGCGTTAAAGATCAGCCAATAGCGGCCTGTAGTTTCCCGAGTTGCATTTTATGGCCAGAGTTTGGTTTAAACCTGCCTGGGTCTCGCCAATTTGCTGCTCGGATTGGTCTCTGACGGAAATTAAAAAGGCGGGTGTGGAGTAGACTCGGTATTAACAGTTCTTGTGTTACAGAATGTGCTGACAACTCTTCAAAGTGTATCTTGATAACTCGAATGTCATTGCACTGCCTGACTGTCTGTAATGACCATGTTGAAATGATTGTAATATTCATTGATTATATTGGAGCACCTCGTGATCTAAGTGTAAAAGATGAATCTGATAGCACTTTTTGTGATGGCGATTTAGAAATGTTTTGAAATGTTCTTTCAGATATTTTATGAATCAAGTATATTTTTCAATTAACGAAACAAATCTTCAGAAAATGACCAGGACCAAGCAGACAAATCCTCCGGAGGGAAACTCCGCGCAAACAGCTGACTGCCAAAGCTCCCTGGCCAGGAGAGCGCTCCAGACCCGGGCCGATTGAAGAAGCCTCATCGCTACAGAGCCGGCACTGTGGCTCTGAGCGGGATCCGCCACTACCAGAAATCCACCGAACTGCGCATCCGCAAACTGCCCTTCCAGCGCCTGGTGCGGGAGATCGCTCAGGACTTCAATGTAAACCTGCGCTTCCAGAGCTCGGCCGTCATGAACCTGCAGGAGGCCATCGAGAATGAACTGGGGTCGGGCTCATTGAGGACCTCAGCCTGTGCTCCATGCAAGTGAGACACCATCATGCCCAAATACACCCAACTGGCCCGCCGCATCCTCGGGGAGGGAGTCTAAACCCCGGCTTCAACTCCAACGGCTCTTTTCAGAGCCATCTAATTGACAAAGGCCAGAGCTGTGACCTGCCACTGCTGAGACCAGCATTTCCCCACCCCCTAATTAGACTTTACAACTGATTGATTTTAATAACACCCAGTGCTTTGTGAGGCCATTTCAGGGGGCAGTTCAGAGACCCTGTGTCTGGAGTCAGATGTTGACCAATCCATGGTGAGGATGGCAGATTTATAACCAATGATCTGTGTCTGATTCCGGTAATGCGGCAGCTCTTTAATTAAAGGAGTGTGAGTCTGATATCTGACCTAGAAATTAGAAACAGCATCTCCGGTACCTGCCAGGCCCCAGATCACAGGTTTTCTTAGATTAATGTATAATGTTGCTGATTTATATCCAATTCTTGAATTAAAACACTGTTTTTCAGAAGGGGATATATGTAAACAGAAGGTGTAAGGAAACACATGCGGGTAAATGGAATTAAGCGACTGGGGTTTGTATGAACTGATATTCGCCCAGTCCGTGAATGGGTCTGAAGCGGGTTTACTGGATAAACTAAGGTGCAGATGTGACCTAACCCGCGGATGTTCTGCATTTTCTGAACTAATACTCGTTAAACTGGCCGCTTTAATTCAATTAATCTGGAGAATCGAACAATGTTTCGGATGCGGAGCTAACAGCTGAACCTCACACATGGAACCAGGTTAATCTTTCAGTTAGAATGAGGAACCAGAACAGTGAGGACTGTCATTGAATACAATAGATCTGGTCATGATCTCAAATATCGGACTGTATTTCCCAAACCATTCCACTCCGCTTATTTCTGGTATCATTAAATAAGTGAAACTTTTCGGACAGTAACCAGACCTTTCACACAGACTATGGCTGCCTCTGAAAGGAGCCTTTGGGCTTTTTCAGGTGAAAGTTTCTCTACTTCACTTGCTCTTGGAGCTCACAGCGCTGCTTTACCCGGGCATCAGCCCGGCCTGGATATTAGGCAGACCCCGCCCCCCCACCCCCGGCCTGCGCGATGGTTACACCTCCCAGCAGCTTGTTGACTTCCTGATGGTTACGGAAGGGCAGGTGCAATTCTCCGCGGATGTTGCGGCTACTCTTCTTGTCCGAGGGCCGCGTTACTGGCCAGCCCGAGGATTTCAGCGGTCAGATACTCGAGCACAGCATCCAGATTGACCGGGCCTCCGGCACCCACACGCTCAGCATAGTTCCCAATTCACAGGAAACATTGAACTTGTCCCATAGCTAACTGCAATCCGGCCTGGGATGAGTGGACTTGGCCTTGACTCGACCTTCCCCCTATTAGTTCCTGTTCCGAAAATATCCAGTGCCAAACTTTTACAGGGGATCACCAGTTTAGTCAGCATTTACTTTCCGTATCAACCGAGAACAGATCTGATTGGTCGCTCTTTAATACACCTCATGTGCCTATATTTTCCCCCGATCTGATAACTAGGAAACAGAAGAGGTTTAGGAAAGGAGAGTTTTACAATGGAAGAGTTTTAAGATCATCAGTGTTCTGAAGAAAAGTCATTCGGACTCGAATCGTTAAATCTGCCTTTCGCTCTAGAGTTGCTGTCAGACCTGCTGAGTTTTTCCAGCAATTTTTTCTGGTTCAAACAAAGGTCAGAGATTTAAAATCCGTTCTCTTTATCTTATTTAATTCACCTCTTTCCTTCTCAAAACACAGGAGCTGTTTTAATTTCCAGTATACATTATGGTTCATTTTGCTGTCGCTTTCAAATTTTACCCGGCGGGAATAACTCTACATTCACAACATTCCCTCAACTGAAACCTCTTATTTCACTCTTTCTACTAGAGACACATGAGACATGAACAGACGCCCCTATTCCCAGACACTCCTGTGGGATTTCAGCCAGAGCCGAGCCCTGGGCCGAGCTGTCAAACTGTCCCTATTCCGCTCTGTAATAATCCCGCTCCGGACTGGGTCACTGCTGACAGTTGCTGAAAATTAGGAGGTCAGTCAGTGAATATTTCTTGGACAAAATTCAAAGAAAGAGGGAGCTGAGTTTTTCCAGCATGTTTTGCTTTTTTTTCACAACTCCAAAATCCACAGTATTTTGCCTTCAACAACATAAAACAAAATACTGCGGATACTGGAAACCTGAAACAAAAATAAAAATAGCTGGATAAACTCAGAAGGTCTGACAGCATCTGCGGAGAGGAATACAGTGAACGTTTCGAATCCGTATGATTCTTCATCAGGACTAAGGAAAAATGGAAATGAGGTGAAATGTAAGCTGTTTAAGGGGGTGGGGCAGGTTGAGCTGGAGAGAGGGTCAGTGATAGGTGGAGGAAAAGAGGAGATTGCCAAAGCTATCATGGACAAAAGGGAAAAGGGGTGCGGAGGTTGGTGACATTAGCTAAGGAATGTGCTATTAATGACATTAAGGGTAGAAAGCAGGATGAGCAAGTGACAGATGGCCCTAGTGGGCGTGCGGTGGGGGGAAGGGATTGCCTTCCACCTGGACTTTACAAAGCTTAAAAACCCACCAACTGACAGGACTGTTGAATAATACAAATTGGATTACCCCGTGGTCAGTACAACGACGTCATGAAAAATTCCTTGTGTGTATCGTGGCTCCATTTCTCAAAGAGAAAATGTGGCCGACAGTGATTTCTGCTCATGTAATATTCACACCAATTTTACAGGAAAGTTGCCAAATTCGGCGATCGTCAGACTCCCGATTTATCTACTTATTTCAATCGATTTATTTCAAGATTTTTGCTTGTCAAACGTCCCCACCACTGACATTAAACTGACTGGCCTGTAATAGGCTGGTTGATCTTTCTCTCCTTATTTGAAGATGGATGTAACCATTTCAATCCTCCACTCTTCTGGCACCAATGGAGGACTCTCTCTCTACTCACCACCTCTCTATCGTTACCTCCCCTTCTCTCACATATTTTCACAACTACAGCTTATGGTTTTATATGTATTTCATTGTTTTTAAAAGAACGAAAATTATTCTCGTTTGGGTGCGTCAGATTTCTGAGCACAGTACTTACAATATAAATAGGATTAATAATTATTTATTATTATGTAGATGAATATTGTTGAAAGCATTTCAAATGCGGCTTATTTTGAGTTCGATATTTGTGGCACGAGTGTACAGAACACATTTGCATGGGGGGCTGTTGGTGAGCTCCAGTCCATTGTTTGTCGTAGAAACTGTTTGTAGGAATGTCAGTCTGGCTCGAATTAATTTGATGTCACGTTTTCTAATGATAGATTAGATTATTAATCCAGTGCCATTAAGAGAGAGACTGAGGCCATCCAACTGGCATAAACCCTGCCTTCCCTGATCCACTGCTTATGAGCACGTACACGGGAATGTCATGTGACCTCACAGTGCTACCTGAGTTCACATAGTGGAGAGAGGGTTCCACAAGTGCTCACCCACTTTTCATCTCCAGGCCACCTTTGCCCTCCAAGAGAGCAACAATGTCCCGCATGAACTGCAGCTTTTCATGAATCACAGCGTCAATGGAGAGGGGAAAGTCACAGATTACTTTATCTGACACCCAGAAGAATCCAAGGGCTAAAAATTCAGCAGGCAAGGTGTGGATGTGGGTGGGGCGGGGGGAAGATGGGGGGTGGTGGGGGGAGGTGTTTGCGGGAATGATCCACATACTTTGAATGACATCCAATTGCAGAATCTCAACCATGGTTAGGGGTGGCCAAATCCAAGTTCACTGGACACCATTTTCTGGTACCTCAAACAAGACATCATAATGTGCAGGGACACAGCAATCGCACAATTTAGTGTCGTGTCCTTGCCCAAATGTTCAATTGGACCCACGGTCTCTCGTTCTCTGCACGCAGGTTACCACTCCTTTTCCTCTAGGCTTTCATTTCTCCCAGAATCTCTCTTTGGCCCGAGTGTGCTTGTCCACCTGCCCCACCTCGGTAGCTGTCCCCTGGGATTTATGGAGATGAGTTAGGTGGTGTTGGAGCTGCGACGCTGGCCCGTCTTTACCCATTTCCGACCCATGTAGGTTCAGCTGTCACCAATTGGAAATCAGCCGAATGTGCCTGCGAATGCAGCTGGGGAGGAGACCTGTCTCTCCTTGACCTGATGTGACTGTTTTCATTCTGACTGGGGGCTAAACGTTGAGCCTCAGCCTCATGATCCCTTGCCCCCATCTCTCTGGATGGCTCACTTGGCTCCATTCCGCTGTCACTGTGTGGAGTGTTCGTTTTCAGCAATGCTGACCACTGCTCGATGCGACTGGTGAAGGTTAAGTCAGCCCTAGAGGGAGTTCGCTCCACCTCCTAACCCTCCCACCTGCCCAGTACCCATATACACAGAGCAGCCGGCTTGTCTCCAATCTAGGCCCGGGTGAATCACACCGTTTGCCATTTTTTCTGTGCTGAGCCATCCCCATTGCCATAGAATCCAGCGGCAGGAGGCTGCACACTGCCCTTGGTCTTCACCTTCTTCACCCTCTGTGCGGTCGCTCCTGCAGCGCGGTCAGCAGCAGCTTCCATCTGCAGACCCAAAGCGGGCTGGGCGATCTTCAGCTTCTTCCATTACTCTGCAAAAATAATATCTGCCTCTGTAACAGTGCAATGATC
This sequence comes from Cetorhinus maximus, assembly GCF_964194155.1. Classification (NCBI taxonomy): domain Eukaryota; kingdom Metazoa; phylum Chordata; class Chondrichthyes; order Lamniformes; family Cetorhinidae; genus Cetorhinus; species Cetorhinus maximus. The sequence continues at coordinate 255,077 of NC_135897.1, forward strand.
AATGCTTGTGTTGCGCTCTGCAGACAAGAACAGAAATTATGTACTTGAGTTCACTATTGCAGGCGGTCAAGTTGATCCTGTGAGCGGAGATGGCTCGTACCAAACAGGCTGCCAGTAAACCCACCGGCAGCAAAGCGCCCAGGAGCCAGCTGGCCACCAATGCCGCCCGGAAGGGCGCCCCATCCAGTGGCGGAGTGCAGAAGATTCATAGCTCCAGGCCAGTACAGGAGCGCCCCGCGAAATCCGTCGTAACCAGACGTCCACAAGAGTTGCTTATCCATTAACTGCCCTACCAGCGTCTGGTGAGGCAAATTGCCCAGGACTTCATAACTGGCCTGAGGTTTCACGTTGCTGCAATTGGAGCTTTGCAGGAAACCAGTGAGGCCATTTAGGTTTGCCTGTTTGGTGGGCACCAATCTGTGTGCCATCCAGGCCGAAAGACTGACCATTTTTGCCAAAGGAATCCAGCTGGCAGGACGGATCCGGGGGGAATAGTGCTTAAACTCTGCTTCATTACATTTTCTCCAGACTATTTTGAAGTAGCATTTAAAAAATTTCTAAAACATTATTAGGCAGTAAAATTTGCTTCTTGTGGAGGCTGGGTCTTCATTTTGTATTTTTGTTAGTATTGAGTATTGATCGTGACTGAGTGTGGCACTACCGAAACATTCTGTAAACATTCCTTCGAAATCTTGGCTCAGGTTGCAAAATAAAACATCTGTATTTTTAAAAGAAATAAAAATTATATGGTTCACTTTCACCTATACATGCACGTCTAAACGGAAGTATTGAAGCAAGTATTGTGCTGAGTTATGTTTCTAAGCAGTTTCCTGGACATTCATGCACTCTACATTGCTTGGCATGCAACCAGGCCTATTCAATAATCTAGTTTTTGACTGTCAAATGCGCTCAACGCCACTGCGGCCTTCTCTATGTTACAGGAGGAGAAAATAAAGAACAAATCTGACCACTTATTCTCAAAATATTCCCCAAGACCTTTCCTCGCCACTTCTATTTGACAGGCGCGTCCTCCCTTCATCTCGATCCTTCTCGTCGCTCATGGCAGACAGTAGTTCAATCCTGGTCTGCAAGTCGGACCCGGGGCTGGGACCAGGACGGCAGCTGGAGAGACAAACCCCCAACCCATCAACAAAAATGAGCCAGCGAGACGGCCTGGGCCCGAGTCCCTGTGAATCTAGACATTGTCAGTGTCCCCACAATAAACACACTGGACACAGCGGAATCTGGTATCGGATAAGGGACGGAGCATCTGGAAACCCACTGACCGATATAAAACCAGGCGAATGACCATCTCAGCCCAGCACTTCCCATTTCTGTCTGTGAGCTTATGGTTGGAGGCTATAAACTCGGCTGCTTCTGTGAACCTGTCTGCTCCTCCACGGACATCAATGTCTTCTCTTCATGTTCTTCACGTTAGTGTTTGACTGCATTGGCTCCATGTACGGCCACAATTTTACCATAAGATCATAAGACACTTTCAATGATCAATCGGATCCTGGGTGATCTGTACCACAACTTCATATTCCTTATTCTCAGTATATAACAAAAAGCTTTTTTTTTTAAAAAAATATTGCTTAATGTAATAAGATTTTGACTCTATTTCGTCCTTAGGAATCGCGAACATGGACTAAGTGAGGGGGGAAAATTATGGCAAATGGAGTTTAATGTGAGCAAATGTGTGGCCATCCAATTTGCTTCTGACAAAGATGCATCACGTTATTTTCTCAGTGGGAAATTTCTAGGAACTGTGGATGAGCAGATTGATTTGGGGTTCCATATGAAAGTGGAGATTGAGATAGTATGATTAAGGGATGGAACTGCAGAGCTGAGGGTCTTGGCGGATGCAGGCACAACATTTATTGTTGAGGCCAGATAGAGTGGAGGATACACAGGCCAGATTTGGAGTAACATCAAGATCCCACAGGGTTGTCATTTGCGGAAGGTTCCAGGGATAAGGAGAGGAGAGATCGTTGAGGGATGTGAACCACAGAATGAAACTTGTGGGACTGAGGAAGTTAGCGATGGGGAAGGGTTAGACCATGGAGGGATGTGAACAGAATACAATTTGGACAAGAGGAGTGAGTTGGCAAATGCATGACAGATGCAGTATAACGTGAATAAATGTGAGGTTATCCACTTTGATAGCAAGAATAGGAAGGCAGATTATTATCTGAATGGCTATAAATTGAGAGAGGGGAATGAGCAACGAGACCTGCGTGTACTCGTACACCAGTCGCTGAAGGTAAGCGTGCAGATGCAGCAGGCGGTAAAGAAGGTAAATGTTATATAGGCCTTTATAGCGAGAGGATTCGAGTACAGGAGCACAGATATCTTGCTGCAATTACATAGGGCCTTGGTCAGAACATACCTTAAATATTGAGTGCAGTTTTTGGTCCTTATCTGAGGAAGGATGCTCTTGCGATAGAGGGAGTGCAAGGAAGGTTTAGCAGATTGATTCCTGGGATGGCGGGACTGATATACGAGGAGAGATTGAGTCGGTGAGGATTATATTCGCTAGAGTTCAGAAGAATGAGGGTGGATCTCATAGAAGCTTGTAAAATTCTAACAGGACTAGACAGTGTAGATGCAGGAAGGATGTTCCCGATAGTGTGGAGTCCCGAGCGAGGGGCCACAGTCTGAGGATACGTGATAGACCATTGAGGACTGAGATGAGGAGAAATTTCTTCACACAGAGAGTGGTGAGCCTGTGGAATTCGCTACCACTGAAAACAGTTGACTGTAAAGCATTGTATGTTTTCAAGAAGGAGATAGAAATACCTATTGTTGACTACGGGATCAAACGGAGAAAGTGAGAGCAGGCGATTGAGTTAGATGATCAGCCATAATAATACTGAATGGAGGAGCAGGCTCGAAAGGCTAAATGGACTACTCCTGCTCCTATTTACTCTCTTTCTTTTTCTACATGGTCAAAACTGAGGGGGCTCTGCACTCTGTGGGTCAGAAATCAGGGAGCGCTGCACTTTCAACGGGTCAGGAAAACGAGGGTGCTGCACTGTCAGATGGTCAGGACTGAGGTAGTGCTGAATTGTCAGGGGTCAGGAATACGGGGACGCTGCTCTGTCAGAGATGAGGACTGCAGTACTGCTGCATTGTCAAAGGATAAGATAGAGGCAGCGCTGCAATTTCAGAGAGTCAGGACGGCAGTACCGCTGCACCGTCAAAGAGTCAGGTTTCAGGGAGCGCTGCATAGTCAGATGGTCAGGAATGAGTGAGCGCTTCACTTTCAGAGTTTCGGGAATGAGGGAGCACCGCACAGTCAGTGGGCCTGGAGTGAGGGAGCGCTTCACTGTCAGAGTTTCGGGAATGAGGGAGCGCCGCACAGTCAGTGGGTCAGCACTGTCAGAGGTGAGCTGAGCCCTTGACCGAGCTCATAAACTGACCCTATTCAGCTCTTTAATAATCCCACTCCGAACTGAAACGCTGCCGGCAATTTTTTGATCATAAGAGGAATAGCCAGTGAACATTTCAGGAACTAAATTCAGACAGAGAGAGAGAGCCGGGACTAAATAGAACAACTGGAAGAAAGCTGAAAGCTTTGCTGAAGTCCAAGTAGTCTACGTCAATTGCATCGCTCTCATCTGCACACCTGGTCACCTCTTCGAAAAATTAGCCCACCCAACAATTAGCTCTCTCACAAACAGATTTCTGGTTAATCCACCTTTTTCTATCCTTTTTCTAACCTATAACCTTCTTTTTCTAATTACTTGATTACAAACTGTAGATAACATACTAAAGGTATTAAAATTATCAGAATCAACAACACAAGCCTTTGAGCTGCCCCCAAGAATACATTTAAAACCTTTTCCAGTAAAACGTGGTTACTATTGACTTTGATTCATCCTCCCCACCTGCAGATCACCTCACACAATTCTAAATTATTGGAATATCGTAAGTACATACAGTTCAAACAAAAGTTTATGCATGGACTTTAAAGATTCTCCAGCTCTCTTAAATTGGAACCACCTTATGGATATTTTCTAAATCAAAATCCCTTTTCATTTAAATTTTCCTCCTCCTGGTAGATATCAGTGTGTTTAATTGTACCCTTATTCTTCTAAACTCACTTTTTCCGTGGAGTATATGTTTTATGCCTTGTTTACTTATAATGTTTTATCATGCTTCTGATCATATTAATCCATTCATGTGGCTCTGTTGCCAAGTATCTGAGCAAGTCTGTGGCCCATTCTTCAGTACAGGAGCATCACACATTTCCACATGTTAGTTAATGATCATTAACATATCATACCTGCAGACTCATAGCGATATGCCAATATCATGCCATCTAATACAAGCCACTCTTGACTCTTAGGTAATCTTACCAGAAGTTGTTCAGGGGCAAGGGAGTGATGGGAGGAGGGGGTGGCATCTGCCTGTAGATATTTGCTTATCCCCCCGTGTGCTGCAATACCCGAGGGAGTGGGCAGACTCTCAAAAGGAGTTTCTTTAAATCGTTCAGAGGCAAAGACACAAAGATCTCAAGATAAAGCTCTCAACTTACTAGTTTCATCTACATTTTCCTGACTGTCATTAAAATGCACATTGATCCATACGGATTGATATATTCCATTCAACTGCCGAAGGGCCATGAAGGCTCGAAACGTTAACAGATTTCTTCTCCGCCGATGCTGCCAGACCTGCTGAGTTTTTCCAGGTAATTCTGTTTTTGCCAGGAAGAGTTATACATTTCCATTTGTTGGTGTTATTTTGCTCTTATATTCGAAGTGGGACACCCCGTTAATTACTCTTCTCTCTCATGCATGAGCCCTGGAGGAAGTTATCGTCCAATAATATTCACATAATCAGGTGTTTTACATAAGAGACAGAAGTTTTTGCAATCAGTTTAAGGATAACTCCTATATCTCCTGTTCACAAACAGTATATCCTGTAAGATAACAAATGGGATGAAGCCAACTCTCTGAAATGGAAAGTTTTTAGTTCAATAATCACTGTGCTGTCAGTGGAAAGGGTGAACTTCTCTGTTTCTTTACAAAAGGGTGGAGCAAACATTCCCAAATGTGCACAACTGTGTCAACTTTTTGTAATCAGGTAAAAGACAAACCAAAAACTATTTTAATCTTTGTTTTTTCCAATCCTATTTGTGCTTTTCTCAGCTTTGCACAAAAGCTTTTTTTTTTGCTCTTTCATCAGACACATTTCCAAATGCCTGTAATATTACTGAAAATCAAGCTAAGACAGTTAGTTTTCACTAGTAGAGAAAACCTTCAACCTTGTTAGGCAAATAAAAGCGGGTGGAGCTTCCCACAGGGTGTGAGCTGCAAAAAAAGGGGCCTGAATTTGATGCTCTGTGCCTGCCTGGTTTGTCGTTGGTTGGCCGGGCAGGGGAAGGAGGCCGAAGGGGGCGGCTGGTTGAGCGGGGAGTATCACAGATAGGCTTCCCACTGCATTCACGCCTGCCTGATCTCTCAGCAATTTAATGCTGGGGTGGACGAGGTCTCAGATGGGCTGCCCAGCCCTGCCCCAATTGAGAAACATAGGAAATAGGAGCAAGACTCGGTCATTCGGCCCTTCGAGCCTGCTCCGCCATTCAGTATGATCATGGCTGTTCCTCTATCTCAACGCAATCCTCCCGCTCACTCCCCAGAACACTTGACACCTTTAGAGTCCAGAGATCTATCAATTTCATTCATAAATATGTTCACTTTTTCGGCTCATTCCTGCACAGCCTCAATTTTTAATCTGGCGGGTGGACTTCCCGAGTATGGAGGAAGCCCGACAATGATCCAATTCAGGTGATGGGCGAAGGATGGGGGCGGAGTGAAGGTTCCTCCATCAGGGGTGGGTATGGTTCTGTAGTGGTATTGTCGCTGGACTAATAATCCCTATTCCTAGGCTACTGCTCAGGGGATACGGGTTTAAATCCCAACACTGCATCTGGCGGAGTTTGAATTTAATTAAACAAATTCTGGAATAGAAACTAGTCTGAGTAATGGTGACTATGAAACCATTGTCATTGTTGTAAAGACCCACCTTGTGCACGAATGTCCTTTAGAGAAGGAAATCTGTCACCCGTCTTCCTTACCCGGTCTGGCCTACATGTGACTCCAAACTCCTACATTACTCCAGAGTAAAGTGGTTGACTCTTAAATGCCCTCGGAATTTGTCTAGTCAGTTACTCTGTTCAGGGGCAATTACAGATGGGCAATAAATTATTTCTTTCCTGGGTCACCCACAGCCCAAACGAATAAAAAAATACTTCGCCCCCATCCCTTAAGCCCGGTAGCTGCAAGGCCGCCCCCCACCCGGCCTGAGGCCCCCAGAACTTACCTGTTGCTGGAAATTTGGGATTTAGGCTCTGGGAGCTGCTTCCAGTCCCGGTCCTTTCCACTCCTGGAGCCTCAGGGGCCGGAGACGTCTCGGCCAATCAGAATAGCCAGCAGCTCTCTGAGGCGGAACTTCCTCACAGTGAGAGGCGGAAGTTCCACCTGCAGCCAATTGACGCTCATCCCAGAGTGAAATGCCTGCCGAGCAGTGGGAGTTGGCGGGGATGTGTTCACCACCAACTCTCCGGATGGCGGGAAGGGAATCCTGGCCCTGATCATATAACATAGAGGAGCAGGCTGGTCGGGCTGTGTGGTTTGCTCCTGCTCCTATTTACTCTGTTCTTGTGTCAAATTTGCCTGTAACCCTCCTGCTTGTGACATTTTACTTTGTTAAATGCGCCCTATAAATGGAAGTTATTGTTGTTGCTGTAGTTTTGTATCTTTTATGTTTTAATTATGGTCATTAATGATGAAGTGACGAGAATGTCTGAACCGCCCTTGTGGATAACCATTAGGAAACGGCTGTTACTGGTCAGGGTCACTGATTCCTTCCTAACCTGGTTAATAATCTTATAGACCATGGGAAAGAGAGCAGCAGTTCAGACCTTGTGAGTGTGTCAATAAAACAGGATTAACAGGGAGAGTCCCAATCAGACAGCTCACAGGCAAGAAAGAAGCAGAGAGCTCCTATTTACTGCCTAGAGTCATCCCCAAGACACCGGGGAAGAACAACCCAGGAGGGGGATACAGGAAAAGCCTGTCCAGCTCCCTTGACCCATTTAATAATGAAAGTCCCCGAGTCAGGACTTCCGCAGTATCCTAACACACATCTCCTAACAAACGTCCCATTTATGACCATCTGGAGACAGGAACGTTTGGGCCCATGGAATTTACAAAATAATATTTCAATACAAAATACGCAACTATGAAATCAAAATGAAAAACATATTAAACTGAAGGAGGGCAAAGTTCAAATCTCTCTGTGGAGAAGCTGGATTATGTTTTCAGGTCCAGAGAAGGTTCAGGGCCCTGAACTGATAACCCGTACTTCTCCACAGATGTTTCAGGATCAGCCTGTCCAGCACATTTAGATTTATTTCATTTTATTCTGTTTGTATTTCACCCCCATCTCATTGGCTTTTATTTCCTGTGAAGCTATCAGCTTAGTTTTTATTTATATTTGTGTTTGTTTTTTTCAGTCATGTTAACCTGAGAAATCAAACAGAAATGCGCTTATTGTCTCGTAAAGGATAACATGGTTAATTTACAATAATCCAATGAGTGAAGCAATATCGTTATTATTTCTTGATTCTACTCATTTCTCACTATAAAATGTGGAACAATAAATAATTAACAAACATAAACTGTTTGCTTACATTGGACATTTTGGCTGTTTTTGTAACGCTGACAGTAAATGTGAATTTGAGCCGCTCTGTTACAATTCTCAGTTCTGGCCAATAGATGTTCGCACACTCCTGAACAATGAACTTTACAGATTAGAGAAGAACATAACACAATAATTGTTCACATTGTATTGGACAGGGGGAATTTGGGAATAATAGGGAAGAAGACTAGCTCTAGGTCCATTACACAAGAGACGCAACACACAATAATTGTTCACATTGTATTGAACAGGGGAAATTTGGGTATAATAGGGAAGAAGACTAGCTCTAGTTCCATTAAACCGGAGACACAACACACAAAACTCTCCTCACCGTCCAAGGGCCCAAACACTCCTTTCAAGTGAAGCAGCATTTCATTGGATTTCCCCCATCTTAGTCTACTACATTCCTTGCTCCCAATGCGGTCTCGTCTACATTGGTGAGACCAAACGCAGACTGGGCGACCGTTTTGCAGAACACTTTCGGTCTGTCCGCAAGAATGACCCAGAACTCCCTGTCGCTTTCCATTTTAACACTCCACCATGCTCTCTTGCCCACATGTCTGTCCTTGGCTTGCTGCATGGTTCCAGTGAAGCTCAACGCAAACTGGAGGAACAGCACCTCATCTTCTGACTAGGCACTTTACAGCCTTCAGGACTGTATATTGAGGTTAACAACTTTAGATCTTGAACTCTCTCCTCCATCCCCACCCCTTTCCGTTTATTTCCCTTGCCTTTTGTTTTTTCCAATAATTTATATAGATCTTTCTTTTCCCACCTATTTCCATTATTTTTAAATCTATACCTTTTATGCCCCTTTAGTCGTATTTCACACCACCCCCACTAGAGCTATCTGTACCTTGCGTGTCCTGCCAACCATTCTTAATTAGCACATTCTTATAGATAATACCACAACCTTCAACACCCCTTTTCCCTTTTGTCTGTGACATATTTTGATTATCTGCTCCTATCACCGCTTCCTTGTCCCTACAACCACACCCCCCTCCCCACCCACTTCACTCAACCCACCACCACCCCCCCCCCCCCCCCCCCCCCCCCCCCCAACCTTAAACCAACATTTATTTCACCCCTCTCCTATTTTTACTTAGTTCTGTTGAAGGGTGATGAGGGCTCGAAACATCAACTTTGTTCTTCTCCGCCGATGCTGTCAGACCTGCTGAGTTTTTCCAGGCAATTCTGTTTTTGTAATTGTTCACATTGTATTCGACAGGGGAAATTTGGGATTAATAGGGCAGAAGACTAGCTCTAGTTCCATTAACTAGGAGACGCAACACACAATAATTGTTGACATTGTATTCGACAGGGGAAATTTGGGATTAATAGGGAAGAAGACTAGCTCTAATTACATTAACCAGCAGATGCAACACTCAATAATTGTTCAAATTGTATTGGGCAGGGGGAATTTGGAAAAATTAAGGAAGAAGGCTAGCTCTAGGTCCATTAAACAGGAGACACAACACACGATATTTTTTTTTCAGATCTGACAAAGATGGTGCGGGTGTAGCACATGTTTCTTAATGATCTCTGTTGAGAAGGACCTGGGCTGCAGTGCCATTTTTTTGTGGTCTCAGCTCTTTTTAGAGAGATGCGGTGATGCTGAGAAGAGCATCCAAGTTCTGAATTTAGTAAGTTACATAATTTACTCGCATCTTTTTGAGCATTGCTTTCTGTGCCTTTGCCGATTTCGGCATGGCCTTGTCCCACCGTGGGAGTTGCGGGGAGGTGGTTGGTCTGGCAACAACTCATCCAAGACTCATGTCTGCAGCCGCAGAAAGGCCGGCGGTCTCCCTGAACTACAGAATCCCCAATTATTGCACCTCCTCACCCCCGGACAGCTGAACAATCCGTGGTACCATGGGTTTGGCTGTGGCTGCACTCCCCAGTTGACCCGTCATTCTCACCAGTATTCAGGGCTGAATAAATGTTGTAGAGTGAGATGCACTGAGGGGGTTAGTCCACAACTCGCCTTGTCCTCCTTGACAGCCTGGCACTCACCAATTTCCTATGAGGAAAGACTGCATAGACTGGGGTTGTTTTCTTTGGAACAGAGAAGACTAAGGGACCGTTTGTTTGAGGTGTTTACAGTTATGAGGGTATAGTTGGAGTGGATCGGAAGGACCTATTCTGTATAGTTGCAGACAGGGTCACCCAGGAACATTAATTACACAATTAATAGGCAGGTAAATAGCACAATGAATCAGAGACTGCTAACTCATTTTATCATCATCAAAACGTATTCACTAGATCACTGATTATAAAGTTAAAGTTTAGATCAGTGTCTGAGATTACTGCAGATTGGGGAGATTCATTTATGAACCATTCAGGAATCTAATTCATCCATTCCATAGTCTGTCTATCTAATACTGTTGATTGGAGAAGAGGTTTGTCTTGGGATTTTGCCCATAAAGGGGAATATTAAATCGGCCGGGCTTTTTGCACTCGGCCCGATTCTCTTTTCCATTGATTGTTGCTTTCCCCGATGAGGTGTTAATCCCTGGCGTTCTCTGTCTGTTCCAGTGGATACAAAACATCCCAGCCGCTCTAATACAAGGAGATATGGGGAGCTCCCCGGTGTCTGCATGAACATTTATCCCCCAACTTGCTCCTCTGGTGAGAAACTGGCATTAGAAATCAGCGGCCTCACAGAAAACGTTCAATTTCCATTTCAAGGATCTGAAACACCAGTTTTACACCCGAGTGACAAGTTCCACCCACTTTCCAGCTGTGGTTGTTGCTGGTGAAGTCAATGTAATTGTAGACTCAAATTACCCTGAGATGTCGCTGTTGGGGCATCTCCTTGAATGATCGATGTGACTGTTTGATACAACTAAGCGGAATACTCGGACACTTCAGAGGCCGCGAACATGACAGTCAATCACATTGGAGAGTCTGGAGTCAGAGACAGAACAGGCCAGATAAGGACGGCACATTTCCTTTACAAACACTCGGGCAGATTAATTATCAATGGCAACCGTTTCTATTTAATATCCAGCTTCTGTTAAACTGAATTAAAATTCTCAAACTATCACCTAAACTCAGGTTCTCTGGGTTATCAGCCACGCCCCTGGATTTTTAGTTCAGCAACATAACCCAATACACAATCCTACCCTGATAGTTGAAATCTATTCCATTAAATTGGCCACTTATCTCGTTGCAATTTGTGGGTTATGAGCGTTAAGTGGGTATCAGTGACAACACCATAAAAGCGTGTAAATGTTTTTACAAAGTGTGATTTTTAGTCCCTGTTACCTGTTCTTTCCACGATATCGGTATTAATCTCTCATTACAGTATGGTGATTATGTTGACATTTCTGAGTTGGTTCTTACATTAAACCATATAGTCTTATCTCTCTGTCCCTTGATCTGTCAGTCTGTGGCCCCAGGAGATATCTAATACCAGATCATCTTTCTTGTGTGAGCCTGTTTTTCGAATCTGGATATTACTGATTTCAAATCATTGGTTCCCTTCCTTGATGTTTTGAAGCCTGATGAACAGAATAAAACTTGACCATTTATTGTACCAAAGTGAGGGGAGAATAAACAAACTTTATATGATGGGGAATATAACATAAATCAGGAAATAATGTCACGTACAAAAGGTCCATCAGTATATGGAAAATGGTTTCGATATAACAAATTTACATCTTAAGGAACCTGACCCAGAACAACAAACTATCTTCTCTCTGTTTATATGTTGGTGATCCTGCCCTGTGTTTAGACAACAATCCATGCATTCGGCCCGCAGAGGTTCAGGCTGTGGGTCCCTACATGGATCCTGTCCATTTACTGCAGTGTAGTTTCCACTGGGTCACTTAACTTCCATAACTTGTTACTCTTTGAGCGGGTGGGTGAATTTACCAGGTCAACTTCTTTATTTGACACACGCCAGTCCTCTTTGTTATTCCAGCTGTTTAGAAACTCACTCATCAGTGTTTAAATTGCAGCAATATCAATAGGGCAGAGTCTAAATTCAACACATTGATTCAACACCTGATGATTTATTTCTGAAGGGCGACAGCAAAGCATTGATACTTTCAGTCCAATCCCTCGGTTACAGAATCCGCTGGAACCTCCCCAATAGGATACTCTCCCTGGGACACCCCATGCAGTGGGTGTTTGTCTCCATTGGACAGTGGGAATATCCCAGCTGAACAGACCCTGTACCGACCCTGAACCCACGCAGGCTCACTTCCCAGCAGGGTCACTGGTCAGTAATACTGAGCGGGAGCTCTAGGGGCTTTACCCCAAAACCCAGGAATACTGAGTGTAATTGTCAATGTCCCACTGCAGCCGAGACTGATCCCCACCCTGGGCCCTCCCTGCTGTACATTTCCCCAGTGCCCCAATGGGGAACATTCAGCCCCGGATATCCTGCAGAAGCAGCGCCTGTGGGGCCGGGCGGCAGAGTCTCGTGACACAGTTGCTGTCCCTCTGACGTCACAATGGGAGATGACGTTCGCTCAGCTCGAGCTGGAAACTGGGAAACGGCCAATAGGATTTAAATCTGGAGCGCGGCCGGTTAAAGGGGAGGGACAGAACCACGGTTAAAAATGTTCCTATAATGAGAACAGGAATGTTTATCAATCCAAAGGATCACAATTTCACACTCAGTCCAGATCTGGTTCCCTGCAGCGACTTCAGCTGATATCCTCCATTTGAACTGAACTGATTGTTCCGCAGACTGAAACAGATTAAAGATTAAACAGGAATAAACAGATTGAACAACAGTGTAAATAACAGGGAGACTGGAGTTAATGGGCCAAATCTCCTGCTCACTGGGTCATCAGAGACCACACATATGGCTGAAGATTGCCAGCGGACCCCTGTGATGTCCTGACTCACAGGCCTACGTGGGAATTGCCCCAGAGGTTTAAATTTCCACTGGGCAATACCCCTGCTGCCCGGGACCCTGTGTGAATGTCTCTGACTCTGGGTTAGAATTGGAGACTTGGGACAAATCCCCAGGACTTACCTGGGTAGTTACCCAGGAAATGTTAGACTGTAAAACCTGGTCTAATACCTGGGTAACTCCACAACCGAGTCCCCCAATCACCCACCCTCACCCCCCACTTACCATCATACTATATCTACACTACGCGATTAAACCCTCCAACCACCCCTACCAACCCGACTACCTTCTGACCCCCCCAACTCTGCCCTTGACTAAACCTGACTAAACCCCCGGCGTTACAGCCCGACCCAACAACGCGGCTGACCCAGCACCACTAGCCTTCAACCTGACAGCATTAGCCCCCGACCCCACCGACCCCACCACTTTCCCGTGACCCGACTAGACTCTGCTCGTATGGAGATCCCCGGGAGGGTCACTGCTGAAGGTCCCGGGAAGAAAATGAAGCAGTTTCAGTTTGGGACAATGTTGTCGAGCAGCGGAAATCTCCTTTTCATTGCTGCTGTTTGATAGATTCAGGCCAATTTATATTTTAAAACAAAAACAGAATTACTTGGAAAAACTCAGCAGTTCAGGGAGCATCGGCGGAGAAGAAAAGAGTTGGCGTTTCGAATCCTCATGACCCTTCAGCAGAACTGATTAAAGTTAGGAGAGGGGTGAAATATCAGCTGGTTTAAGGTGAGGGGGGCGTGGTTGGGGCTAGAGAAGTTGCTGGGGGGTGGTTGTAGGGATAAGCAAGCAGTGACTGGAGCAGATAATCAAAAGATGTCACAGACAAAAGGACCAAAGAGGTGTTGAAGGTGGTGATATTATCTAAGAAAATGTGCTAATTAAGAATGGATGGCAGGACACTCAAGGTACAGCTGTAGTGGGGTTGGGGTGGAAGGACTGACAGGGTATTACAGATATAGATTTAAAAATAATGGAAATAGGTGGGAAAAGAAAAATCTATATAAATTATTGGAAAAAACATAAGGGAGGGGGAAGAAACGGAAATGGGGTGGGGATGGGGGAGGGAGTTTAAGATCTAAAGTTGTTGAATTCAATATTCAGCCCGAAAGGCTGTTAAGTGCATCGTCGGAAGATGAGGTGCTGTTCCTCCAGTTTGCGTTGGGCTTCACAGGAACAATGCAGCAAGCCAAGGACAGACATGTGGGCAAGAGAGCAGGGTGGAGTGTTATAATGGCAAGCGACAGGGAGGTTTGGTTCTTTCTTGCAGACAGACCGCAGGTGTCCTGCAAAGCGGTCACCCAGTTTGCGTTTGGTCTCTCCAATGTACAGGAGACCACATTGGGAGCAACGAATGCAGTAGACTAAGTTAGGGGAAATGCAAGTGAAATGCTGCTTCACTTGAAAGCAGTGTTTGGGCCCTTGGACGTTGAGGAGAGAGGAAGTGAAGGGGCTGGTGTTGCATCTTCTGCGTGGGCATGGGGAGGTGCCATAGGTGGGGGTTGAGGAGTAGGGTGTGATTGAAGAGTGGACCAGGGTGTCCCATTTATATTGTAATTATTACACTAAAAATTAACACAAACACTCACTTGATCAGATTCAGAGTCCTGCAGGTCAGGAGGAGGCGGCGGAGAGCGGGAGCAGATTGGTCTGTGAAGGAGTTTGATTCCAGGTTCAGATCCGTCAGTGACCGATTTGTACTGAGAGCGGAGGCGAGATACTCGGCACAAGAATCAGTGAGACTGTTACCCCACAGACTAAGGATCAGGGGAGAAAAATAACAGGAATCAGGGTAAATAGACAGTGTTTTGACGAATACTACTTATAATAATATACAGTAAGAGACATTCCAAAAGCACAACACCCATTTATAAAGGAAAAAGAAAACAATTTTAATCCTGCAAATTAAATATTAATATAACATACCGAAAATACTCAGCAGATCAAGCAAGTATTTGTGCAGAGAGAAACAGAGATAAACATAGAAACATAGGAAATATGAGCAGGAGGAGGCCATTCGGCCCTTCGAGCCTGCTCCACCATTCATTATGATCATGGCTGATCATCCAACTCAATAGCCTGCTCTCACTTTCTCCACATATCCTTTGATCCCTTTCGACCCAAGAGCTACATCTAACTCCTTCTTCAACACATGCAATGCTTTGGCATCTACCGCTTTCTGAGTTCGTGAATTCCACAGGCTCATCACTGTCTGGTGTGAAGAAATTTCTCATCTCAGCCCTAAATAGATTATCCCGTATCTTCAGAGTGTGACACCTGGTTCTGGACTCCGCCACCATCGGGAACATCCTTCCTACACCTACCCTCTCTAGTCGTGTTACAATTTTATAGCTTTCTTTGTGATCCCCCCTCATTCTTCTGAATTCCAGCGTATATAATCCTAACCAACTCAATCTCGCCTCATATGTCTGTCCCGCCAACCCAGGATTCAGTCTGGTAAACTTTCGCTTCACTCCCACTATGTCAAGAACATCCTTCCTCAGGTAAGGAGAGGCCTGAAAACAGGGCGGATGTTTGGTGGAGCCCAGAGATTGAGTGGCCGAATGAACGGACACAGGAGAGCCTCTGGGGTCCACAAAACATAATGCTTCTCTTTCGATCACTGATCACAGATTGTAGTCTGAAGAACGTGTTGGAAAAAGAATAGAATAACTAGGAGCAGCAGAAGGCCATTCAGCCCCAAAGCCTTTGCCGTCATTTGATAATATGATGGCTGATCTGATTCTGGCTGATCTGATTCTGGCCTGAACCCTGCTTTCCTGTCGGTCTGCCGTAACCCTCGATTCTCTTGTCAATCAAAAACCTAACTTAACTCAGCCTTGAATATATTCAATGACCCAGCCTCCATTCGCCTCTTGGGAAGAGAATTCCACAGACTAACGAAATTTCTTCCCATATCGGTCTCAAATGGGAGACCGCTATTTTTTAAAACATTGTCCCTCCGTTCGCCTCCTACAAGAGGAAAAATCCTCTCAGCATACAGCCTGTCAAGTCCCCTCAGGGTCTTGTATGTTCAATAAGATCACCTCTCAGCCTCCTGAAGACCAACAGGTATAGGCCCAATTTACTTAACTTTTTATCATAATATAAACCCCATCATTGGAGCAATCAGCCGAGTGAACCTTCTCTGAACTGGTTCTAATGCAATTATACCGTTTCTTAAGTAAATATACCAAATCTATATAGTTTACTCCAGATGCTGTCTGACGAAGGCCCTGTATAGCTATAGCAAAACTTCCCTACTTTACAACGCATTAACCTTGCAATAAAAACATAGGAAATAGGAGTAGGAGACAGCTATTCAGCCGTTCGAGCCCGCTCTGCCATTCACTGAAATCATCGTTGATCTTCCACTTCAACAGCATGTCCTACTATTAACCCCATGTTCCATGATGCTTTCAATGTGTAGAAATCTATAAATCTCAGTCTTGAACATACTAAATGACTGAGCCTCCACAGCCCTCTGGGGCAGTCAATTCCAAAGATTCACCACCCTCTGAGTGAAGAAATTCCTCCACATCTCAGTCTTAAATGGCCTGCCCCTTATTGAGACTGTGTCCCCTGGTTCTAGACACCACCAGCCTGGGGCAACCTCCTACCTGCAACTACACTGTCAATCCCTGTAAGAATTTTGTATGCCTGAATGAGATCACCTCTCATTCTTCTAAACTCCAGAGAATAGAGGCCGAGTCTATTTAATTTTTCCTCAGCACGCATTGCGCCAGGAATTATTTTAGTGGAAACTTCATTGCACTCAGTCTAAGAGAAGTATCTCCTTCCGTAGTTAAGAAGCCAAAAACTGCAGAGAATGCTCATGTTGCAGTCTCGCCAAGGCACTCCTTACTCCGAAACTCAAATCCAGTTGTAATGAAAGCCATCATACCGTCTGCGTTTTTAATTGTTTGCTGTACGTGCATGTTAGCTTTAATTGAGTGATGAAGAAGGCTATTGAAATACCTTTCAAGATCAACGCTTCGCAGCTTCTCACAATTTAACAAATGGTCTGTATATGTTATTTCCTGCCAATGTGGATAACGCCACATTTCTCCATATTGTATTCCATCAGCCAAATTTTGGCCACTCTCTTATCCTCTCCAGATCTCCTTGAAGCATCTTTGCATCCTGCACACAACTCACTCTTCCACCTAATTTCCTGTCACCTGCAAACTTCTAAATATTACATTTAATCCCCACGTCCAAATCATTGATATAGATTGTGAATTGCTGCGGCTGTGATCCTTGCGCTACCTCACTGTACCACATCCACGGGTCTCCCCTTATCTATTTTACTTACTACATCCTCAAGAAACCCCAACAGGTATGTTAAACATGATTTACCTTTCATAAATCCATGTTGAATCTGCCCAATGCTACCATTATTTTCTAAGTGCTCTATTATCACATCCTTTACTGCAGAATCTAGCATTTTCCCTACTGCTTATCTCAGGCTAACAGATCTCTAGTTACCAGTTTACTCTCTCCCTCCTTTCCTAAACAACGGGGTTATATTTTCCACCTTCCGATCTGCAGGAACCATTCCAGAGGATACAGAATTTTGAAATATGATCACCAACGCATCTATTGTATCGGCAGCCACTTCCTTCAACACTCTGGGATGTAGATCATCAGGTTCAGGGAATTTATAATACATGAATAGGATGGGAATGGAGGGATACGGACCCCGGAAGTGCAAAATGTTTTATTTGACGGGCAATATGATCGGCGCAGGCTTGGAGGGCCGAAAGGCCTGTTCCTGTGCTGCATTTTCTTTGATCTTTTCTTTCTTTGTTCTTATCTACTTCAAGTCCCATTAATTTCTCGAATACTTTTTTTTAAACAAATATTAATATCTTGCAGTTCCTCGTTTACACTAGTCCCTTGATTCTCCTTTATTTCTGAGCAATTTTTAGTTTTTTTCTCTGTGAAGACAGACAAAATGTATTTGTTTAATTTCTCTGTCATTTCCTTATTCCGCATTGTAAATTTTCCTGACTTTGCCTGAAATAGAACTACATTTATTTTTACTAATATTTTCTTTTTTACCTATCTATAGGAACATTTACAATCAGTCATTGTGTTTCTTGCTAGTTTACTCTCATATTCTATATTTTCTTAATTAATCCATTTCTATGTCCTCCTCTGCAGATTTCTAAAATGCTCCCAATTCGCTGGCTTTCCTTTTTCTGGCAACTTAATACATCTCTTCCCTTGATCTAATACAATTCTTGATTTATTTCGTTGGGTCCCTTTGGTTTCTGGGTTTTTGTGCATCAAATGAATGTACTTCTGTTGTAAACGCGTCACATTAAAAGCCTAGCATGGAAATTGGGTAAAGGCACCACTGAGATTCACATTCAGGATCTTCTGTTTACTAGTCAGTCGTAGGAACTGCTTTATCCAGAGCATCCAAATAAACAACATCATACCAATTGTCTTCCTAATCACCTGCTCAACTGCATGCCTAGAGATCCATGGACTGGGACGCCCAGATCCCTCAGTACAGTCTGCAGTATTTCTTCATTCAGGTAAGATACTGCTTTTCTATTTTAACAGCCAAAAAGGACAAATTCACATTGTCTCACATTAAACTCCATCTGCCAATTTTTTGCCCATTCACTTCACCTATCTAAATCACTTTGCAGACTCGTTATGTCCACTTGACAAGTTACTTTCCTACCTTTGCGCCATTGGCAAATTTAGCTACCAAGCATTCAGTTCCTTCACCCAAGTAATTTACACAGGTATTTGAGGCCCCAGCACTGACCTCTGTGTCACTCCACTGGTAGCAGTTTGCCAAACCGAAAATGGCCCTTTACCCCAACTCTCTGTTTGCTGTTAACTAATCAATCCTCTATACATACTAATATGCTACCACCTGTATAACGAATTCTTATCCTGTTATATTTTTTAATCTATAATGTCACACCTTATCAAATTGATTTTGGAAATCCAAGTGCACCAAATCTACAGATTCTCCTTTAACAATTTTCCTGTTACTTCCTCAAAGAAATCTAATACATTCACCCCATGTGATTTTCAATCCGCTGGGCCTTCCATGAATCTAGGGAAATTTGGAAGATCACAACCAATGCATCTACTATGTCTGCAGCCACTTCCTTTAAGACCCCATGATCAAATCCATCAAGTCAAGTGACTTGTCAACCTTTCGTTCTAATAGTTTCCCTTCTACCTTTTCCCTCGGAAACCTGATTGTTTTATGTCCCTCCTTTCTTATTACCTCTTTATTTTCAAGTATTCTTGGGTTGTTTATTGTGTGTTCTACAGTGAAGAGAGACACAAAATGCCTGTTCAGCGCTTCTGCCATTTCCTCATTTCCCATTGTTAGTTTCCCGGCCTCATTTTCTAAGGGACCTATGCGTAATTTAGTATTCATTTCATATATAGATAATTGGAGAACCTCTATCAGCTTTTATACTTCCAACTGGCTTTCTCACATACTCTGCTGATAAAAGGCACCTTTACTATGATGTCATTAATTAATCCAGTCTCATTGAACATTCACAGGTCTAAAATAGCCGTTCTGTGGTTGTCACTGGAACATATTCACTAAGAAACTGTCTTGAATACACTCTACGAACTCATCTTCCAGGCAACCTTTGCCATTCTGCTTCATCCAATAAGTATGAAGATTAAAATAACACGCAATTAGTGCAGCACCTTTATTACAGGCGCCGATTTTTTTTTCTTCTATATTCTATCCGAAAGTGTGAAGGTATTAGGGGCCTATAAGCTACTCCCACATGAACTGGTGCGTTTCAAGAAGGCAGCTCACCACAACTTTCCCAAGGAAAATTCGGGATGGGCAATTAGTGATGCCTGGATCCCATGATTAAATTTAAAAAGTGACATGTTACCTTTGCTAATTCATATTTCTACTTAATCTAATTCTACATCTTCATCTTCAGAACGAAAGTCATCTCTGACTACTGTCCTCATGTCATCAGTTATTAACAGAGCAAAACCACCACCTTTTCCAAGCTCTTGCCGTCAAAACACATTTCTATTTTTGCAAATTAATGGCCGCAGTGACCGGGGACAGATGCCCAACTCTGAGGAGGATGGGAGAACTCACAATATTCCCCTGCACCCAAGAGACAAAGATCTTTGGGACTTGCATCCCATAGCCTAGGTTCAGAGAGAGAGAAATAACATGCATCTAAATAAAGGTTTCTTTTTATTCATAGTTAATACTAATAATAATGGACAGTGTTTTTAATACAACTAACAGTGTTCAAATATATTGTTACATATTAAGTTTTTCTAAACACATTCTCACACGGTCTAGTGCTAACTTCAGTTCCTGTATTTTACAGTCCGGACTCGTCAGAGCTACAGCCAGTCGTTTCACTCTTGAATCTCCCAGTTTGTTAAAAGCCAGGTTCAGATCTGTCAGTGAGTGATTAAAAACGGAGGCAAGATCCTCAGCACAAGAATCTGTCAGTTTATTGTCCCATAGACTGGGGGGTGGGTGGTGGGAGTTCTAGAGAGAAAAAAAATAAAAGGAATCAGAATAAATTTCCAGTTTTCTTCAAAGAACGTACCTAATTAAAATAATAATATACAGTGTGAAGCATTCAAGAAGCACAACTTCAAAACATAAATGCAATCTATAATTGATGCTGTCGATGTGAAATATAAAGGAATGTTCTGTAAATAGTCAGCCTGGGAGACAGTATCTGTGAAGGGAGAAACAGAGCCCAGAGTCCCGCAGGCGGGCGCGTGCCTGACACAAGCAGGCGTGAAATCGTGCAGGATGATGTCGGACGAGCGTCCTGACGTCATCGCGCACTCGTGCGATATTTCGCTTGGCGGGCACGCGCAAACGTTGAAGAGCTCCCGCGGAAAATGAAGCGGGAAATTAAACTCATTAACGTCCCAATTGCCAGCGGGTTTTCATGGCCCATCCAACCTCACGTTGGCGGACCAGCCAATCGACCAGGCGGCCTTTACATTCTTGATGAAACCTCATCCAAGAGAGGGATGAAATCTCCGTTAGGATTTAAAATAAAATTAAATATCTGGCGACTGTGTTTTTTGTGAGGCCTGTTTTCAGGTGCTTGATTGTGCTGCATGGACAGTTTTGCAGCACTTTTGTGCTTTATATTATTATTTGGAGGTCTGCAGCTCTCTGAGGCATCTGTCTGCCTTCAGGGAGCTCACTGGAAGCGCTCACCAGCACTTACAGTGACATCGGTGCCGCCCTCTTCCCTCCCCCAGCGACAGTGCTGAGCCTTTCACTGGGTACGCTTCACACTGGCTGGCTCCCAATTGGCCAAGCAGAGTAAGATCATGGTCGCGGGCCTGATCGGGCAGAAGCGCATTTCACATGCGATCCCAGGCTCCCCGATCGTGCACTCGACAAAGGAAAAATTCAGGCCAGGTTAATGTTTCAGTTTGATGAGCTTGCATTATAACTGGGATAAGCAGTGTCTTAACTGGTTTTAAGTGACAGGGAAATTGGGAGGGGGTGGTGGGGGGGGGGGTGGGGGTGGGGGGGGAGGGTATGGATTGCAAAATGGAAGTGCACCGATTATTAACATGACAAAACTGGTCAGCGTACTAAAGAAATCACAGGACTCCAGAAATTAAACCCGCGTCACTCTTGTGTGGAAATGGAGGGATGATGGTAAAGGAATGGAGTTTGTGTTGGGGAGTAAGATAATGGCTGTGAGGTCAGAGCACAGTGTTAGCCTTACAGCCTTATATGTGACTAAGGATAAAATGCTGTTGCCCACCCAGCCACTGGCAATGCCCAGGCAGTAGCATTGGCTGTCAGGAGCAAGTCAGCCTCTCTGTGGAGAGCCCTGGTCAGTCAGAATTGACTCTTGTGCTGCGTGACTCAGTGGGTTCAAGCAGGAAGCATCCCTGTGGCTCCATGATAGACAGTCAGGCTGTCATCAGCGTAGGCTCGTGTATGCCTTTGATGGGTGACTAACAATGGAAATTTACGTGCTTGTAGAAGAGAGCACACAATGACAGGGAATGATCCAAGATGTGTGGCTACATCCAGATCTTGTCATCCATAAACCAATGGAAGATGAAATGCTGGAGCTGGGAGATTGGAAGCAGGGCGGGCAATCACTGACGGTGAGATGGTTGTGGATCTTAGAGATTGAATGGCCTAATGGATGGACACAGGAGAGCCTTGGAGACCACAAAACATTGTGATCATGATTCAGACCGTGTCACATGGAGCAGTATCATAGAAATGTTGGAATGTGCATTGCCCTATAATCACTCTCCACCCCCCACCTTCACAAATCAAGGACTGTGATTGGGGGACATCTGTACACCTCTGAGGAGGAGGAGAGGACCTCTGGCTGCACCGCCACATTATTCCCCAACACCCTCGGCACAAAAATATGTTGGACTGACATCCCATAGACTGGGGGCTAGAGAGAGAGAAATAACAGGAGGCAGAGTAAAGGCAGTTTCATTCTCCTTAATAACATTATCACTGGCATTAATAATAATGGACAGTGTTTATTTATATTTCTAATAACACTACTGAAACTGTAACATGATCTAACACAGTTTGGTACTTACCCCAGTCTCTGTATTTTACAGCCCAACTTCCTCAGACCCACGGACAAGAGTTTCACTCCTGAGTCTCCCAGTCGATTATGTTCCAGGTCCAGATCTGTCAGTGACTGGTTTTTACTGAAAACAGAGGAAAGCTCCTTGGCACAAGAACCTGTGAGATTGTTATGTATTCTGCAGACTGGAGATAAGGGAGAGAAAACCAACAGGAATCGTGGTAAATGACCGGTGTCCAAGGAAACACTATTAATGACAATGGTAATGTACAGTGTGAGACACTCCATTATATAGAGGGAAAATACTATTGATGTTGAAAATCTAAAATATAAATAGAAAATGTTGGAAAAACTCAGAAAGTCAGGTAGTTTATGTGAAGAAGGAATTAGAGATAACAGTTTGAATTTTAAGCTCACCCGCCAGGGTGTTTTTAAGCAATGGGTGAGAGTAAAGTTTTTCGGCTGGGTTTCCCACCAGCCGAGACCTCTCAGCGATTGACGCTGGGGTGGGCGGGGCCTCAGACGGGCCACCCGCGCTCGCCCCAGTTGAGGCCCTTAAGTGGCCAATTATTGATCACCAGAGGGCCCTCTCCCACCCAGCCTCAATTAACAGGTTGGAGGGAGGAGTTCCTGGGTCTGGTGGAAGCCCAAAAATAACCGGATTCAGGCCTTTGGCGGAAGCGGCCGGGGGTGGTGAGGTGTGTACAACAGAAGCCCCCTTTTAACGTCTGGCATCCCCCATTCCCCTCGCCCCCAGCTGCCCCACCAAGGTCCAGTGGCAGCAGGACCTCCCTCCAACCCTCAGTCCGCCTCTTCCCTGACATCCCAATTGTCTACTTTTCATGACCCCAGGCCTCCCCTATCCTCCGTAAGTGGGTGTTTGAACTTAGGTTCAGGGTAGTCAGAGTTACGAATGCGATTTTATCAGAGCTGACAGGTCGGGGGAGTCGTCGACTTCGGTGGTGCAGAAAGGGGACGTCCCGCTTCAGACAATGCTGGCACCATCTGCAAAGGCAGCCAGCAGTATCTTCAAACACAACAGCTCTGGAGGGACTAGCGAGGGAGCCCAGGTGGCTGAATGAAGAGCTGAAATGGCAGAAGACAGATCAAGGTTTGCACGCTGATGAATGCTGCATGCAGGAAACATGCATGTGGTGCCAGGCGGGACAGTCAGGCTGCCACCACTATAGACTAGAGTGTCTCTTTGACGGACGAATTACATGAAGATTTCTATGCTTACAGATTAAAAAATCTGACGAGAGGGCCTGAGCCAAGATGAATAAATGTGTCCCAGATCTTCTCCTCCTTACACCTATGGAAATTCAGAAACATGAACTGGGAGATCTAGAGGCAGGGCGGGCAATCACTGATGTTGACGTGGGTTGTGGAGCTGAGACAATGAGTGCCCTAATGGATGTACACAGGAGACCCTCTGGCGAGCACAAAACAAACATTTCCCTAGAAACACTAATTTTTCTTTCTCAGATGGATGGCTGTGACTGGGTGACAGCCATCCACCTCTGGGGACGAGAAGGGGAACTCAGAGGGTTTACTGTCACATTATTCCCCTCGCACCCTTCACCAGTGCAGGTACTATCACGTCGGGATAGAGACACATTCCATTAGTAAAGGAGTCACAACTGGTGAACAGCACAGACACGCCCGAGCAGCTGATGGAGAAAGTAATAGCCACGGTCACTCACATTCGGAGGGCTTTGGGATGGAAAGGCAATGTCAAGCTTCAGGCTAATGACATGTCACCAGCGTCTTCAACCAGGCAGCAGATTTTGGAACTGCAGCATGAGGCATGTGAACATCTGGCAGAGCTAAAAGAAACTTTGTGTAACCAGAAAGAAAGGATGTAGGAGATAATCCAAGCTACGAGTATTGCTTTGTCCCTGACATGAGTGCCGTAGTCATCATCTACTGAGAGATTGGTGACCTTGATGGAGAGTCAATCCAGCAGACCAACGATTGGAAATATGCACTGACTTGCATGTCATCATCACGTCCATGAGCAATGGCTGGGTGAGAGGGGGTGAGGTGAATGGAATGACCACCTCGGACTCCTCAGGTGAGCAGGGAGGGTCCAGTGAGCCCTGAAATGTTATAGGAGTGACTGCCTGTAGCATCTGGGGGCTCCTCTCAGGTTGCTTCTGGATTGGGCAGCGGAGGTCCCACTGCTCTGACCGTGACACCAACACCTCACAACAGAGAGAACAGAACTGATTCCAGTGTCTGTGCAGGAGGCCCACATTATTCCGGGGCCCTGCACACATCAGGGAACCAAAGGAGAACCACCATGGTCATTGAAATCCTCGAAGGAGAAAGGTTAGCACCCTGCCTCCACCTTAGCTAACAGCGCAGGGCGAGCACAACGTACGAGCCCCCATCATCACTTTAAAAGGTTCATCCCATTGCACTTGGATTTCACAGAGTTATGCTTTGTTGTGACATATCAGCTTGCTGTGCTTGTGTCTTCAATGAATTTTAAGATGGTGCATCACCAAGTTATTCTTTCACCATTATGTTAAGGACACTACTGGGCCTTTAACAGTTCACTGGCTCCTGCAAAGGGTGACAATGGAAGGACAACACAGAATGAGTTCAGTTCATTTCCAACGTTTTTGCCTCATCAGCTAACGTTTCCAGGGAAATGTTAAGGACATTCAAAGAAACAGTAACAGAGCTGCACGAGGTGGAAGATTAAGTATATTAAATGGGCGTCTAAATATATAATTATATGGAACACGTCTGTATGTTGAATCTCAAGCTTCACTTGCACATTTTGACCTGGTGACTGTGCAGGGACGGTGATATAGTTCCAAGTCAGGATGGTGTGTGACTTCGAGGGGCACTTGCAGTTTCTAATGCATCTGATGACCTTGTCCATCCAGGTGGTAGAGGCCAGGGTTTTGGAAGTTACTGTTGAAGGAGTCTTGGTGTGATGCTGCCGCCAATGTGGGTCGGTGGTGGAGGGAATGGATGTTAAGTTGCTGAATGGGATTCTGTTCAAGCATGCTCATTTGCCCTGGATGGTGTCGATCTTCTTGATTTTTGTTAGAACTGCACTGATCCAGGGAAGTGGAGAGTATTCCTTCACATTCCTGCCTTCTGACCTTCTGGATAGTTAAGACATTTTGGGGTGTGAGGAGGTGAGTTACTCACTGCAGAATTCCCAGCATCTAAGGGGTGGGATGGGGGTGGTGGTGGTGGTGCTGGAGGTGAGGTTAGATTCTCTCTTATTGGAGATGGTAATTGCCTGGCTCTTGTGTGGTGCATTTGTTACTTGCCACTTATCAGGCTAAGCCTACAAATTCTCCTGGTCTTGCTGCACAAGAACAAAGAAATAGAAGCCGGAGTAGCCTGCTCAGTCAATATGATCATGGATGACCTAGGGCTTCAACTCCACTTTCCCACCCACTCCCCATGTTGCTCAATCCCATGAGGGACCAAAAACCTGTCTATCTCAGCCTTAGAATAATTTATTCAACGATGGCGATGCACAACCTTCTGAGATAGAGAATTCCAAAGATTCATAACCCCTAAAGTGAAGCAATTTCTCCCGATATCAGTCATTATACTTAAGTAGCCTATACTGAGACTCTTTCCCTGCAGGCAGAAGTTAGGGAGCTCGGTAAGAAATTAGCAAGCGCGACCTCAAAAGCAGTAATCTCTGGATAACTCCTCGTGTCCCGCGCAAGTGAGCACAGAAATATGAGGGTAAGCAGATGAATTAGTGGCTGTAAAGATGGTGCAGGGGAAAGGAATTTAGAATTGCTGGGACTTTGTAAATAACTCTGAGGGAGGTGGGACCTCTACAGGCCAGAGGAATTGCACCAATAAAGAGCTGGAACTGAGTTCCAGGTGATTTGCTACTGTTATTGAGGAGGGTTTAAACTAACTTTGCAGTCGTGTGGGACCAAGGAGGTAATATTAGAGAGGAATACCAAGGAATGCTGGGAGAAATATATAGCACTAGAGGAGGAAATAGTAAGTTATTAAGTCTGTACAGAGGAAGGGAGAAGACAATATAGTCTAAATCAGGGTTACAGAGCATGTTTGTGAATGCATGGATGGTGGTAAATAAGATTGGTGAGTTCCAGGTGCACGTGCCATGTGGAAATATGGTGCTGTGGCAGTAAAAGTGGCCTCACTCAGCGAATGGCAAGGCTGGGTAATAACTATTCATGAATATTGAGTGTTCAGGAAAGCTAGGAAAGGGAGAAAATGCAATGGGGTGGTTGGAATGATTAAGCAGAATATTTCAGTAATGCAGAAAGGGGATGATCCAAAGAGGTCAAGGACAGAATTTATATGGCTAGATCTATGGAACAAAAAGGTGCAATTGCATTGCTAGTCTATAGGCTACCAACTTGGGGAAAGATGGAGAAGAACAAATTTGCAAGGACTTTCCAGAGAGGTGCAAGAATTATAGAGTAGTTATAATGGGGAACTTTAATTAGACAAATATTGACTGGGATAGTATTAATGTGACAGGCAGAGAGGGGCCATAAATCCTAGAGTGACCAGGAAATTGTTCCAGAGCAACGTGTTTCCAGTGCGAGAAAGGTTGCAGAGCTAGACATGATTCTTTGGAATGAGATGGGCCAAGTGGATCAAGTATAAAGGTGTCTGCATCATAAGATTTATTCTGACTATCAGATAAAACAAAGAACAGTCCAGAGTACTAAGAATTAATATGGGGAAAGCCAACTTTAATGGTCTAAGAATGGGTCTGACGCCGTTAAATTGGACTGTTTGAGCAAATAATCATCAGAAATGGCTAGCCTCCCGCATTCACAATGGGAATATTGGTGAAGCCTTTTCCTCCATTGAGCTGTTTTATCGCCCGTCGCCACTCACAACTGGATGTGACAGATGCACAGAACTTTGATCGTATCGGTTGGTTGTGGGATCACGTGCTTTTCACATTAGTTGGCCTGCAAGTTGTCCTGGGTTGTCGCTTCACGTTTGGCACCTCATTTTTAGGTGCATCCAACTCTAAGTCATTAGCATATATCATGATATGTAACACTGCTCGTCCTGAAGCAACCGGTGGAGAGCGCCACTGTATTCTTCCTCGAAATGAAAAACAACCATTAACAACTATTTTCTGTTTCCTGTCACTCGGGCAACTTTATATCCATGCTGCCACAGTCTGTTTCATTACTTGGGCTGTAAATTCGCTGCCAAGCTAATTATAAGCCTATTAATAAGTTTTATTTTAAGTAACACTATTCTCAATACAAATAGTAACATACAGTGTTTATGATTCAGATTATTAAATATGGAAATTATTGTCATTGGCAGCTGAGCCTTGAGCGCTTCAGCCCCAAGCTTTGGATTTCCCTTCCTAATTCCTTCCACCTCTCTACCCCTCTCTTCTTCTTTAACACTCTCGGTAAAACCTTCCTCCCTGACTAGGCTTTTAGTTGCCTGTCCTAATATCTCATTTTCCATGCTGCCCAAGTCTGTTCGATAACACTCCTGTGAACTGTCTTGGGGCAATTAACTATATTAAAGCTGCTATATGAATGAAAGTTTATGTTGTTGTTGATTACACCATGACTGATACTAATGATACCGTACAGTGTTCGACATCCCGTTATCAGAAATAAAATCTCTCACAGTTTTTGAATTTTACTGTTGGGTTATTGGGAGCAACAGACTTTGATAGCTTAATCATTTTGATAGTTTATTAACTGCCTTATCAATATATTTATGGAAGTTATACACTTTTATTACCAACTGAGAAGCTTTCAAGTTTAAAGATCTATAATATGAATGTCTACTTAACCTAAGCTAAAAATGTAAGAATACAATATGGGCGGGATTTTACTGCACGGGAGGGGTTGTAAAATAGGATGGGCCGTTCACAATCCATTGACTTCGGCGGGGTCTGGAAAATCCCGCTGGCGAGAGGGGCCATAAAATTCCACCATGGGAATTGTAGAAGCAATAATCGTTTTGTCCATTTTTAAAATTCAGATTAATATTTTGATATTGACTTTAAATGATTTTTATAAGTAATATTCCTGAATCTTGCAGTTTGTTGTACCTCAGGTCCAGACTCATCAGTGCCCAATTTGTACTGAGAGGGGAGCTATGAATATGTGAGGCTGTTACTATCCGGCTGGAGATCATAGAGAGAAACATTTCATGAATCAGTGCAAATCCGTGGTGTTTATTAATAACACTAATACTTGTAGTAATGATAACGTGCTGTGTTTATGAGTGACACTATTACTGATACTCTTAATAATTTATAGCATCAGACATACAGTTATTATAAACACAATCTCACAGTCTGGAATCTTCCTGGGAGTCAGGGCGGTGCTGCAGGAGACAGTTAGGACCTGAGGAATGCCTACAAGTAAAGATCAGGCATTGCAGAGCGGCCGATCTTGCTGGGAGTGGGCACGGAGCTGCGGGAGGCAGTCGCGAGCTGATGAATGCCTACAAATAAAGTCCAGGGTTTGCAGAGCAGCCATACTTGCTGGGAGACGGAGCAGAGCGGCGCGAGGCAGTCGGGAGCTGAGGAGTGCCGACAAATAAAGAACAGAGATTGCAGACCTACCGACCTTGCTGGGAGTGGGCACGGAGCTGCGGGGGGCAGTCGGGGGCTGAGGGGTGCCTACAAGTAAAGACCAGGGATTGCAGAGAGGTCCACCTTGCTGGGAGTAGGAGCAGAGCTGCAGGGGGCTCAGGAATGCCTACAAACAAAGACAAGGGATTGCAGAGCGGCCGATCTTGCATGGGAGCGGCCACGGAGCTGCAGGGGGCATTCGGGAGCTGAGGAGTGCCTACAAATAAACATCAGGGACTTCAGAGCGGCCGAACTTGCTGGAAGTGTGATGGGAGCTGCGGGAGAGACGGGAGCTGAGGAATGCCTACCAATAAAGACCAGAGATTGCCGAGCGTGCGATTTTACTGGGAATGGGCGCGGAGCTGCGGGAGACAGCCGGGGGAATGCCGGTAAATAAAATCCAAGCGATTTCAGAGCGGCCGACCTGGGAACTTGCTGGGAGTGGGAGCGGAGCTGCAGGGTGCAGTCGTGTGCTGATGAATGCCTACAAATAAAGAGCAGGGATTGCAAAGCGGCCGACCTTCCTGGAGAGGGAGCAGAGCTGCAGCGGGCAGTCAGGAGGTGAGGAATGCCTACAAACAAAGACCAGGGATTGCAGAGCAGTCGACCTTGCTTGGAGTGGGAGTGGAGCTGCGGGAGGCAGTCTGGAGCTGAGGAATGCCAACAAATAAAGACCAGGGAATAAAGTGCGGCCGACGTTGAAGGTAGTGGGAGCGGGGCTGCGGGAGGCAGTCGGGAGCTGACAATTGCTGACAAATAAAGACCACCGATTGCATAGCGGCAAACCTTGCTGGGATTGGGCACAGAGCTGCAAGTGGCAGTCGAGAGCTGAGGAATGCCTACAAAAATAGACCAGAGATTGTAGAGCGGCTGACCTTGCTGGGAGTGGGAGTGGAGCTGCAGGGGGCAGTCGGGAGCTGAGGAATGCCTAAAAATAAAGACACCGATTGCAGTGCGGCCGACGTTGATGGGAGTGGGAGCAGAGCTACGGGAGACGGCCGGGGGATGAGGAATGCCTGTAAATTAAGTCCAGCGATTGCAGAGCTAACGACATTCCTCGGAGTGGATACAGAGCTGTGGGGGGCAGTCGGGAGCCGAGGAATGCCTATAAATAAAGATCAGGGATTGCAGAGCGTCCGATCTTGCTGGGAATGGGCGCAAAGCTGCAGGAGGCTGTGGGAAGCTGTGGAGTGCCTGTAAATAAATCCAGCGATTGCAGAGCTGCGAAATTCCTGGGAGTGGGTACGGAGCTGCAGGGGTCAGTCGGGAGCTGAGGAATGGCTTCAAGTAATGACCAGGCATTGCAGAGCGTCCGATCTTGCAGAGAATGGGCGCGAAGCTGCAGGAGGCTGTAGGGAGCTGAGGAGTGCCTGTAGATGAAGTCCAGCGATTGCAGAGCTGCGACATTTCTGGAAGTGGATACGGAGCTGCAGGGGGCAGTCGGGAGCTGAGGAATGGCTTCAAGTAATGACCAGGGATTGCAGAGCGGCCGACATGGAAGGGAGTGGGAGCGGTGCTGCGGGAGGGTGTTAGGTGCTGAGGAATGCCTACAAACACAGACCAGGGATTGCAAAGTGGCAGACCTTGCTGGGAAGGGGCACGGAGCTGCAGGGGGCAGTCGGGAGCTGAGGGGTGCCTACAAATAAATACCAGGGATTGCAGAGCGGCCGTCATTGCTGGGAGAGGGCACGGAGCTGTTGGGGGCAGTCGGGAGCTGAGGAATGCCTACAAATCAAGAACAGGGATTGCAGAGCGGCTGACCTTGCTGGGAGATGGAGCGGAGCTCCGGGAGACAGTCGTGAGCTTAGAATTGCCTACAAATAAAGACAAGCGATTGCATGGCGGTCAACCCTGCTGGGTTTGGGCACGGAGCTGCAGGGGGCAGTCGGGAGCTGAGGAATGCCTACAAATAAAGACCAGGAATTGCAGAGCGTCCGATCTTGCTGGGAATGGGAGCGGAGATTCAGGGGGCAGTCGGGAGCTGAGGAGTGCCTACAAAAATAGATCAGAGATTGCATAGCGGTTGACCTTGCTGGGAGTGGGAGTTGAATTGCAGGGGGCAGTCGGCAGCTGAGGAATGCCTAAAAATAAAGACCCCTATTGCAGAGTGTCCTACGTTGCAGGGAGCGGGAGCGGAGCCATGGGAGACGGCCGGGGGATGAGGAATGCCTGTAAATAAAGTCCAGCGATTGCAGAACTGACGACAGTCCTCGGAGTGGGTACGGAGCTGCGGGGGGCAGTCGGGAGCGGAGGAATGCCTACAAATAAAGACCAGGGATTGCAGAGCGGCCGAACTTGAAGGGAGTGGGAGCGGGGCTGCGGGAGGCAGTCAGGTGCTGAGGAATGCCTACAAATAAAGACCAGGGTTTGCAAATTGGCAGACCTTGCTGGGAGTGGTAGCGGAACTGCGGTGGGCAGTCAGGGACTGCTGAATGCCTACTAATAAAGAGCAGGGATTGCAGAGTGGCGGATCTTGCCTCGGAGCGGCCACGGAGCTTTGGAGGCTGTAGGGAGCTGAGCCGTGCCTACATATTAAGACAAGGGATTGCTGAGCGGCCGACATTGCTGGGAGTGGGCATTGAGCTGCGGGGGCCAGACGGGAGATGAGGAATGCCTACAAATAAAGACCAGGGATTGCAGATTGGCCGAAATTGCCGGGAGTGGGAGCGGAGCTGCAGGGGTCAGTCAGGAGCTGATGAATGCCTACAAATAAAGATCAGTGATTACAGAGCGGCCGACATTGGTGGGAATGGGCACTGAGCTGCAGGGGGCAGTCCGGAGCTGAGGAATGCCTACAAATAAAGACCAGGGATTGCAAAGCGGCCAACCTTGCTGGGAGTGGGAGCGGAGCTGCGGGGGCCGGTCCAGAAATGATGAATGCCTACTAGTAAAGAGCAGGAATTGCAGAGCGTCGGATCTTGCCTGGGAGCGGCCACAGAGATGCAGGAGGCTGTAGGGAGCTGAGGAGTGCCTAGAAATAAAGACAAGGGATTGTAAAGCGGCTGATATTGCTGGGAGTGGGAGCGCATCTGCAGGGGGTAGTCAGGAGCTGAGGAATGCCTACAAATAAAGATCAGGGATTGCAGAGCGGCCGACCTTGCTGGGAGTGGGCACGGAGCTGCAGGGGGCAGTCGGGAGCTGAGGAATGCCTTCAAATAAGGACCAGGGATTGCAGAGCGTCCGATCTTGCTGGGAATGGGAGCGGAGCTACAGGGGGCGGATGGGAGCTCAGGAGTGCCTACCATCAAAACCCAATAATTATTGAGCGGCCGACGTTGCTGGGAGTGGACACAGAGAATCAGGGGACAGTCGAATGCTGAGGAATGCCTACAAATAAAGACCAGCGATTGCAGAGCGGTTAAACTTGCTGGGAGTGGGAGTGGAGCTGCAGGGGGCAGTCGGCAGCTGAGGAATGCCTTCAAATAAAAGACACCGATTGCAGAGCGGCCGACGTTGCTGCGGGTGGGAGCGGAGCTACGGGAGACGGTCAGAGGATGAGGAATGCCTGTAAATAAGGTCCAGCGGTTGCGGGGCTGACGACATTCATGGGAGTGGATACTGAGCTGCGGGGGGCAGTCTGGAGCTGAGGAATGCCTGCATTTAAGGACCAGGGGTTACAGAGCAGCGACATTCCTCGGAGTGTGTACGGAGCTGCAGGAGTCTGTAGAGAGCTTAGGAGTGTCTACAAATAAAGGCAAGGGATTGCAGAGCGGCCGGAATTGCCTGGAGTGGGAGCGGAGCTGCAGGGGGCAGTCAGCAGCAGAGGAATGCCTACAAATAAAGACCAGGGATTACAGAGCGGCCGAACTTGCTGGGCGTGGGCAGGGAGCTGCATGGGGCAGTCGGGAAATGTGGAATGCCTACAAATAAAGCCCAGGAATTGCAGAGCGGCCGACCTTGCTGGGAGTCAGAAAGGAGCTGCGGGAGAGACGGGAGTTGCGGAATGCCTACAAATAAAGACCACGGATTGCAGAGCGGCCGACCCTGCTGGGAGATGGAGCGGAGCGGCAGGAGGCAGTCGGGAGCTGCTCAAAGCCTACAAATAAAGAGCAGGCATTGCAGAACGGCGAATCTTTCCTGGGAGCGGTCATGGGGCTTCAGGAGGCTGAAGGGAGCTGAGGAATGCGTACAAATAAAGACCAGGGATTGCAAAGTGGCCGACCGTGCTGGGATTTGGAGCGGAGCGGTGGGAGGCAGTCGGGAGCAGAGAATTGCCTACAAATAATGACAAGCGATTGAATAGCGGCCGAACTTGCTGGGAGTGGGCGCGGAGCTGCAGCGGGCAGTTGGGGGCTGAGCAGTGCCTACAAATTAAGACCAGGGATTGGAGAGCTGGTGACTTTGCTGGGAGTGGGCACGGAGCTGCGGGGGGGGGGGGGGGGGGGGGGACGGGGGGGGGGGGCAGTCGGGAGCTGAAGAATGCCTTCAAATAAAGACCAGGGATTGCAGAGCGTCCGATGTTGCTGGGAATAGGAGCGGAACTGCAGGGGGCAGCTGGGAGCTCAGGAGTGCCTACCATTAAACACCCATAATTGCAGAGCGGCCGACGTTGCTGGCAGTGGACACAGAGAATCAGGGGACAGCCGAGAGCTGAGGAATGCCTACAAATAAAGACCGGAGATTGCAGAGTGGCTGAACATGCTGGGAGTGGGAGTGGAGCTGCAGGGGGCAGTCGAGAGCTGAGAAATGCCTTTAAATAAAAGACCCCGATTGCAGAACGGCCGACGTTGCTGGGAGTGGGAGTGGAGCTATGGGAGACGGCCGGGGGATGAGGAATGCCTGCAAATAATGTCCAACGATTGCAGGGCTGACGACATTCATGGGAGTGGATACGGAGCTGCGGGGGGTAGTCGGGAGCTCAGCATTGCCTGCATATAAAGACCAGGGATTTATGAGCGTCCGATCTTGCTGGGAATGGGCGCGGAGCTG
The DNA here is from genome assembly GCF_964194155.1 of Cetorhinus maximus. Classification (NCBI taxonomy): domain Eukaryota; kingdom Metazoa; phylum Chordata; class Chondrichthyes; order Lamniformes; family Cetorhinidae; genus Cetorhinus; species Cetorhinus maximus. The sequence goes on from NC_135897.1 coordinate 288,756, forward strand.
CAGGAGGCTGTAAGGAGCTGAGGAGTGCCTGGAAATTAAGTCCAGCGATTGCAGCGCTGCGACATTCCTCGGAGTGGGTGCGGAGCTGCAGGGGGCAGTCGGGAGCTGAGGGATGCCTACCAATAAAGACCAGGGATTTCAGAGAGGCAGATCTTGCCTGGTAGCGGCCACGGTGCTGCAGGAGGCTGTAGGGAGCTTAGGAGTGTCTACAAATAAAGAGAAGGGATTGCAGAGCGGCCGAAATTGCCAGGAGTGGGAGTTGAGCTGCAGGGGGCAGTCAGGAGTTGTGGAATACCTAAAAATAACGATCAGGGTTTGCAGAGCGGCCGACCTTGCTGGGAATGGGCACGCAGCTGCTGGGGGCAGTCGGGAGCTGAGGAATGCCTACAAATGAAGCCCAGGGATTGCAGAGCGTCTGACCTTGCTGGGAGTGGGCAATGAGCTGCCGGGGGCAGTCGGGAGCTGAGGAATGCCTACAAATAAAGCCCAGCGATTGCAGAGCGGCTAACCTTGCTGGGATTGGGAGCGGAGCTGCAGGGGGCAGTCGGAAGCTGTTCAATGCCTACAAATAAAGAGCAGGGATTGCAGAGTGGCGGATCTAGCCTGAGGGCGGCCACGGATCTGCAGGAGGCTGCATGAGCTGAGGAGTGCCTACAAATAAAGACCAGGTATTACAGAGCGGCTGTGCTTGCTGGGAGTGGGTGCGGTGCTGCAGGGGGCAGTTGAGAGCTGAGGAATGCCTACAAATAATGACCAAGGAATGCAGAGTGGCCGACCTTGCTGGGAGTGGGCACGGAGCTGCGGGGAGTCGGGAGATGCGGAATGACTGCAAATAAAGACCAGAAATTGCAGAGCGGCCAAACATGCTGGGAGTGGGCACGGAGCTGCGCGAGAGACGGGAGCTATGATGTGCCTACGACTAAAGACCAGAGATTTCAGAGTGGCCGACCTTGCTGGGCGTGGGCACGGAGCAGAAGGAGGAAGTTGAGATGTATGGAATGCCTGAAAATATAACCAGTTTATGCACAGCGGCCGATCTTGCTGGGCGTGGGCACGGAGGTTCAGGGAGTGTCGGGAACTGAGGAGTGCCTACAAATAAAGACCAGTGATTGCAGCGCGGCTGACCTTCCTCGGAGCGGCCAAGGACTTGCGGGAGGCAGTCGGGAGATGGGTATTGCCTACAAAAAACAGCAGGGATTGCAGAGCGGCCGATATTGCTTGGAGTGGGCGCGGAGCTGCAAGGCGCAGTCGGGAACTGTGGAGTCCCTACAAATAAGCACCAGGTATTGTAGAGTGGCCGACGTTGCTGGGAGTGGAAGCGGTGCTGCTGGGGGCAATCGGGTGCTGAGGAATGCCTACAAATAAAGACTTGAAGTTGCAGAGCGGCGCACCTCCCCTGGGAGCGGCCACGGAGTTGCAGGAGACAGTAGGGAGCTGAGGAGTGCCTACAAATAAAGACAAGGGATTGCAGAGCAGCCGAAATTGCTGGGAGGGGGCTTGGAGCTGCAGGGGGCAGTCGGGAGCTGAAGAGTGCCTACAAATAAGCACCACGGATTACAGAGCGGCCGACATTGCCTGATAGTGGGCAGAGAGCTGTAGCGGGTAATCTGGAGCTGCCATGTGCCTACAAATCAAGACCAGGGATTGCAGAGCGGCCGACCTTGCTGGCAGTGGGCACGGAGCTGCAGGAGAGTCGGGAGCTGTGGAGTGCCGACAAATAAAGACCTGGGATTGCAGAGCGGCCGACATTGCTGGGAGTGGGGACGGAGCTCCGGGGTGCAGACGAGAGCAGAGGAGTGCCTGCAAATAAAGACCTAGGATTGCTAAGCGGCCGACATTGCTGGGATTGGCAGCGGATCTGCACGGGATAGTTGTGAGCTGAGGAATGCCTACAAATAAAGATCAGGTATTGCAGTGCGGCAGACCTTGCTGGGAGTCGGCATGGAGCTGCGGGGTGTTGGGACCTGTGGAGTGCCTATAAATAAAGAACAGGGAATGTGGAGCGGCTGACCTTACTGGGAGATGGGGCGGAGCGGCGGGAGGCAGTTGGGAGCTGAGGAATGCCTACAAATCAGGTCCCGGGATTGCAGAGCGGCTGACCTTGCTGGGTGTGGGCATGGACCTGTGGGGAGTCGGGAGCTGTGGAGTGCCTACAAATAAATACCAGGGATTGCAGAGAGGCTGACCTAGCTGTGAGTGGGCACGGAGCTGCGGGAGATTCGGGAGCTATGGAGTGCCAACAACTAAAGACCAGGGATTGCAGAGCGGCCAACCATGCTGGGGGTGTGCACGGAGATGCAGGTGCAGTCGGGAGCGGAGGAGTGCCTACAAATAAAGACCAGAGATGCCAGCGCGGCCCGCCTTCCTGGGAGCGGCCAAGGAGTTGCGGGAGGCAGTCGGGAGCTGAGTAATGCCTACAAAAAACGGCAGGGATTGCAGAGCGGTCAAAATTGCTGCGAGCGGTCGCGGAGCTGCAGGGGGCAGTCGGGAGCTAAGGAAAGCCTACAAAAAAACACCAGAAAAAGACCAGAGCTCTGAATTCCCTACAAATAAGCACCAGGGATTGCTGAGCGGCATACTTTGCTGGGAGTGGGCACGGACCTGCGGGAGAGTCGTGAGCTGAGGAATGACCACAAATAAAGAGGAGGGATTGCAGTGCGGCCGACCTTGCTGGGAGTGGGAGTGGCGCTGCGAGAGGCAGTCGGGAACTGAGGAATGCCTGCAAATAAAGACCAGAAATTGCAGAGCTGCCAAATATGCTGGGAGTGGGCACGGAGCTGCGGGAGAGTGGGTAGCTGTGGAAGGCCTACAAATGAAGACCAGAGATTGCAGAGCATCCAGCGTTGCTGGGAATGGGCACGGAGATGCAGGGGGCAGTGGGGAATTGCGGAGTGCTTACAAATAAAGACCAGAGATTACAGCGCAGCTGACTTTGCTGGGAGCAACCACGGAGTTGCGGGAGGCAGTCGGGTGCTGAGTAATGCCTACAAAAAACTTCAGGAATTAAGAGCGGCCAAAATTGCTGGGAAGGGGTGCAGAGCTGCAGGGGGCAGTCGGGAGCTGAGCAGTGCCTACAAATAAACACCAGGCATTGCAGGGCGGCCGACCTTGCCTGGGAGCGGGAGCGTAGCTGCAGGAGGCATTCGGCAGCTGAGGAATGCCTACAAAGAACGACCAGGGGTAGCAGAGCGGCCGACGTTGCTGGGAGTAGTAGCGGAGCTGCAGGGGGCAGTTGGAAGCTGTTGAATGCCTAAAAATAAAGATCAGGCATTGCAGAACGGTGGATCTTTCCTGCGAGCGGCCATGGGGCTGCAGGAGGCTGAAGGGAGCTGAGGAGTGCCTGCAAGGAAAGACGAGGGATTGCAGAGGGGCCAACTATGCTGGGAGTTGGCACGGAGCTGCGGGAGAGTCAATAGCTGTGGATTGCCTACAAGTAAAGACCAGGGATTGCAGAGCGGCCGAACTTGCTGCGTGTGGGCACGCAGATGCAGGGGGCAGTCGCGAAATGAGGAATACCTACAACTAAAGACCAGGGATTGCAGAGTGGGCAATCTTGCCTGAGAGCTGCCACGGAGCTGCAGGGGGCAGTCGGGAGCTGAGGAGTGCCTACAAATAAAGACAAGGGATTGCAGAGTGGCCGACCTTGCTGGGAGTGGGCACAGAGCTGCGGGGAGTAGGGAGCTGTGGAGAGCCAACAAAGAAAGAAAAGTGAATGCAGAGAGGCCGAAGCTGCTGGGAGTTGGCGCGGAGCTGCAGGAGAGTCCGGAGCTGAGGAATGACTACAAATAAAGAGCAGGGATTTCAGAGCGGCCGACCTTGCTGTGAGCGGGCACGGAGCTGCAGTAGATTCGGGAACTATGGAATGCCTATTAATAAAGGCCAGGGATTGCAGCGCGACCGACTAACTAGAGGAGGACTGGGAATTGCAGGAGGAAGTGGGGAGCAGAGGAATACCTACAAATAATCACCAAGGAATTCAGAGAGACCGACCTTGCTGGGAGTTTGCACGTTGATGCAGGGGGCAGTCGGGAGCTGAGGAGTGCCGACAAATAAACACCAGATATTGCAGCGCGGCCGACCTTGCTGGGAGTGTACACGAACCTGCGCAAGATCGGCAGCTGAGGAATGACTACAAATAAAGACCAGGGACTGTAGATCAGCAGACCTTGCTGGGAGTGGGCACGGAGCTGCGGGAGAGTCTGGAGCTGCGGAGTGCCTACAATAATGACCAAGGAATGCAGAGCGTTCGACATTGCTGGGAGGGGCAGCGGTGCTGCAGGGGAGAGTCGGGAGTTAAGGAGTGACTACTAAAAATCACCAGAGTTTAAAGAGAGGCCGACCCTGTCTGGGAGTGGACACGGAGCTGCAGGGGACAATCGGGAGCTGAAGAATGCCTGCAAATCAAGACCAGGGATTGCAGAGGGGCCAAGTATGCCGGGAGTTGGCACGGAGCTGCGGGAGAGTCAGTAGCTGTGGATTGCCTACAACTAAAGACCAGGGATTGCAGAGCGGCCAATCTTGACCGAGAGCTGCCACGGAGCTGCAGGGGGCAGTCGGGAACTGAGGAGTGCCTACAAATAAAGACAAGGGAATGCAGTGTTGCCGACCTTGCTGGGAGTGGGAGTGGCGCTGCAAGAAGCAGGACGGAGCTCAGGAATGCCTACAAATAAAGGCACGGGATTGCAGTGTGGCCGAATTTGCTGTGAATGGGCACGGAGCTGCGGGAGAGTCGGCAACTGAGAGATGACTACATATGAAGACTCGGGATTGCAGATCGGCCTAACTTGCTGGGTGTGCGCACGGAGCTGCAGGAGGCATTGGAGAGCTGTGGAATGCCTACAAATAATGAGCAAGGAATGCAGAGCGGTCGACATTGCTGTGAGTGGGCACGGAGCTGCGGTAGAGTCGGGAGCTATGGAATGCCTGTTAATAAAGACCAGGAATTGCATCGCGACCGACTAACTAGAGGTGGACTGGGAATTGACAGAGGCAGTGGGGAGCTGAGGAACACCTACAAATAATGACCAAGGAATTCAGAGCGACCGACCTTGCTGGGAGTGCGCACGGTCATGCAGGGGGCAGTCGGGAGCTGAGGAGTGCCTACAAATAAACACCAGATATTGCAGCGCGGCCGTCCTTACTGGGAGTGGGCACGGAGCTGCAGGAGACATCGGGAGCTGATTAATGCCTACAAAGAACAGCAGGATTTGAAGCGCGGCCGAAATTGCTGGAAGCGGGTTCGGAGCTCCAGGGGGCAGTCGGGAGCTCAGGAGTGCCTACAAATAAGCACCAGGGATTGCAGAGCGGTCGACATTTGCCTGGGAGTGGGCACAGAGCTGCGGGCGAGTCGGGAGAAGTAGAGTGCCATCAAATAAAGAACAGGGATTGCTGAGCGGCCAAATTTGCTGGCAGTGGGCACGGAGCTGCAGGGGGCAGTCGGGAACTGAGGAATGCCTACAAATAAAGTCCTCGGATTGCAGAGCGGCCGACCTTGCTGTGAGTGGGCACGGAGCTGCGGTAGAGTCGGGAGTTTTGGAGTGCCTATTAATAAAGACCAGGGACTGCAGCGCGGCCGACTAACTGGGGGTGGGCTGGGAGCTGCAGTAGGCAGTCAGGAGCTGGGGAATGTCTACAAAGAAGGACTAGGGATTGCAGAGCGACGAACCTTGCTGGGAGTGGGCACGGATGTGCGGGGAGTCGGGTGCTGTGGAGTGCCTACAAATAAAGACAAGGGATTTCAGTGCGGCTGTCCTTGCTGTGAGTGGGCACGGAGATATGGGAGATGCAGGAGCTGAGGGTTGCCGACAAATAAAAACCATTGATTGCAGAGTGTCTGACCTTGCAGGGAGTGGGCAATGGAGCTGCAGGGTACATTCGCGAGCTGAGGAGTGCTTACAAATAAAGGCCCTGGATTGCAGAGCGTCGACCTGGCTGGGAGTGTGGACGAACCTGCGGAAGAGTCGGCAGCTGAGGAATGAGTACAAATAAAGACCAGGGATTGTAGATCAGCAGACCTTGCTGGGAGTGGGCACGGAGCTGCGGTAGAGTCGGGAACTATGGAATGCCTATTAATAAAGACAAGGGATTGCAGCGCGATCGACTAACTAGAGGAGGACTGGGAACTGCAGGAGGCAGTGGGGAGCAGAAGAATACCTCAAAATAATGACCAAGGAATTCAGGGAGGCCGACCTTGCTGGGAGTGGGCACGGAGGTGCAGGAGACATCGGGAGCTGAGTAATGCCTACAAAGAACAGCAGGAATTGAAAGGCGGCCGAAATTGTTGGAAGCGGGTTTGGAGCTGCAGGGGCAGTCGGGACCTGAGGAGTGCCTACATATAAGCACCAGGAATTGCAGAGCGGTCGACCTTTGCCTTGGAGTGGGCACGGAGCTGCAGGGTGCGGTCTGGAGCTGAGGAGTGCCTACAAAGAAAGAGCAGGGATTACAGAGCGGCCTAACTTGCTGGCAGTGGGCACAGAGCTGCGGGCGAGTCGGGAGATGTGGAGTGCCATCAAATAAACAACAGGGATTGCAGAGCGGCCAAATTTGCTGTCAGTGGGCACGGAGCTACAGGGGGCAGTCGGGAACTGAGAAATGCCTAAAAATAAAGTCCTCCGATTGCGGAGCGGGCGACCTTGCTGTGAGTGGGCACGGAGCTGCGGGAGAGTCAGGAGCAGAGGAATGCCTACAAATAAAAACCATGGATTGCAGAGTGTCCGACCTTGCTGGGAGTGGGCAATGGAGCTGCAGGTTGCATTCGGAAGCTGAGGAGTGCTTACAAATAAAGGCCCTGGATTGCAGAAGAGCGACCTTGCTGGGAGTGTACACGAACCTGCGGGAGAGTCGGCAGCTGAGGAATGACTACAAATATAGACCAGGGATTGTAGATCAGCAGACCTTGCTGGGAGTGGGCACGGAGCTGCGGGAGAGTCGGGAGCTGTGGAGTGCCTACACTAATGACCAAGGAATGCAGAGCGTTCGACATTGCTGGGAGGGGCAGCGGTGCTGCAGGGGGCATTCGGGAGATGAGGAGTGCCTACTAAAAATCACCAGAGTTTAAAGAGCGGCCGACCCTGCCTGGGAGTGGACACGGAGCTGCAGGGGACAATCGGGAGCTGAGGAATGCCTGCAAATCAAGACCAGGGATTGCAGAGGGGCCAAGAATGCCGGTGGTTGGTACGGAGCTGCGGGAAAGTCAGTAGCTCTGGATTGCCTACAAATAAAGACCAGGGATTGCAGAGCGGCCGACATTGCTGCGTGTGGGCACGCAGATGCAGGGGGCATTCGCGAGATGAGGAATGCCTACAACTAAAGACCAGGGATTGCAGAGTGGCCAATCTTGCCTGAGAGCTGCCACGGAGCTGCAAGGGGCAGTCAGGAACTGAGGAGTGCCTACAAATAAAGTCAAAGGACTGCAGTGTAGCCGACCTTGCTGGGAGTGGGAGTGGAGCTGCAAGAAGCAGGAGGGAGCTCAGGAATGCCTACAATTAAAGACTCGGGATTGCAGAGTGGCCGACTTTGCTGTGAGTGGGCACGGAGCTGTGAGAGAGTCGGCATTTGAGGGATGACTACAAATGAAGACCAGGGATTGCAGATCGGCCAACGTTGCTGGGGGTGGGCACGGAGCTGCAGGAGGCATTGGGGAGCTGAGGAATGCCTACAAATAATGACCAAAGAATGCAGAGCGGTCGACCTTGCTGTGAGTGGGCACGGTGCTGCGGTAACGTTGGGAACTATGGAATGCCTATTAATAAAGACCTGGGATTGCAGCGCGACCGACTAACTAGAGGAGGACTGGGAACTGCAGGAGGCAGTGGGAGTAGAGGAATACCTCCAAATAATGAGCAAGGAATTCAGAGAGTCCGACCTTGCTGAGAGTGGGCACATTGATGCAGGGGGCTGTCGGGAGGTGAGGAGTGCCGACAAATAAACACCAGAGATTGCAGCGCGGCCGACATTACTGGGAGTGGGCACGGAGCTGCAGGAGACATAGGGAGCTGAGTAATGCCTACAAAGAGCAGCAGGAATTGAAGAGCGGCCGAAATTGCTGGAAGCGGGTTTGGAGCTGCAGGGGGCAGTCAGGAGCTGAGGAGTGCCTACAAATAAGCACCAGGGATTGCAGAGCGGTCGACCTTTGCCTGGGAGTGGGCACGGAGCTGCAGGGTGCGGTCTGGAGCTGAGGAGTGCCTACAAAGAAAGAGCAGGGATTACAGAGCGGCCTAACTTGCTGGCAGCGGGCACAGAGCTGCGGGCGAGTCGGGAGATGTGGAGTGCCATCAAATAAAGAACAGGGATTGCTGAGCGGCCAAATTTGCTGGCAGTGGGCACGGAGCTGCAGGGGGCAGTCGGGAACTGAGAAATGCCTAAAAATAAAGTCCTCGGATTGTGGAGCGGCCGACCTTGCTGTGAGTGGGCACGGAGCTGCAGGAGAGTCGGGAGGTGTGGAGTGCCTATTAATAAGTACCAGGGATTGGAGTGCGGCCGACTAACTGGGGGTGGGCTGGGAGCTGCAGGAGGCAGTCAGCAGCTGGGGAATGCCTACAAAGAAGGACTAGGGATTGCAGAGCGACGAACCTTGCTGGGAGTGGGCACTGAGCTGCAGGGAGCCGGGTGATGTGGAGTGCCTACAAATAAAGACGAGGGATTTCAGTGCAGCTGTTCCTGCTGTGAGTGAGCACGGAGATATGGGAGAGTCAGGAGATGAGGAATGCCCATAAATAAAAACCATGTATTGCAGAGTGTCCGACCTTGCTGGGAGTGGGCAATGGAGCTGCAGGTTGCATTCTGGAGCTGAGGAGTGTTAAAAATAAAGGCCCTGGATTGCAGAGAAGCGACCTTGCTGGGCTTGTGCACGAACCTGCGGAAGAGTCGGCAGCTGAGGAATGACTACAAATAAAGACCAGGGATTGTAGATCAGCAGACCTTGCTGGGAGTGGGCACGGAGCTGCAGGAGAGTTGGGAGCTGTGGAGTGCCAACAATAATGACCAAGCAATGCAGAGCGTTCGACATTGCTGGGAGGGGGAGCGTTGCTGCAGGGAGCAGTCGGGAGATTAGGAGTGCCTATTAAAAATCAGCAGTGTTTAAAGAGCGGCCGACCCTACCTGGGAGTGGACACGGAGATGCACGGGACAATCGGGAGCTTAAGAATGCCAGCAAATCAATACCAGGGATTGCAGAGCGGCCGAACTTGCTGGAAGTGGGCACTGAGCTGTAGGGTGCAGTCTGGAGCAGAGCAATGCCTACAAAGAAAGACCAGGGATTGCAGAGCGGCGTACCATGCTGGGAGTGGGCACGGATCTTCGGGGAGTCGGGAGCTGTGGAGTGCCTACAACTAAAGTCCAGGGATTTCAGAGCGGCCGACCTTGCTGGGACTGGGCACGGAGCTGTGGGGGTGTCGGGAGCTTAGGAATGACTACAAATGAAGACTAAAGATTGCAGAGCGGCCGAACTAGCTGGGAGTGGGCACGGAGATGCAGGGGGCAGTCGGGAGCTGAGTGAGGAGCGCCTACAAATAAAGACCAGATATTGCAGTGCAGCTGACCTTCCTGTGAGCGGCCACGGAGTTGCGGTAGGCAGTCGGGAGCTGACTAATGCCTACAAAAAATAGCAGGGATAGCAGAGCGCCGTAATTGCTGGGAGTGGCCGCGGAGATGCAGGGGGTAATTGGCTGCTGAGGAATTCCTACAAATAAGCACCAAGGATTGCAGAGCGACCGACCTACCCTAGGAGTGGGCACGGAGCTGCAGGGGGAATTCGGGAGCTGAGGAGTGCCTACAAATAAGCATCAGGATTTGTAGAGCGGCCGACCTTGCTGGGAGTGGGAGCGATGCTAAAGGGAGCAATCGTATGCTGAGGAATGCCTAGAAATAATAACCTGGGATTGCAGAGCGGCAGATCTTGCCTGGGAGCGGTCACGGAGCTGCAGAAGGCAGTAGGGATCTGAGGAGTACCTGCAAATAAAGTCCAGGGATAGCAGAGCAGCCGAAATTGCCGGGAGCGGTAGCGGAGCAGTAGGGGGCAGTCAGGAGCTGAGGATTGCTGATAAATAAAGACCAGGGATTGCAAAGCGCCCATCTTTGTTGGGAGTGGGAGCGGAGCTGCAGGGGGTAGTCTGGACCTGAGGAATGCCTACAAATAAAGAGCAGGGAGTGCAGGGCGGCCGACCTTGCTGGGAGTGGGCACGGAGCTGCGGCAGTGTCGGGAGCTGTGGATTGCCTTGAAATAAAGACCAGGGATTGCAGTGCGACCGACTAACTAGGGGTGGACTGGGAATTGCAGGAGGCAGTTGGGAGCTGAGGAATGCCTACAAATAATGACCAAGAAATTCAGAGCGGCCGACCTTACTGGGAGTGGGCACGGAGCTGCAGGAGACATCGGGAGCTGAACAATGCCTACAAAGAACAGCTGGAATTGCAGAGCGGCCGAAATTGATGGAAGCGGGTTTGGATGTGCAGGAGGCAGTCGGGAGCTGAGGAGTGCCTACAAATAAGCACCAGGGATTGCAGTGCGGTCGAACTTTGCCGGGGAGTGGGCACGGAGCTGCAGGTTGCGGTCTGGAGCTGAGGAATGCCTACAAAGAAAGAGCAGGGATTGCAGAGCGGCCGAACTTGCTGGCAGTGGGCACGGAGCTGCGGGAGAGTCGGGAGCTGAGGAATGACTACAAATAAAGACCAGGGAGTTCAGAGCGGCCGACCTTGCTGTGAGTGGGCACGGAGCTGCGGGAGAGTCGGGAGCTGTGGACTGCCTATTAATAAAGACCAGGGATTGCAGCGCGGCCGACTAACTGCGGGTGGGCTGGGAGCTGCAGGAGGCAGTCAGGAGCTGGAGAATGCCTACAAAGAAGGACTAGGGATTGCAGAGCGACGAACATTGCTGGGAGTGGGCACGGAACTGCGGGGCGTCGGGTGCTGTGGAGTGCCTACAAATAAAGACCACGGATTTCCGTGCGGCTGTCCTTGCTGTGAGTGGTCACGGAGATATGGGAGAGTCAGGAGCTGAGGAAGGCCAACAAATAAAAACCATGGATTGCAGAGCTGATGACCTTGCTTGGAGTTGTCACGGAGCTGCAGGGGGCAGTCGGGAGATGAGGAGTGCCTACTAAAAATCACCAGAGTTTAAAGAGCGGCCGACCCTGCCTGGGAGTGGACACGGAGCTGCAGGGTACAATCGGGAGCTGAAGAATGCCTGCAAATCAAGACCAGGGATTGCAGAGCGGCCGAACCCGCTGGAAGGGGGCACGGAGGTGCAGGGTGCAGTCTGGAGCAGAGCAATGCCTACAATGAAAGACCAGGGATTGCAGAGCGGCGAACCTTGCTGGGAGTGGGTACGGAGCTTCGGGGAGTCGGGAGCTGTGGAGTGCCTACAACTGAAGTCCAGGGATTTCAGAACGGCTGACCTTGCTGAGAGTGGGCACGGAGCTGTGGGAGAGTCGGGAGTTCAGGAATGACTACAAATAAAGACTAAAGATTGCAGACCGGCCGAAATTGCTAGTAGTGGGCACGGATATGCAAGGGGCAGTCGGGAACTGAGGAGTGCCTGCAAATAAAGACCGAGATGTCAGCTGTGGCTCAGTTCATAGTACCCTCGCATTTGAATCAGAAGGTTGTGGGTTCATGTCCTACTCCCGGAAACCAAGAACTGTGAATGTACTCGAAAGAGTTAGATGCGATCTGTTGATAACTCGAAAGAGTTACATAATTTGAGGTGTCAGCTGTGGCTCAGTTCATAGCACCCTCGCCTTTGAATCAGAAGGTTGTGGGTTCATGTCCCACTCCCGGAAAACCAAGAACTGTGAATGTACTCGAAAGAGTTACATTCGATGACTGTTGATAACTCGAAAGAGTTACAAAAAAAGACCAGAGATTGCAGCACGATGACCTTCCTGGGAGCGGCCACAGAGTTGCGGGAGGCAGTCGTGAGCTGACTAATGCCTACAAAAAACAGCAGGGACAGCAGAGCGGCCGTCATTGCTGTGAGTGGCCGCGGAGCTGCATGGGGAATTTGGAAGCTGTGGAGTGCCTACAAATAAGCATCAGGGATGTAGAGAAGCCGAACTTGCTGGGAGTGGAAGCGGGGCTGCAGGGGGTAATCAGCTGCTGAGGAATGCCTACAAAGAAGCACCAGGGATTGCAGAACGGCCGACCTACCCTGGGAGTGGGCACGGAGCTGCAGGGGACAGTCGGGAGCTGAAGAATACCTACAAATCAAGGCCAGGGATTGCAGAGCGGCCGACGGTGCTGTGCGTGGGCACGGAGCTGCGGTAGAGTCGGGAGCTATGGAATGCCTATTAATAAAGACCAGGGATTGCAGCGAGACCGACTAACTAGAGGTGGAATGGGAACTGCCGGAGGCAGTGGGGAGCTGAGGAATGCCTACAAATAATGACCAAGGAATTCAGAGCGGCCGACCTTGCTGCGAGTGCGCAGGGTGATGCAGGGGGCTGTCGGGAGCTGAGGAGTGCCTACAAATAAACACCAGATATTGCAGCGCGGCCGACCTTACTGGGAGAGGGCACGGAGCTGCAGGGTGCGGTCAGGAGCTGATTAATGCCTACAAAGAAAGAGCAGGGATTGCAGAGCGGCCAACTTGCTGACAGTGGGCACGGAGCTGCAGAGGGCAGTCGGGAACTGAGGAGTGCCTTCAAATAAATTCCCCGGATTTCAGAGCGGCCGACCTTGCTGTGAGTGGGCAAGGAGCTGCTGGAGAGTCGGGAGCTGTGGAGTGCCAATTAATAAAAACCAGAGAATGCAGCGCGGCCGACTAACTGGGGGTGGGCTGGGAGCTGCAGGCAGCAGTCAGGATCTGGGGAATGCCTACAAAGAATGACTAGGGATTGCAGAGCGACGAACCTTGCTGGGAATCGCCATGGAACTGCGGGGAGTTGGGTGCTGTGGAGTGTCTACAATAATGACCAAGGAATGCAGAGCGTTCGACATTGCTTGGAGAGGGAGCGGTGCTGCAGGGGGCAGTCGGGAAATGAGGAATGCCTACTAAAAATCACCAGAATTTAAAGAGCGGCCGACCCTGCCTGGAAGTGGACACGGAGCTGCAGGGGACAATCGGGATCTGAAGAATGCCGGCAAATCAAGACCATGGATTGCAGAGCGGCCGAAATTGCTGGAAGTGGGCACTGAGCTGTAGGGTGCAGTCTGGAGCAGTGCAATGCCAACAAAGAAAGACCAGGGATTGCAGAGCGGCGTACCATGCTGGGAGTGGGCACGGAGCTTCTGGGAGTCGGGGGCTGTGGAGCACCTACAACTAAAGTCCAGGGATTTCAGAGCGGGTGACCTTGATGGGAGTGGGCACGGAACTGTGGGAGAGTCGGGGGCTGTGGAGTACCTGCAACTATAGTCCAGGGATTTCAGAGTGGCCGAACTAGCATGGAGTGGGCACGGAGATGCAGGGGACAGTCGGGAACTGATCAGCGCCTACAAATAAAGACCAGAGATTGCAGCACGGCTGACATTCCTGGGAGCGGCCACAGAGTTGCGGGAGGCGGTCGTGAGCTGACTAATGCCTACAAAAAACAGCAGGGATTGTAGAGCGGCTGTAATTGCTGGGAGTGGCCGCGGAGCTGCACGGGGAATTCGGAAGCTGTGGAGTGCCTACAAATAAGCATCAGGGATGTAGAGAGGCCGAACTTGCTGGGAGTGGGAGCGGTGCTGCAGGGGGTAATCGGCTGCTGAGGAGTGGCTACAAATAAGCATCAGGATTTGTAGAGCGGCTGACATTGCTGGGAGTGGGAGCGGTGCTAAAGAGAGAAATCGGGTGCTGAGGAATGCCTAGTCATAATGACTTGGGATTGCAGAGCGGCAGATCTTGCCTGGGAGCGGCCACGGAGCTGCAGAAGGCAGTAGGGATCTGAGGAGTACCAGCAAATAAAGTCCAGGGATAGCAGAGCAGCCAAAATTGCCGGGAGCGGTAGCGGAGCAGTAGGGGGCAGTCAGGAGCTGAGGAGTGCTAACAAATAAAGACCACGGATTGCAAAGCGGCCGTGTTTGCTGGGAGTGGGAGCTGAGCTGCAGGGGGTAGTCTGGACCTGAGGAATGCCTACAAATAAAGACCAGGGATTGCAGGGCGGCAGACCTTGCTGGGAGTGGGCACGGAGCTGCGGGAGAGTCGGAGCTGTGGATTGCCTTGAAATAAAGACCAGGGATTGCAGAGCGGCCGACTAGCTGCGGCTGAGCACGGAGATGCAGAAGGCAGTGGTGAGCTGGGGAATGCATAATAATACTGACCAAGGAATGCAGAGCGGCCGACCTTGATGGGAGTAACCACGGAGTTGTGGGAGGCAGTCGGGAAGCTGAGTAATGCCTGCAAAAAACAGCAGGTATTGCAGAGCGGCCAACCTTGCTGGGAGTGGACACGGAGTTACATGGTGCGGTATGGAGCTGAGGAATGCCTACAAAGATTGACCAGTGATTGCAGAGCGGCTGAACTTGCTGGGAGTGGGAACGGACCTGTGGGAGTGTCGGGAGCCGAGCAATGCCTACAATTAAATGCCAGGGTTTGCAGAGCGGCCGAACTTGCTGGGAGTGGGCACGAAGCTGAGGGAGAGTCGGGAGCTGTGAAGTGGCAACAAATGAAGATCAGGAATTGCAGCGCGGCTGAACTTCCTGGGAGTGGGAGCCGTGCTGCATGGGGCAGTCTGGAGCAGAGGAGTGCCTACAAATAAAGACCAGAGATTGCAGCGCGGCCGACCTTGCTGGGAGCAGCCCCGGATTTGCGGGAGGCAATCGGGAATTGAGTAATGCCTACAAAAGACCGCAGCTATTGCAGAGCGGCCAAAATTTCTGGGAGTGGGTGCGGAGCTGCAGGGGAAGTCGGGAGATGAGGAGTACCTGCAATTAAGCTCCAGGGATTCCAGAGTGGCCGGTCTTGCCTGGCAGTGGGCACGGAGCTGCAGAGGACATTCGGGAGCTGAAGAATGCCTATAAGGAATTATCAGGGATTGCAGAGCGGCGAACCTTGCTGGGAGTGGGCACGGAGCTACGGGGAGTCGGGACCTGAGGATTGCCTAGTAAAAAAGCCCTTGGATTGCACAGCGGCCGAACTTGCTGGGTGTGGGCACGGAGCTTTTGTGGGAAGTCGTGGGCTGAGGGGAGCCCTTAAATAAAAACCAGGGGTTGCAGATCTGATGAGCTTGCTGGGAATGGGCACGGAGCAGCAGGGGCCAGTCGGGAGCTGAGGAATGCCTACAAATAAAGACCACAGATTTCAGGGCGGCCGACCTTCCTCGGAATGGGCACGGAGCTGCGGGAGAGTCGGGAGCTGTGGATTGCCTTGAAATAAAGACCAGGGATTGCAGAGCGGCCGACTTGCTGGGGGTGAGCACGGAGCTGCAGAAGGCAGTGGTGAGCTGAGGAATGCCTACTAATACTGACCAAGGAATGCAGAGCGGCTGACATTGCTGGGAGTAACCACGAAGTTGTGGGAGGCAGTCGGGAGCTGAGTAATGCCTGCAAAAAACAGCAGGTATTGCAGAGCGGCCGACATTGCTGGGAGAGGACACGGAGCTACATGGTGCGGTATGAAGCTGAGGAATGCCTACAAAGAACGACCAGGGATTGCAGAGCGGCCGAACTTGCTGGGAGTGGGCACGGAGCTGAGTGAGAGTCGGGAGCTGTGAAGTGCCAACAAATGAAGATCAGGGATTGCAGTGCGGCTGACCTTTCTGGGAGTGGGAGCGGTGCATCAGAGGGCATTCTGGAGCTGAGGAGTGCCTACAAATAAAGACCAGAGATTGCAGCGCGGCCGACCTTGCTGGGAGCAGCCCCGGATTTGCAGGAGGCAGTCGGGAATTGAGTAATGCCTACAAAAAACAGCAACTATTGCAGAGCGGCCAACCTTGCTGGGAGTGGGAACGGAGCTACATGGTGCGGTATAGAGCTGAGGAATGCCTACAAAGAACGACCAGGGATTGCAGAGCGGTCGACCTTGCTGGGAGTGGGCACGGATCTGAGGGAGTGTCGGGAGCTGTGAAGTGGCAACAAATGAAGATCAGGGATTGCAGCGCGGCTGAACTTCCTGGGAGTGGGAGAGGTGCTGCAGGGGGCAGTCTGGAGCTGAGGAGTGCCTACAAATAAAGACCAGAGATTTCAGCGCGGCCGACCTTGCTGGGAGCAGCCCCGGATTTGCGGGAGGCAGTCGGGAATTGAGTAATGCTTACAAAAAACAGCAGCTATTGCAGAGCGGCCAAAATTGTTGGGAGTGGGCGCGGAGCTGCAGGGGGAAGTCGGGAGATGAGGAGTGCCTACAAATAAGCACCAGGGATTGCAGAGCGGCCGATCTTGCATCGCAGTCGGGACGGAGCTGCAGGGGACATTCGGGAGATGAAGAATGCCTACAAGGAAATACCGGGGATTGGAGAGCGGCGATCCGGGCTGGGACTGGGCACGGAGCAGCAGGGGCCAATCAAGAGCTGAGGAATGCCTACAAAGATAGACCAGGGATTGCCGAGCGGCGAAGCTTGCTGGGAGTGGGCACGGAGCTGTGGGAGGGTAGGGAGCTGAGGAATGCCTACAAAGAAAGACCAGGGATTGCAGAACGGCGAACCTTGCTGTTAGTGGGACGGAGCTGCGGGGAGTCGGGAGCTGTGGATTGCCTCGTAAAAAAGTCCTTGGATTGCAAAGTGGCCGAACTTGCTGGGAGAGGGCACGGAGGTTTTGTGGGAAGTCGTGGGCTGAGGGGTGCCAATAAATAAAAACCAGGGGTTGCAGATCTGATGAATTTGCTGGGAGTGGGCACGGAGCTGCAGGGGGCAGTCGGGAGCTGAGGAATGCCTACAAATAAAGACCACAGATTGCAGGGCAGCCGACCTTCCTCGGAATGGGCACGGAGCTGCGGGAGAGTCGGGAGCTGTGGATTGCCTTGAAATAAAGACCAGGGATTGCAGAGCAGACGACTAGCTGGGGGTGAGCACGGAGCTGCAGAAGGCAGTTTTGAGCTGAGGAATGCCTACTAATACTGACCAAGGAATGCAGAGCGGCCGACCTTGATGGGAGTAACCACGAAGTTGTGGGAGGCAGTCGGGAGCTGAGTAATGCCTGCAAAAAACAGCAGGTATTGCAGAGCGGCCGACCTTTTTGGGAGAGGACACGGAGCTACATGGTGCGGTATGAAGCTGAGGAATGCCTACAAAGAACGACCAGGGATTGCAGAGTGGCCGACCTTGCTGGGAGTTGTCACGGATCTGCGAGATAGTCGGGAGCTGTGGAGTGCCTACAAATAAAGGCCAGTGATTGCAGAGCGGCTGAACTTGCTCGGAGTGGGAACGGACCTGTGGGAGTGTCGGGAGCCTAGCAATGCCTACAAATAAATGCCAGGGTTTGCAGAGCGGCCGAACTTGCTGGGAGTGGGCAAGGAGCTGAGCGAGAGTCGGGAGCTGTGAAGTGCCAACAAATGAAGATCAGGGGTTGCAGTTCGGCTGACCTTCCTGGGAGGGGGAGCGGTGTTGCAGGGGGGCAGTCTGGAGCTGAGGAGTGCTAACAAATAAAGACCAGAGATTGCAGCGCGGCCGACCTTGCTGGGAGCAGCCCCGGATTTGCGGGAGGCAGTCGGGAATTGAGTAATGCCTACAAAAAACCGCAGCTATTGCAGAGCGGCCAAAATTGCTGGGAGTGGGCGCGGAGCGGCAGGGGGAAGTCGGGAGATGAGGAGTGCCTACAAATAAGCACCAGGGATTGCAGAGCGGCCGATCTTGCATCGCAGTCGGGACGGAGCTGCAGGGGACATTCGGGAGATGAAGAATGCCTACAAGGAAATACCGGGGATTGGAGAGCGGCGATCCTTGCTGGGACTGGGCACGTAGCAGCAGGGGGCAATCAAGAGCTGAGGAATGCCTACAAAGAAAGACCAGGGATTGCAGAGCGGCGAAGCTTGCTGGGAGTGGGCACGGAGCTGTGGGAGGGTAGGGAGCTGAGGAATGCCTACAAAGAAAGACCAGGGATTGCAGAACGGCGAACCTTGCTGTTAGTGGGACGGAGCTGCGGGGAGTCGGGAGCTGTGGATTGCCTAATAAAAAAGCCCTTGGATTGCAAAGCGGCCGAACTTGCTGGGAGTGGGCACGGAGATTTTGTGGGAAGTCGTGGGCTGAGGGGTGCCAATAAATAAAGACCAGTGATTGCAGAACGGCCGACCTGCTGGGGGTGGGCACCGAGCAGCAAGAGGCAGTGGTGAGCTGAGGAATGCCTACAAATAAAGTCCAGCTATTGCAGAGCGGCAGACCTTGCCTGGTAATGGGCACAGAGCTGCGGGAGGCAGTCGGGAGCTGAGTAATGCCTACAAAAAACAGCAGGTATTGCAGAGCTGTCGAAATTGTTGGGAGTGGGCGCGGAGCTGCAGGGGGCCGTCTGGAGCTGAGGAGTGCCTACAAATAAGCACCAGGTATTGCAGTGCGGCCGACCTTGCCTGGGAATGGGTAAGGAGCTGCAGGGGCATTCGGGAGCTAAGGAAGGCCTACAAATCAAGACCAGGGATTACAGAGCGGCTGCACTTTCTGGGAGTGTGCACGGAGCTTGAGGGTGCAGTCTGTAGCTGAGGAATGCCTACAAAGAAAGACCAGAGATTGCAGAGCGGCGAACCTTGATGGGAATGGGCACGTAGCTGCGGGGAGGCGGGAGCTGTGGAGTGCCCACAAAAAACCACCTGGGATTTCAGAGCGGCGGATCTTGCCTAGGAGCGGTCATGGAGCTGCAGGAGGCTGTGGGGATCTCAGGAGTGCCTGCAAATAAAGTACAGGGAGTGCAGAGCTGCCGAAATTGCCAAGCGTGGTAGCCGAGTTGTAGCGGGCAGTCGGGAAATGAGAATGACTACAAATAAAGACGAGGCATTGCACAGCGGCCGACCTTGCGAGGAGAGGGCACGGAGCTGCGGGATAGTCGGGAGCTGTGGAGTGCCTAGTAATAAAGACCAGGGATTGCAGAGCGGCCGAACTTGATTGGAGCGGGCACGGAGATGCAGGGGGCAGTCGGGAGCTGAGGATTGCCTACAAACAATGACCTGAGATTGCAGAGCGGCCAACCTTGCTGGGAACTGCCACGGCGTTGCGGGAGGCAGTCGGGAGCTGAGTAATGCCTACAAAAAACAGCAGTTAATGCAGAGCGTCCGAAATTGCCCAGAGTGGGCACGGATCTGCAGGGGGGAGTCGGGAGCTGAGGAATGCCTACAGATAAAAACCATGGATTGCAGAGCTTATGACCTTGGTGGGAATTCTCACGGAGCTGCTGGGGGCAGGCGGGAGCTGAGGAATTCCTACCAATAAAGACCAGTCATTGCAGAGCGTCCGACCTTGCTGGGAGTTGGAACTGTGCTGCGTGCGTGTCGGGAGCTGAGGATTGCCTACAAATAAATACCAGGGATTGCAGAGCGGGCTAACTTGTTGGGAGTGGGCACGGAGCTGAGGGAGAGTCGGGAGCTGTGGAGTGCCAACAAATAAAGACCAGGGATTGCAGAGTGGCTGAACTTGCTGGGAGTGGGCACGGAGCTGCAGAGGTCAGTCGGGAGCTGTGGATTGCCTACAAATTAAGACCAGAGATTGCAGCGCGGCTGTCCTTTCTGGGATCAGCCACGGAGTTGCGGTCGGCAGTCGGGAGCTGAGTAATGCCTACAAAAAACATCAGGTGTTGCAGATCGGCTGAAATTGCTGGGAGTGGGCGCAGGGATGCAGGGGGCATTCGGGAGCTGAGGAGTGCCTACAATTAAGCACAAGGGATTGCAGATTGGCCGACGTTGCCTGGGTTGGGCAAAGAGCTTCGGGGGCATTCGGGAGCTGGGGAATGCCCACAAAGAAAGACCAGGGATTGCAGAGCGGCGGACCTTGCTGGGAGTGGGCACGGAGCTGCGGGTGGCAGTCGGGAGTTGAGGAATTCCTACAAATATAAAACCTTGCTGGGAATGGTCATGGAGCTGCAGGGGGCAGTCTGGAGCTGAGGAATACATACCAATAAAGACCAGGGATTGCAGTGCGGCACACATTGCTGGGAGTGCGAGAGGTGCTGCGGGAGTGTCGGGAGCTGAGGAATGCCTTGAAATAAAGACCAGAGATTGCAGAGCGGCTGAACTTGCTGAGACTGGGCACGGAGCTGCAGGGGGCAGTCGGGAGCAGAGGAATGCCCACAAATAATGACCAAGAAATGCAGCGCGGCAAACATTGCTGTGAGTGTGCACAGAGATGCAGAAGGCAGTCTGGAGCTGTGGAGTGCCTACAAATAAAGACCAGGGATGGCAGAGCGGCCGACTCTGCTGGGAGTGGGAGCGGCGCTCCGGGGGGCAGTTGGGAGCTGAGGAATGCCTACAAATAAAGACCATGGATTGCAGACCTTATGACCTTGCTGGGAATGGTCACGTAGCTGCAGGGGGCAGTCGAGAGCTGAGGAATGTCTACAAATAAAGACCAGGGATTGAAGAGCGGCTGACCTTGCTGGGAGTTGGCCTGGAGCTGCAGGGGGCAGTCGGGAGCTGAGGAATGCCTACAAATAAAGATCAGGGAATGCAGAACGGAGAACCTTGCTGGGAGTGGGCACGTAGCTGCGGGGAGACGGGAGCAGTGCAGTGCCTACAAATAAAGACCAGGGATTTCCGCGCGTCTGACCAAGCTGGGAGTGGGCCCGGAGATGCATGGGCCTGTCGGGAGCTGAGTAATGCCGACAAATAAAGAGCAGGGATTGCAGAGAGGCCGACATTACTGGGAGATGGAGCGGAGCAGCGGGAGAGTCGGGAGCTGTGAAATGCCGACAAATAAAGTCGGGGGTTGAGGAGTGCCTATAAACAATAACCAGTGGTTGCAGTGCTGATGACCTGTCTGGGCGCTGGCACGGAGCTGCAGGGGGGCAGTCGGGAGTTGATGAACGCCTACAAATAAAGACCAAGGATTGAGCGGCCGACCTTGCTGGGAGTGGGCCCGGACCTGAAGGAGAGTCGGGAGCTGTGGAGTGCCTACTAATTAAGACCAGAGATTGCAAATCGGCCGTCTTATTGGGGGTGGGCACGGAGCTGCAGGAGGCAGCGGGGAGCTGAGCAATGACTACAAATAATGACCAAGGAATGCAGAGCGGCCGACATTGCTGGGAGTGGGCACAGAGATGCAGGGGGCAGTCGGGAGCGGAGGAGTGCCTAGAAAAAAAGACCAGAGTTTGCAGCGCGGCCGACCTTGCCGGGAGCAGCGACGGAGGTGCAGGAGGCATTCGGGAGCTGAGTAATGCCTACAAAAAGCAGCAGGTATTGCAGAGCGGCCGACATTGCTGGCAGTGGGCACGGAGTTGCAGGGGGCAGTCGGGAGCTGAGGAATGACTACAAATAAAGACCAGGGATTGCATAGCAGCCGACCTTGCTGGGAGTGGGCACGGAGCTGCGGGAGGTACGGGAGCTGTGGAATGACTACTAATAAAGACCAGGGACTGTAGAGCGGCCGACTTGCTGGGGGTGGACAGGGAGATGCAGGAGGCAGTGGGGAGCTGACTAATGCCTACAACAAACAGCAGGTATTGCAGAGCGGCCGGAATTGCTGGGAGTGGGCGCTGAGCTGAAGGGGGCAGTCGGGAGCTGCGCAGCGCCTACAAATAAGCACCAGCGATTGCAGAGCGGCCGAGCTTACCTGGGAGTGCGCATGGAGCTGCAGGGGCATTCGGGAGCTGAGGAATGCCTACCACGCAAGATGAGGAATTGCAGAGCGGCTGAACTTGCTGCGAGTGGGCACGGAGCTGTGGGAGAGTCAGGAGCTGAGAAATGATTACAAAAAAAGACCAGGGATGGCAGAGGGGCCCGCCTAGCTGGGACTGGGCACGGGGATGCTGGGGGCAGTCGGGAGCTGAGGAATGCCTACAAATAAAGACCAGAGATTGCAGCGCCTCTGACCTTCGTGGGAGCGGCCACGGAGTTGCGGTAGGCATTAAGGAGCTGAGTAATGCCGACAAAAAACAGCAGGGATTGCAAAGCGGATGAAATTGCTTGAAGTGGGCACGGAGTTGCAGGGGACAGTCGGGAGCTGAGGAATGGCTACAAATAAAGACCAGGGATTGCAGAGCGTCCGACATTCACGGGAGTCAGAAATTAGCTGCGGGACAGATGGGAGCTGAGGAAATCCTACAAATAAAGAAAAGGAATTGCAGAGCGTCCGACCTTGATTGGAGTGGGCACGGAGCTGCGGGAGGCAGTGGGGAGATGAGGAGTGCCTGCTAATAAAGACCAGGGATTGCAGAGCAGCCGAAATTGCCGGATGTGGTAGCGGAGATGTAGGGGGCATTTGGGAGCTGAGGAGTGCTGTTGAATGAAGATCAGGGATTTCAATGTGGCAGTCGCTGTTGGGAGTGGGAGCGGAGCTGCAGTGGGAAGTCGGGACCTGAGGAATGCCTACAAATAATGACCAAGGAATGCAGAGCGTCCGACATTGCTGGGAGTGGGCACTGAGATGCATGGGGTATTCGGGAGCTGAGGAGTGCCTACAAATAAAGACCAGAATTTGCAGCGCAGCCGACCTTGCTGGGAGCAGCGACGGAGGTGCGGGAGGCATTCGGGAGCTGAGTAATGCCTATAAAAAACAGCAGGTATTGCAGAGCGGCCGAAATTGCTGGGAGTGGGCGCTGAGCTGAAAGGGGCAGTCGGGAGCTGCGGAGCGCCTACAAATAAGCACCAGCGATTGCAGAGCGGCCGACCTTACCTGGGAGTGCGCATGGAGCTGCAGGGGCATTCGGGAGCTGAAGAATGCCTACCACGCAAGATGAGGGATTGCAGAGCGGCTGACCTTGCTGCGAGTGGGCACGGAGCTGTGGGAGAGTCAGGAGCTGAGAAATGATTAAAAAAACCAGGGATTGCATTGTGGCCCGCCTAGCTGGGACTGGGCACGGGGATGCAGGGGACAGTCGGGAGCTGAGGAGTGTCTACAAATAAAGATCAGAGATTGCAGCGCGGCAGACATTCCTGGGAGAGGCCACGGAGTTGCGGTAGGCATTAAAGAGCTGAGTAATGCCGACAAAAAACAGCAGGGATTGCAATGCGGCAGTCCTTGTTGGGAGTGGGAGCGGAGCTGCAGGTTGCGTTCTGGAGCTGAGGAATGCCGGCAAATAAAAGCCAGGGATTGCAGAGCGGCCGACCTAGCTGGGAATGGGAGTGTAGCTGCGGGGGGCATTCGGGAGCTGAGGAGTGCCTACAAATAAGCACCAGGGATTGCAGATTGGCCGACGTTGCCTGGGTTGGGCACGGAGCTTCGGGGGCATTCGGGAGCTCAGGAATGCCTACCAATAAAGACCAGGGATTGCAGAGCGTCCGACATTGCTGTGAGTGGGTACAGAGATGCAGAAGGCAGTCTGGAGCTGTGGAGTGCCTACAAATAAAGGCATCGGATTGCAGAGCGGCCGACCTTGCTGGGAGTTGGCGCGGAGCTGCGGGGGGCAGTCGGGAGCTGGGGAATGCCAACAAATAAAGATCAGGGATTGCAGAACGGAGAAACTTGCTGAGAGTGGGCACGTAGCTGCGGGGAGTCGGGAGCAAAGCAGTGCCTACAAATAAAGACCAGGGATTTCATCGCGGCTGACCTAGCTGGGAGTTGTCCCGGAGATGCATGGGCCTGTCGGGAGCTGAGTAATGCTGACAAATAAAGAGCAGGGATTGCAGAGAGGCCGACCTTGATGGGAGATGGAGCGGAGCAGCGGGAGAGTCGGGAGCTGTGAAATGCCGGCAAATAAAGTCGGGTGTTAAGGAGTGCCTATAAACAATAACCAGTGGTTGCAGTGCTGAAGACCTTGTTGGGCGTTGGCACGGAGCTGCAGGGGCAGTCGGGAGTTGAGGAACGCTTACATATAAAGACCACGGATTGAGCGGACGACCTTGCTGGGAGTGGGAGCGGTGCTCCGGGAGAGTCGGGAGCGGAGGAATGACTACAAATAAAGACCAGGGATTTCAGAGCGGCCGACTTTGCTGTGTGTGGGCACGGAGCAGATGGAGAGTCGGGAGCTGTGGAGTGCCTACTAATTAAGACCAGGGATTGCAAAGCGGCCGATTTGTTGGGGGTGGGTAGGGAGCTGCAGGAGGCAGGGGGGAGCTGACTAATGCCTACAACAAACAACAGGTATTGCAGAGCAGCCGAAATTGCTGGGAGTGGGCGCTGAGCTGAAGAGGGCAGTCGGCAGCTGCGGAGCGCCTACAAATAAGCACCAGCGATTGCAGAGCGGCCGATCTTACCTGGGAGTGCGCATGGATCTGCAGGGGCATTCGAGAGCTGAGGAACGCCTACAAAGCAAGACGAGTCATTGCAGAGCGGCTGAACTTGCTGCGAGTGGGCACGGATCTGTCCGAGAGTCAGGAGCTGAGAAATGATTACAAAAAAAGACCAGGGATTGCAGTGCCGCCCGCCTAGCTGGGACTGGGCACGGGGATGCAGGGGAAGTCGGGAGCTGAGGAGTGTCTACAAATAAAGACCAGAGATTGCAGCGCTGCTGACCTTCCTGGGAGCGGCCACGGAGTTGCGGTAGGCATTAAGGAGCTGAGTAATGCCAATAAAAAACAGCAGGGATTGCAAAGCGGCCGAAATTGCTGGGAGTGATCACGGAGCTGCTGTGGGATGTCCGGAGCTGTGGACTGCCTACAAATAAAGACCACGGATTGCAGAGCGGCCTCCCTTGCTGCGAGTGGGCAAGGAGCTGCGGGACAGTCGGGAGCTGAGGAATCCCTTCAAATAAACACCAGGGATTGGAGAGCGGCCGAAATTGCTGGGAGTGGGCACGGAGCTGCAGTGGGCATTCGGGAGATCTGGAGTGCTTACAAATAATCATGAGGTTTTGTAGAGAGGTCGAACATGCTGGGATTGGGAGCGGTGCTGCAGGGGGCAATCGGGTGCTGTGGAATGCCTACAAGTACCGACATGGGATTGCAGAGCGGAGGATCTTGCCTGGGAGCGGCCACGTAGCTGCAGGAGGCAGTAGGGAGCTGAGGAGTGCCTGCTAATAAAGACCAGGGATTGCAGAGCAGCCGAATTTGCTGGATGTGGTAGCGGAGCTGTAGGGGGCATTTGGGAGCTCAGGAGTGCTGACGAATGAAGATCAGGGATTGCAATGCGGCAGTCCTTGTTGGGAGTGGGAGCGGAGCTGCAGGTTGCGGTCTGGAGCTGCGGAATGCCTCCAAATAAAGGCCAGGGATTGCAGAGTGACCGACCTAGCTGGGAATGGGAGCGGAGCTACGCGGGGCAGTGGGGAGTTGAGGAATGGCTACAAATAAAAACAATGGATTTCAGAGCTGATGACCTTGCTGGGAGTGGGAACGGATTTGCTGGAGAGTCGGGAGTTATGGAGTGCCTACTAATTAAGACCAGGCATTGCAGATCGGCCGACTTGCTGGGTGTGGGCACGCAGCTGCAGGAGGCAGTGGGGAGCTGAACAATGCCTACAAATAATGACCAAGGAATGAAGAGCGGCCGACATTGCTGGGAGTGGGCACGGAGATGCAGGGGGCAGTCGGGAGCTGAGGAGTGCCTAGAAATAAAGACCAGAGTTTGCAGCGCAGCCGACCTTGCTGGGAGCAACGACGGAGGTGCAGGAGGCATTCGGGAGCTGAGTACTGCCTACAAAAAACAGCAGGTATTGCAGAGCGGCCGACATTGCTGTTAGTGGGCACGGAGCTGCAGGGGGCAGTCGGGAGCTGAGGAATGTCTACAAAGCAAGACCAGGGATGGCAGAGCGGCTGACCATGCTGTGTGCAGCCACGGAGGTGCAGGAGGCAGTCGGGAGCTGAGTAATACTTACAAAAATCAGGTGGTATTGCAGAGCGGCAGAAATTGCTGGGAGTGGACACGGAGCTGCACGGGACTGTCGGGAGCTGAGGAGGGCCTACAAACAAAGAACATGGGTTGCGGAGCGGCGAACCTTGCTCAGATTGGGCCCTGATCTGCAGGGGTCAGTCGGGAGCTGAGGAATGTCTACTAAGCAAGACCAGGGATTGCACCGTGGCTGATCCTCCTGGGAGCGGATATGGAGATGCGGTACGCAGTCGGATGCTGAGTAATGCCGACAAAATACAGCAGGGATTGCAGAGGGGCCGTAAATGCTGGGCGTGGGCCCTGAGCTGCGGGAGAGTCGGGAGCTGTGGAGTGCCAACAATTAAAGAACAGGGATTGCAGAGCGGCCGTAAATGCTGGGAGTGGACACGGAGCTGCGGGTGAGACAGGAGCTGTGGAGTGCCTATAAATAAAAAACAGGGTTTGCAGAGCTTATGACCTTGCCGCGAGTGGGCACGGAGCTGCAGGGGGCAGTCGGGAGCTGAGGAATGCCTACAAATAAAGACCCGGTATTGCAGAGCGGCCGACCTTGCTGGGAGAGGGCTCGGAGATGCGAGAGAGTTCTGAGCTGAGGAATGACTACAAATAAAGACCAGGTATTTTGAGAGCGTCCGAAATTGATGCGAGTGGGCGCGGAGCTGCAGGAGGTAGTCGGGAGCTGTGGAGTGCCTACAAATAAGCATGAGGGATTGTAGAGCGGGCGACCTTGCTGGGAGTCGGAGTGGTGCTACAAGGAGCAATCGGGTGCTGAGGAATGCCTACAAATATTTCCTGGGATTGAAAAGCGGCAGTCCTTGTTGGGAGTGGGAGGAGAGCTGCAGGGGGTAGTCAGGAGCTGAGGAATGCATACAAATAAAAATCATGGATTGCAGAGCGGACGACATTGCTGGTAGTGGGCACGGAGCTGCAGGGGACAGTCGGAAGCTGAGGAATGCCTACAAAGAAAGACTAGGGATTGCAGAGCGGCGCACGTTGCTGGGAGTGGGCACGTAGCTGTGGGGAGTCGGGAGCTGAGAAATGATTACAAATTTAGACCAGGGATTGCAGAGCGGCTGGCCTTGCTGTGAGTGGGAGCGGTGCTGCAGGGTGCAGTGGGGAGCTGAGGAGTGCCTACAAATAAAGACCAGAGATTGCAGCGCAGCTGACCTTCCAGGGACCGGCCACGGAGTTGCTGAAGGCATTCGGGAGCTGAGTAATGCCCACTAAAAACAGCAGGGATAGCAAAGCGGCCGAAATTGCCGGGAGTGGGCATGGAGCTGCTGTGGGATGTCGGGAGCTGAGGAATGCCTACAAATAACGACCACGGGTTGCAGAGCGGCCGACCTTGCCTGGGCGTGGGCACGGAGCTGCAGGGGGCAGTCAGACGCTGAGGACTGCCTAAAAAGAAAAACGAGTTATTGCAGAGCGGCTAACCTTGCTGGGAGTTGGCACGTAGCTGCGGGGAGTCGGGACCTGTGGAGTGCCTACAAATAAAGACCAATGATTTCTGCGCGGCCGGCCTAGCTGGGAGTCGGCTGTAGGCATTCGGGAGCTGAGTAATGCCCACAAAAAACAGCAGGGATAGCAAAGCGGCTGAAATTGCTGGGTGTCGGCGAGGATCTACATGGGGCAGTCGGGTGCAGAGGAATGCATACAAATAACCACTTGGGATTGCAGAGTGGCGGATCCTGCCTAGGAGCGGCCACGGAGCTGCAGGAGGCAGTAGGGATCTGAGGTGTGCCTGAAAATAAAGTCCAGGTATTGCTGAGCGGCCGATATTGCCGGGAGTGGGCACGGAGCTTCGGGAGAGTCGGGAGCGCAGGAATGACTACAAATAAAGACCAGGGATTCCAGAGCAGCCGACTTGCTGGAAGTGCGCACGGAGAAGCAGGGTCCAGTCGGGAGCTGAGTAATGCCTACAAAAAGCAGGAGGTATTGCAGAGTGGCCGATATTTCTCGGAGTGGGCGCGGAGCTGAGGGGGGCAGTCGGGAGCTGAGGAGTGCCTACCAATAAGCACCATGGATTGCAAAGTGGCTAACTTGCTGAGAGTGGGCACAGAGATGCAGGGCACTGTCGGGAGCTGAGGAGTGCCGACAAATAAACACAAGGGATTGCAGAGCGGTTGATCATGCTGGGAGTGGGAGCGGAGCTGAAGGGGGCAGTGGGAAGCAGAGCTGAGCAGAGCAGGAGCTGAGCAATTCCTAGAAAGAAAGACGAGGGATAGCAAAGCGGCCGACCCCGCTTGGAATATGAGCGGAGCTGCAGGGAGCAGTCGGGAGCTGAAGTATTCCAACAAATAAAGACCAGGGATTGCAGAGCTAACGACCTTGCTGGGAGTGGGAGCGGAGCTGCAGGGGGCAGTCGGGATCTGAGGCGTGCCTACAAATAAAGACCAGGAATTGCAGAGTGGACGACCTTGTTGGGAATGGGAGCCGAGCTGCAGTGGGCAGCTGGGAGATGAGGAATGCCTACAAAAAAGGCAAGTGATTGCAGAGCAACCGACCTTGCTGAGAGTGGGAGCGGAGCTGCAGGTCACAGTCGGGAGTGAGGAGGGCCGACAAATAAGCACCAGGGACTGCAGAGCGGTCGATCATGCTGGGATTTGGAGCGGAGTTGCAGGGGACAGTGGCGAGCTGAGCATTGCCTACCAATAAGGACCAGGGATTGCAGAGCGACTGAACTTGCTGGGGGTGTGCACGGAGCTGCAGGCGGTAGTCGGGAGCTGAGGAGTGCCTTCCAATAAAGACCAGATATGCAGAGCAGCCGACCTTGCTGGTAGTCGGAGTGGAGCTGCGGGAGAAACGGGAGCTGATGAATGCCTACAAATAAAGTCCAGGGAACTCCGAGCGGCTGACCCTGCTGGGAATGGGCAGGTATCTGCGGGGGGTAGTCTGGACTGCAAAATGCCTACAATTAATGACAAGGGAATGCAGAGCGCCCGACATTGCTCGTAGTCGAAGCGGTGCTGCGGGAGGCAAAGCGGAGCTGAGGAGTGCCTACAAATAAAGACCAGGGATTGCAGAGCGGCCGACCTTGCTGGGAATGGGCTTGGATCTGCGGGAGGCAGTTAGGACGTCAGGAGTGCCGATAAATTAGCACCAAAGATTGCAGAGTGGCCGATCATGCTTGGAGCAGTCACGGAGCTGCGGGAGGCATTCGGGAGATGCAGAATGCCTACAAAATGACAAGCGATTGCAGAGCAGCCGACCTTGCTGGGAATGGGAGTCGAGCTGCAGGGGGCAGTCGGGAGCTGAGGAGTACCTACAAATATGCGCCAGCGATTGCAGAGCAGCCAAAATTGCTGGAAAGGGGGCGCGGAGCTGCAGGGGGAAGGCGGGAGCTGAGGAATGCCTACAAAGAAGGACCAGGGATTGCAGAGCGGCCGGCCTTGCTGGGAGTCGGAGCGGAGCTGCGGGCTGCAGTCGGTAGCTGAGCAGTGCTTAAAAAGAAAGACCAGGGATTGCAGTTTGGCCAACCTGGCTGGGAGACGGAGAGGAGATGTGGGAAGCAGTCGGGAGCTGAGGAGTGCCGACAAATAAGCACCAGGGATTGCACAGCTGCTGATCTTGCCTGGGATCGGTCACGGAGCTGCGAGAGGCAGTCCGGAGATGAGGTGTGCCTACAAAAAAGGCAAGTGATTGCATTACGACTGACCTTGATGGGAATGGGAGCGGAAGTGCAGGGGGCAGTTGGGACTGATGAGTGCCGACAAATGAGCACCAGGGATTGCAGAGCGGCCAATCCTGCCTGGGAGTGGTAACGGAGCTGCGGGGGGCAGTCGGGAGATGAGGAATGCCTACACAAAAGACAAGCCATTGCAGAGCAGCGGAGCATGCTGGGAGTTGGAGCCTAGCTGCGGGAGAGTCTGGAGCTGAGGAGTTCCTCCAAATAGTAAATGGATTGCAGAGCGGCCGACCTTGCTGGGAGTGGGCGCGGAGCTGCGGGAGGCAGTCGGGATCTGAGGATTGCCTACAAATAAAGACCAGGGATTGCAGAGCGCCCGACCTTGCTACGAGTGAGCACGGAGCTGAAGGGGGCAGTCGGGAGCTGAGGAGTGCCTACAAATCAAGACCAGGGATGGCAGAGCGGCCGAACTTGCTGGGAGTGGGTGCGGAGCTGCATGGGGGCAGTCGGGAACTGAGGAATGCCTACACATAAAAAACAGGGATTGCAGAGCGTCCGACCTTGACTGGCAGTGGGGATGGGACTGAAGGGAGCAGTCGGGAGCTGAAGAATGCTTACAAATAAAGACCAGGGATTGCAGAGCGGCCGACCTTGCTTGGTGTCGGAGCAGAGCTGGGGGAGCTTAGGAATTCCTACAATAAAGCAAAGTGATTGCAGAGCGGCCGACTTGAAGGGAGTATGAGCGGAGCTGCAAGGGGGCATTCGGGAACTGAGCAATGCCTACAAATAAACTCTAGATTTTGCAGAGTGGCAGACCGTGCTGGGAGTGTGCAAGGAGATGCAGGGCACATTCGGGAGCTGAGGAATGCCTTCAAAGAAAGACCAGGAATGACAGAGCGGCCGACCTTAATGGGAGTGGGCACGGAGCTGCAGGGGGCGGTCGGGAGCTGAGGAGTGCCTAGAAATATGCTCCAGGGATTGCAGAGCAGCCGAAATTGTTAGGAGTGGGTGCGGATCTGCGGGAGAGTCGGGAGCTGAAGAATGTCTAAATATAATGACGAGGGAATGCAGAGCGGCCGACTTTGCTGGGAGTGGGCACTGAGCTGCGGGAGGCAGTCGGCATCTGAGGGATTCCTGCAAATAATTAACAAGTTCTGCAGAGCGTCCGACCTTGCTGGGAGTGGACACAGAGCTGCAGTCGGGAGCTGAGGAGTGCCTACAAATAAAGAACAGGGATATTAGAGCGGCCCACCTTGCCTGGATTGGGCATGGAGCTGCGGGAGGCAGTCGGGAGCTCAGGACTGCCTACAAATAAAGACCAGGGAGTGCAGAGCGGCCGACCTTGCTGGGAGTCGGAGCGGAGATGCAGGGGATAGTCACGAGCTGAGGAATGCCTACAAATAACGAACAGAGATTGCAGAGCGGCGGACCTTGCTGGGAGTAGAAGCGGAGCTGGGGGAGGCAGTTGGGAGCTGAGGAGTGCCTAAAAATAAAGACCAGGTATTGTAGCGCGGTCGTCCTTGCTGCGATTGTGAGCGGAGTTGCGAGAGAGTAGCGAGCTGAGGAATGCCTACAAATAAAGCAAAGGGAATGCTGAGCGGCCGACCTTGCAGGGAGCGGAGCGGAGTTGCAAGAGACAGTCGGGAGAAAAGGAGTGCCTACTAATAAATGCCAGGGATTACAGAGCGGCCGATCTTGTTGGTAGTTGGATTGGAGCTGCAGGAGTCAGTCTTGAGTTGAGGAATGCCTACAAATAAAGTTCAGGGATTGCAGAGCGGCCGGCCTTGATTCGAGTGGGAGAGGAGCTGATTGGTGCAGTCGTGAGCTGAGGTGTGCCTACAAATAATGAACAGGGGTTGCAGAGCTGCCCACCTTGCTGGGATTGGGCATGGACTTGCGGGAGGCAGTCGGGGGCTGAGGAATGCCTACAAATAAAGATCAGAGATTGCTGAGTGGCCGAGCTTGCGGGGAGTGGGAGCGGAGCTGCGGGAGACATTCGGCAGCTTTGGAATGCCTGTTAATAAAGGCCAGGGATTGCAGAGCGGACGACCTTGCTAGTAGTGGGCATGGATCTTCCGGGGCCAGTCGGGAGCTGTGGAATGCCTACAAATAACGACCAGGGATTGCAGAGCGGCCGACCTTGCGAGGACTGGGCACTGAGCTGCGGGAGGTAGGCGGGAGCTGAGGAGTGCCTACAAATAAAGAACAGGGATATCAGAGAGGACCCCTTGCAGGAAGTGGGAGCGGAGCTGCAGGGGCAGTCGGGAGCTGAGGAATGCCTACAAATAAAGACCAGCGATTGCATAGCGGCGGACCTTGCTGGGAGCCGGATCGGAGTGGCAGGGGACAGTGGGAAGCTGAGAAATGCTTACAAAAAAAGAGCAGGGATTGTAGCGCGGCCGACCTTGCTGCGATTGTGAGCAGAGCTGCGGGAGAGTAACGAGCTGAGGAATACCTCCAAATAAAGCAAACGGATTGCTGAGCGGCGGACCTTGCTGGGAGTCGGAGCGGAGTTGCAAGAGGCAGTCGGGAGAAGAGGAGTGCCTACCAATAAACACCAGGGATTACAGAGCGGCCGACGTTGCTGGTAGTTGGAGCGGAGCTGCAGGAGGCAGTCGGGAGCTGAGGAATGCCTACAGATAAGAGCTGGGAATGAGAGCGGCCGACAATGGAGGGAGTGGGCACGGAGCTGCTGGGGGTAGTCGGGACCTGAGGAATGCCTACAAATAAAGATCAGGGTATGCAGAGCGGCCGACCTTGCTTCGATTTGGAGAGGATGTGAAGGGTGCAGTCGAGAGCAGAGGAGTCCCTACAAATAATGAACAGGGGCTGCAGAGCTGCCCACCTTGCTGGGATTGGGCATGGACTTGCGGGAGGCAGTCGGGGGCTGAGGAATGCCTACAAATAAAGATCAGAGATTGCAGAGCGGCCGACCTTGCTGTGAGTGGGCAGAGAGCAGCAGGAAGCAGTCGGGAGCTGAGAAAAACCTACAAATAAAGACTAGAGATTGCAGAGAGACCAACCTTGCTGGCAGTGGGCACGGATCTTCCGGGGCCATTCGGGAGCTGTGGAATGCCTGCAAATAACTACCAGGAATTGCAGAGCGGCCGACCTTGCTGGGAATGGGCACGGAGCTACAGTCGGGAGCTGAGGAGTGCCTACAAATAAAAAACAGAGATATCAGGGCAGCCCCTGTTGTAGGGGGTGGGAGCGGAGCTGCAGGGGCAGTCTTGAGCTGAGGAATGCCTACAAATAAAGTCCTGAGATTGCAGAGCGCCCGACATTGATGGGAGTCGGAGTGGAGCTGCAGGGGACAGTCAGGAGCTGAGGAATGCATACAAATAAAGACCAGGGATTGCAGAGCGGCCGACCTTACTGGGAGTGGGAGCGGAGGTGCGGGAGGCATTCGGGAGCTGAGGAATGCCTATAAATAAAGACCAGGGATTGCAGAATGGCCAAACCTGCGAGGAGTCGGAGCGGAGCTGCGGGAGGCAGTCGGGAGAAGAGGATTGCCTACCAATAAACACCATTGATTGCAGAGCCGCCGACCTTGCTGGTAATCGGAGTGGAGCTGCAGGAGGCAGTCGGGAGCTGAGGAATGCCTACAAATAAAGACCAGGGATTGCTTAGAGGCCGATCTTGCTGGTAGTGGGCACCGACATGCAGGAGGCAGTCGGGAGCTTTGGACTGCCTACATGTAAAGAGCAGAGATTGCAGAAAGGCCGACATTGCTGGGAGTGGCAGCCGAGATGCAGGGGGAAGTCTGGAGTTGAGAAAAGACTACAAATAATGGCCAGGGATTGGAGAGCGGCCGACCATGCTGGGAGTGGGCGCGGACCTGCGGGAGGCAGTCGGGAGCTTAGGCATGCCTACAAATAAAGACCAGGGATTGCAGAGCTCTCAGCATTGCTGGGGGTCGGAGCGGAGAAGCGGGAGGCAGTCCAGAGCTGTGGAATGCATACACATAAAGACGAGGGTTTGCAGAGCGGCTGACCTTGCAGCGGGAGGGCGCGGAGCTGCAGGAGGCAGTCGGGAGCTGAGGAATGCCTACAAATACACACCAGGGATTGCAGTGCTGCCGACCTTTCTTGGGGTGGGAACGGATTTGCAGGAGGCAGTAGGGAGATGATGAGTGCCTACAAATAAAGACTAGGGAATGCAGAGCGCGAGCATAGGAATGCCAACAAAAAGGACAAGCGATTGCAGAGCGGCCGTCCTTGCCTGGGAGTGCGCAGGGAACTGCAAGTGGCAGACGGGAGCTGAGAATTTCTACAAATAGAGAGAAGGGATTGCATAGCGGCCGACATTGCTGGGAGGGGGAGTGGAGCTACAGGGGTTGTCGGGGGCTGAAGAATGCCTACAAATAAAAACCAGGGATAGCTGAGCGGCCGACCTGGCTGGGAGTGGGAGCGGATCTGCAGGGGCAGTCGGGAGCTGAGGAATGCCTACAAATAAAGATCAGGGATTGCAGAGCGGCCGACCTTGCAGGTAGTTGGAGTGGAGCTGCGGGACAAACGGGGGCTGTGGAAATCCTAAAAAATAAGACCAGTGATTGCAGAGCAGAAGACCTTGCTGGGAGTGGGCACTGAGGTGCGGGAGGCAGTCTGGAATTGAGGAATTCCTACCAATAAACACCAGAGATTGGAGAGCCGTCGAACTTGCTGCGAGTGGGTGCACAGCTGCCGGAGGCAGTCGGGAGCTGAGGAGAGCCTACAAATAAAGACGAGGTATTGTAGAGCGGCCAACCTTGGTGGGAGTGGGAGCGGAGCTGCAGGGGGCAATCTGGAACTGAGGAATGCATACAAATAAGATCCAGGGATTGCAGAGCGGCCTACATTGCTCGGAGTTGGCACGGAGTTGCAGGGTGCCGTCGGGAGCTGAGCAGTGCCGTCGACATTCCTGCGAGTGGGCGCAGAGCTGCGGGAGGTAGTCAGGAGCTGGGGAGAGCCTACAAATAAAGACCAGGGATTGCAGAGCGGCCAACCTTGCTGGGGGTGGGCACGGAGCTGCAGGGGGTAGTCTGGCGCTGTGGAATGCCGACAAATAAGGTCCAGGGATTGTAGAGCTGCCGATCTTTCCTAAGAGCGGTCAAGAAGCTACGGGAGGCAGTCGGGAGATGAGGAATGCCTGCAAAAAGACAAGCGATTGCAGAGCGGCCGAAATTGCTGGGAGTGGGCACGGAACTACAGGGGGTAGATGGCAGCTGAG
Source organism: Cetorhinus maximus (assembly GCF_964194155.1). NCBI lineage: Eukaryota > Metazoa > Chordata > Chondrichthyes > Lamniformes > Cetorhinidae > Cetorhinus > Cetorhinus maximus. The sequence goes on from NC_135897.1 coordinate 323,328, forward strand.
GAATGCCTACAAACAAAAGCCAGGGAATGCAGAGCGCCCGACCTTCCTTGGAAACGAGGTGGAGGTGCAGGGGGCAGTCGGGAGCTGAGGGGTATCTACAAATAAGCACCAGGGACTGCAGATAGTCAGAAATTGCTGGGAATGGTCGCGGAGCTGCATGGTGCTGTCGGGAGATGCGGAATGCCAACAAATAAAGACTAGGGATTGCATAGCGGCCGATTTTGCTGGGAGTGGGAGTGGAGCTGCACGAGTTGGCCGGAGCTGAGGAATGCCTAGAAATAAAGACCAGGGATAGCTGAGAGGCCGACCTTCCTGGGAGTCGCAGCGGAGCTGCAGGGGGCTGGCAGGAGTTGAGGAATGCCTCCACATAATGACCAGAAATTGCAGAGAGGCCCACCATGCTGGGAGTGTGCATGGAGCTTCGGGAGGCTGTCGGTAGCTGAGGAATGCCTACAAATAAAGACCATGGATCGCAGAGTAGGCGACCTTGCTGGGAGTCGTAGCGGAGCTGCGGGAGGCAGTCGGGAGCTGAGGAATTCCTACAAATGAATGCCAAAGATTGCAGAGCGTCTGAACTTGCTGAGAGTGGACACTGAGCTGCAGGGGGAAGTCGGGAGCTGAGGCGTGCCTACAAATAAAGATCAGGGATTGCAAAGCTGCCGAGCTTGCTTGTAGTGGGAACGGATCAGCGGGAGGCAGTCGGGACCTGAGGATTGCCTACATATAAAGAACAGGGACTGCAGAGGGGCCGACCATGCTGGGAATGGGATAGGAGCTGCAGGGGCCAGTCGGGAGCTGAGGAATGCCTTCAAATAAAGACCTTGCTGTGAGTGGGAGCATAGCTGCAGGGAGAATTCCGGAGCTGAGGAAAGACTACAAATAATGGCGAGGGATTGGAGAGCGGCCGACATTGCTGGAAGTGGGCACGGACCTGCGGGAGGCATTCGGGAGCTGAGGAATGCCGACAAATAAAGACCAGGTATTGCAGAGCGGCCGAACTTGCTGGGAGTCACAGCGGAGCTGCAGGGGGCAGTCGGGACTTGAGGAATGCCTACAAATGAAGACAAGGGATTGTAGACAGGCCACCCTTGATGTGAGTGGGAAAGGAGCGGCAGGAGGAATTCGGGAACTGAGGAGTGCCTCCTAATAAAGACTATGGTCTGCAGGACGGCCGACCTTGCAGGTCGTCGGACTGGAGCTGCGGGACAAACTGGAGCTGAAGAAAGCCTAAAAATAAAGACCAGTGATTGCTGATCGGCTGACCTTGCTGGAAGACGGAGCGGAGCTGCTGGAGGCAATCGGGAGCTGCGGAGTGCTTACCAATAAACACAAGGGATTGCAGAGCCGCCGACCTTGCTGGGAGTGGGAGCGGGGTTGCGGGAGACAATCGGGAGCGGAGGAGTGCCTACAAATAAAGACCAGGGATTGCACGGCGGCCGAACTTGCTGGGAGTGGGAATGGATCTTCCGGGGCCAGTCGGGAGCTGAGGAGCGCCTACAAATAAAGACCAGGATTTGGAGAGCGGCCGACCTTGCTGGGAGTGGGTACGGAGCTGCGGGAGACAATCGGGAGTTGAGGAATGCCTACAAATAAAGACCAGGGATAGCTGAGCGTCCGACCTTGCTGGGAGACGGAGAGGAGCTGCAGGGGGCAGTCGGGAGTTGAAGAATGCATATAAATAAAGACAAGGGATTGTAGAGCGTCCGACCTTGATGGGAGTGGGCACCGAACTGCAGGGGGCAGTCGGGAGCTGAGGAGTGCCTACAAATAAAGACCAGAGATTGCTGAGAGGCCGACCTTGCTGGGAGTGGGAGCGGAGCTGCAGGGGGAATTCCGGAGGAAACACTACAAATAATGACCAGGGATTGCGGAGCGTCTCACCTTGAGGGGAGTGGGCACAGACCTGCGGGAGGCAGTCGGGAGCTGAGGAATGCCTACAAATAAGGACCAGGGATTGCAGAGCGGCCGAACTGGCTGGGAGTCATAGCGGAGCTGCGGGCAGCATTCGGGACCTAAGGAATGCCTGTAAATGAAGACAAGGGATTGCAGACAGGCCACCCTTGCTGGGAGTGGGAAAGGAGCGGCAGGAGGAATTCGGGAACTGAGGAGTGCCTCCAAATAAAGACTATGGTCTACAGAACGGCCGACCTTGCTGGGAGTAGGAGCGGAGCGGCGGGAGACTGTCGGTAGCTGGACAATACCTACAAATAAAGAACAGGTATTGCAGAGCGGCCGACCTTACTGGCAGTGGGATCGGAGATGCGTGAGGCAGTCTGGAGCTGAGGACTGCCTACGAATAAAAATCAGGTATTGCAGAGCGGCCGACCTAACAGGTAGTCGGAGTGGAGCTGCGGGACAAACGGGAGCTGAGGAAAGCCTAAAAATAAAGACCAGTGATTGCTGATCGGCCGACCTTGGAGACGGACCGGAACTGCTGCAGACAGTCAGGAGCTGAGGATTGCTTACCAATAAACACAAGGGATTGCAGAGCGGCCGACCTTGCTGTGAGTGGGCGCGGAGCAGCGGGAGGCAGTTGGGATCTGAGGAGTGTCTACAAATAAAGAGCAGGGATTGCAGAGCCGCCGACTTTGCTGGGAGTGGGCATCGAGCTTCGGGAGGCAGTCGGGAGCTGAAGAGTGCCTACAAATCAAGTCCAGTGATTGCAGAGAGGCCGAACTTCCAGGCAGTGGGTACGGAGCAGCAGGAGACATTCGGGAACTTAGGAATGCCTACAAATAAAGACCAGGGATTGCACAGCGGCCGACCTTGCTGGTAGTGGGCACGGAGCAGTGGGAGGCAGTCGGGAGCTGAGAAGTGCCTTCAATAAAGATCAGCAATTGCAGAGTGGCCGACCTTTTTGGGAGTGTGAGCGGAGCTGCAGGGGCAGTCGGGAGCTGAGGAATGCCTACAGATAAAGACCTGGTATTGTAGAGCGGCCGACCTTGCTGGCAGTGGGTGTAGAGCGGCCGGGGGTAGTCGTGAGCTGGGGAGTGCCTACAAATAATGAGAAGGGATTGCAGAGCGGCCCACCTTGCTGGGAGTCGATGCGCAGCTCCAGGGGGCAGTCGGGAGCTGAAGAATGCGAAAAAATAGCGACCAGGGATTGCAGGACGGACGACCTTGCTGGGAGTGGGCACGGAGCTGCGGGAGGCAGTCGGGAGCTGAGGAGTGCCTACAAATAAAGACCAGGGATTGCAGAGTGGCCGATCTTGCTGCGAGTGGGAGCGGAGCTGCAGGAGGAATTCTGGAGCTGAGGAAAACCTACAAATAAAGACCAGGGATTGCAGATCTGCCGACCTTGCTGGGAGTGGGAACGTAGCTGCAGGGGGCAGTCGGGAGCTGAGGAATCCCTACAAATAATGACCAGGGATTGCAGAGCGGCCGCCCTTGCTGGGAGTGTGAGCGGAGCTGCAGGGGGCATTCGGGAACTGAGAAGTACCTGCGAATAAAAAATAGGGATTGTAGAGCGTCCGACCTTTCTTGGAGTGGGAGCGGAACAGCAGGAGGCATTCGGAAACTGAGAAGTGCCTGCGAATAAAAAACAGGGAAAGCAGAGCGGCCGACCTTGCTGGGAGTGAGAGCAGTGTTGTAGGAGGCTGTCGGGAGCTGTGGAGTCCCTACAAATAAAGACAAGGGATTGCAGAGCGGCCGACCTTGCTGGGAGTCGGACCAGAGCTGCTGGAGGCAGTAGGGAGCTGAGAAGGGGATACAAATAACGACCAGGGGTTGCAGAGCGGACGAACTTGCTGGGGTTCGCAGCGCAAGTGTTGGAGGCAGTCGAGAGCTGAGCAATGCTCCGTTTCAATCGCTGTCAGGCAGTGTTGGAGGGGGCGGGGGCGGGGGGGTGGTGGTGGTGGGTGGGGAGGGGGAGATGCAATTGTTACGTCACAGGTATCAACTCCGTTGATAGGCCGGTAAGTGCCCAGTGGAAGGGGCCGTGTGTGCTCTTAGGCTGGTATGGGAGTTAAGTTAGATCTATAAATAAAAATAACTAAGACTTTGAAAATTAAAAAATCTAAAACTTTAAAACCTTAAAGTTAAAATTTAAACATGCATGAGAAAATTAATTAAAGCAAACACATAAAACACATACCTGTGTATTCAAGAAGTGTTTAACTTTGTGTTGTCAGTGTTACTCACATTCAATAAGCACAGTAAATAGTAGAATACCTAGGAATAAAGTCTTTCAGTTCATTAAACTAAATAAGATACGTTAGAATGGCATGACAGGTGATACGTTGCAGTTGTGTGATGTGAAATATCTTGGGTGTCAAGGCGATCCATGACAAACATGCCTGCAGAAACTGTAAGCAGTTAGAGGAATTCCAGACTAGGCTTATTGACCTGGGAGCCGAACTGCAGGCTCTGCTGAACACAAGGGAGGGGGAGAAATGACTGGGCACATTGTTCCAAAAGATGGTCACACTTCTTAGAATAGGGTCACCAGTTTTGGTCAGGGACAGGATGACGTGGCTCTAGGCAAAAGAGGTACAGGGACCAAGCATACAGCAGAGTAGGAGCCTCAGACATGGCAATTATCAAACAGGTTTGAGGTGCACACAACCTGTGTGGACAAAAGCGAGGCCTACAAGGTGGATGAGCAGGCTGGCCATGGTATCATGGTACAGGAAGCGGTTCATGTGTGGGGGAGCAAACGGCAATGTACTCATGATAGAGCATAGTATAGTGAGGGGAAATGACACTCTTCTCTGTAGCAAGGAGTGAGAGTCCAGACAGCTGTGCTCCCTGGCACTGGAAAAATCAAGTTGGCAGTGTAGCCTGGATGAGGAGTCCTTACAATGCTTTCGAGATAGTTTCTTCGAGCATCATGTTCTGGAACCAACCATGCAGCAGGTTATATTAGATTTGGCATTGTGTAACGTGACAATATTAATTATCGATCTGAAAGTGAAGGCACAACTAAATAGCAGCGACGACAATATGATGGTATTTTACATCCAGTTTGAAAGAGAGGAGAATGGGTCTGAGACTAGTACCTTAAATTTAAATTAGTGTAACTATGTGGGCATGACAGCTGAGCAAGCAGAAGTGAACTGGGATACTTAGCTTTAGGATATGTCCATAGAGAAACATTTAAGGGGATATTTGAGGATATTCAGAATAAGTATAATCCTACGATAAAGAAAAAAAAATCCTGAACTTATATAGTTAACCATCCGTGGTTAACTAAAGGAGTTAAGGTAAGCATCAAACATAAGGAAAATGCACATTACAGTGCGAAGATGAGTGGCAGTACAGATGAGCTGTGATCAGAGCTGGAGAGGAACTTGCAGTGGGAGGGGGAGGATCCAATTGACGTAGACCATGTAAGTACCAACGACATAGGCCGGAAAATGAAAGAGGTTCTGCGAAGTCATTGTGAAGGTCCAGGTACCGCATTAAGAAGCAGAGCCGCAAAAGTACTACTTTCTGCGATATTACCTGAGCCACGTACAAATAAGCATATGGCAAATGAAATTAGAGAGACGAATGCCTGGGTCAAAGACTGGTGTGGGGAGAAATGGGTTCCAGGTTGTAGGGCACCGGCACCAGTACTGGGGAAAGCGGGGGCTGTACCATGGAACGGTCCACATTTGAACCACGCTGGAATGAGTGTCCTTGTGAATTGCATAACTAGGGAAGTAGAGAGAGCTTTGAACCAAACAGCGTGCACGGGGAAGGGCGGGGGTGAGGGCGGTGAGTGAGGGATCAAACTTGGCTAGATGTAGCAAATCAAGGGGTAGAGTCAAGACAGGAATACAACATAGTAATATGAGAAATGAGGGAGAGAGAACGGCCGGAAAGGCCCAAGGGAAAGGATAGAGAATACACCAACAGTCAAGACTAGATGTTGCAAAGATAACGAAGGCAAAACTATTGGCATTGTATCTGAATGTATGGAGCAAAGTAAATGAATTGATAGAGCACACTGAAATAAATAAATATGACCTGATGGCCATTATGGAGACGTGGCTGCAGGATGACATGGATTCTGTCCTGAATACTGAGAGGTGCATGACATTGATGAAGAATAGGAAGCTAGGTAAAGGTGGAGGGGTAGCACTGGTAATGAAAGATAACATTGGTGCAACAGTCAGTGATGGCCTTGCTGGAGGAGATAAGGAAATATAATCGTTTTGAGTGGGGATGACAATTAGTAGGGGAAAAATTCACTAGCGGGAGTGGTCTTCAGGCCCCCTAACAGTAACCACAATGGAGGACAGGAAGAAATATTGGGTGTTGATGTTAAAGGGGCGGCAATAATCATTGGTGATTTCAATCTACACAGAAATTGGAAAAATCAGACTGGCAGTGTAGCCTGGATCAGGAGTCCTTACAACGCTTTCGAGATAGGTTCTTGAAGCAGCATGTTCTGGAACCAACCAGGGAGCAGGTTATATTAGGCTTGATATTGTTTAACGAGACAAAATTAATTCGTGACCTGAAAGTTAAGGCACAACTAAATAGCAGTGACCACAATATGATTGAATTTTATATCCAGTTTGAAAGGGGGGAGAATGGGTCTGATGCTACTACCTTAAATTTAAACAAGGGCAACGATGTGGGCATGAAAACTGAGCAAGGAGAAGTGAACTGGGATAGTTAGCTTTAGGATATGTCAACGTAGAAACATTTAAGGATATATTTCAGGATATTCAGAATATGTATATTCCTACGATAAAGAAAAAATCCGTAACTTATTTAGCTAATCATCAAACGTAAAGAAAATGCAGATAACAGTGCAAAGATGAGTGGCAGGACAGATGATTGGTCTGAATATAAATAATGACAAATAATGACTAAAATGTTAATGAGGGGAAATAAATTAGCGCATGAGAGGAAGCTAGCTAGAAATGTAAAAATGGACAAGAGTTTCTACAGGTGCTTAAAAAGAAAAAGACTAAGTAAAGTGAGTGTTGGTCTTCTAGAGAGTTGCGGTGGGGATTTATTAGTAGATAATAAGGAATGGCGAATTAAATGAACAAATATTTTATTTCTGTGTTCATTATGGAGGATACAGAAAAAACATTCCCGTAATAGCTGCAAATTAGAAAGTGATAGGGAGAGAGAATCTCGGTCAAAATTTAATCACTAAAGAAGTGGTACTGAGCAAACTGATGGAGCTGCGGCCTGATAAGTCTAGTCGTCCTAATACACGACAGCACCGCATCTTAAAAGAGGTGGCTAATGAGGTAGATAGTGTGCTGGTGCTATTTTTCCAAAATTCACTAGATTCTGGAAATGTTCCATCAGACTGGAAAGCTGCAAATGTAACCTCTCTATTCAAGAAGGGAGCGAGGCAGAAAACAGGAAACTATACGTTTTTGTGGTGGGGACGTTGTCAAAATTGATCATCACGGGGTTTATTGCTGAACACTGAGAAAAACTCGGGTAATCAGGTAGATTCAGCATAGTTTTGTGAAAGGAAAATCATGGGCAGAAAGGGAGGGTGTTGGGTGGGGTCAGGCGCGATACCGATGGGCGCACTAGATCGAGGCTATACCGCCATTTTACTTGGGCGGGACAATTAAAGTTCGCCCAGCGTGACCTGTGCCCCCGAAACACTGAACGCTCCAAGTGGGGGAAGCTGGAGTGGAGCTGGGGTTGGATTCCGTGAATCTGTGCCTGCGCTTTTTCGCGATTGCGTGGGTGAAAGAGCGCAGAAATCTCCCTGAGGTACGGAGCGGCCTCAGGGAGATTATTTGCTGAATGAAAGTTTTTATTAAAGGCACAACAAATGATTAAGACATTTCCCCTCATGTGACAGTGTTTATCAAATGCTTAAAAAAAATCCATTTAATTAATAAACCCTTCATGAAACCTCATCCCGTCCATGGATGGGGTTTCATGACAAATGTGCAGGCCACTTCGACTCTTTGCCTGCCCTCCAACCTAAAGGTTGGACAGGCAGCATTCTGAACTACTTTAATTACTTTCCTAATGGCCTCAATAGGCCTTTGACAGTTTTCCTGCGCACCCGCCAAACTGAAAATCTGAATGGCACGCGGTGACCCCGAGACTCCCGTCCGATGTCACCGTGCATCATTTTATGCGTCGGCGAGCAGGCGCCACCCACGCTCGCCAACCCGAAAATTCTGCCCATATTTAACCAGTTCATTAGGAATTATTTAAAGGAGTAATAGGCACTGTGGATAAAGGGAGCTTGTAGACATACTGTACTTGAATTTCCAGAAGGTATTTGAAAACGCGCCATGCCAAAGGTTACTGTGGAAAATAAATGCTCGTGGTGTAGGCGGTAACATAATAGCACGGTTAAGGGATTAGTTGGCTGGCAGAGGGTCTTTTCTTCCGAAAAGCAGATTGTGTTGAATGGAGTCCCACAGGGATCTGTGCTGGGGTCTCAACCTTTTACAATTTACATCAATGACTGACTTGAAGGGAGCGATGGCATGGTAGCTCAATTTTCAGATGACACAAAGAATAGGTTGGAAGGTATGTTGTGAAGGAGGTTGCAGATGGATATAGATATGTTGAATGAGTGAGCAAAAATCTGGCAAACGGAAAATAACGTGGGAAAATGTGAAGTTGTTCACATTGACAGGAATAGTAAAAAAGTAGAGTATTATTTATACAGAGAATGACTGCAGAATTCCGAGGTGTAGATGGATCTAGGTGGTCTATTACGAGTCATAAAAAGTTAGTTTGCAGGTACAGCAATTAATTCAGAAGGCTAATGGAATGCTTTCCTTTATTAGAGGGGAATTGAACATAGAAGTTAGGATGTTATGCTTCAGTTATACGGGGCATTTGTAAGACCATATATTTAATAGTGTATAGTTTTGGTCTCCTTATTTAAGGAAGGATGTGAATGCAGGCGGGGCAGTTCATAGCAGGATTCCTAGATTGATACCTGGAATGAGTGGGTTGTCTTATGAGGAAAGGTTGGACAGACTGTGCTTGTTTCCACTGGAGTTTAAAAGCGTGAGGGGTGATCTGATTTAAGTATATAAGATGCTGAACGGTCATGATGAGGTGGACGTGGAAAATATTTTTCCTCTTGTGTCTGAGTCCAGAACTCAGTGTCACTGTTTAAATCTTAAGGTTTTTCATTTCAGGAAAGACATAAGAATTTTTTTTCTCTCAGACCGTTGTGAGACTGTGGAACACTCTGTCTCAGAAGGTGGTGGAGGCGGGGCTATTGAATATTTTTAAGGCGGAGCTGGATAGATTCTTTTTTGGCAAGGGAATCAGGATCGATTCTTGTTAGGCAAAGATTATCAGCAACAGATAGGAATTTGAAATTCGAAACACAAGCAGATCAGCTATGATCTTTTTGAATAACAGAGCAGACTCAAGGGGCCAAATGAACTACTCCTAATCCTATTTATATTCTTATGTACTACCTACCTCAGTTTCTGTATTTAACCATCCAGATTACACAGAGCTGCAGACAGTAGTTTCACTCCAGAATCTTTCAGTTTATTATTACTTAGGTCCAGGTTCGCCAGTCACTGGTTTGTACTGAGAGCGGAGGCAAGATCCTTTGCACAAGAATCCGTCAGAGCGTTGTTACACAGCCTGGAGATGAGACGGAGAGGAAACAGCGGAAATCTGGACAAAATACAGGCAGGGGTGAAATTGGATATGTATGGAGTTGCAGAATAGTCAGCACTTCATCAGTCATCTGCGATATAGATCTACTTCAATAGACCTCCATATCAGGTGTTCCTATAGACACCAGAACATGTGATTTTACGTGTTTATTTCCCTGCCAATTACATGTCCATTTTCACCCCACTGATAAATATTAAACCGATTACTGATACGCATAATAACGTGCATAGTGCTCTTAATAACAACATTCCTGATACCAATAATAATAATATAGAGTGTCAGACATCCGGTAATTATAAACACAAACTCACAGAGTCTGATACTTACTCCAGTTCCTGTACTTTACAGCCTGATTCCTCAGGGCCGCAGACAGTAGTTTCACTGCTGAATCTCCCAGATTACTATAACTCAGTCTAAACAGAGAATTGAGAACCACATTAAAACAGACCAAATTTTCACAATGGAGGCAAGAAATAGGAGCTGGTGTTATTTTCGGTCAGAAGCCCACAACTGGTTGGAAAGTGAGTAAGGTTATGATTTTTGCATGGGGACGTCATTATTTGTCATGGAGAAAGATTTCCTGCTCATTTGGCAGCCATCACTGAGACTGCTGGTTGTCCTGAGGGAGAGATCAGGAGATTGTACCAAAGCCTTCCACAGCACCAGAGGGAAGTGAGATGTTACAGGGAAGGCTGAGACTTGGCACCCAGGACAGGGAATCCCCTCAATTTATCGCTACCAAACCGGAGGGCATGAGAGAGGGGACGGGGGAGAGCACCTCTTCCCTGAGGGTGGCAGGAGCAAGCCACCTCATCATGCAGCTGGGGCTCCACATTGTTCAGCTTCCTCTCCCTTCACCTCCTCTCTCGCAGCCTGCCTTTCCCACAGTGAGCTGTGTCAGCCAAGTGCCTCATTTTCCTCAAGGTCCAGACCTCTCTGGAGAGTCACGTTATGGAGAATGCAGCAGATTTCCACACTGACAGAGACACTTGCAAGAAGGTATTGGAGGTCACCACCCGACCGGCCCAGACACTGTAATCACATCTTCAGAAGCCTGATATCCTGTTCAATGATTGTCCAAACATGGTGCCTCTTTCTGGGACTCCCACAGAGAGCTCAGTAACCTCACTTCGAGGAATATCCGTTGTCGTCTAGAGCACAGATTTTGGAGGATGAAGTATCATGGCAGCTGCCAGGAAAGTGAGTGCACACCTGGACGAAGTTTTTGTTGTGGTCACAGACGAGCCATCGAGGGAGTGGAAGTCCTTCCTGTACGGATCTCCCTGACCAGGCACTGGGTACCTTGATGGCAAATGGGTACAATCAGTGATACCCTGCTCCTGGGGGAATCCCTGTGTCCCTGAATGGCCTCCCTGTTATGAAATGAATGCGCTGTCTAGCTCTGGGAAAAAGTGAATCCATGACCTGTGAGACGGCCTGTTGCGCAGCCACATGCGACATGTCTCTAAGGTCCACACCTGATCCTTGGAAGGAACCAGAAGTGAAGGAGTTCAATGCCACAATAACTCTGGCCAGCGCTGTGAGGTATTCAACATTGAGGGCACAGGTGTATGTGACCACTGCCTGAAGAGTCACAATATCCACCATCACTGGGCTTTGATAGCTCCGTCTTCAGCAATAGTTCCTGGTTTGAATGTTTGGCTTCTGTTATCTTCTTGCCCTTCTTTCCTCTACCGTGCCCTTCTGATGCCTGGGGCTCTGCCCATCCTGTCAGAGGGCGGTGCCCTTTATCCAACATCTGACAGCTGGAGCCTTCCTTCTGAGAAGTTGGCCTCTCAATTGTTCTTGGCAGCCTTTCTCCTTCTTTTACTTCCGCACTGCTGGGAGTGCCAACCCCATTCAAATCCTGAGTTTCCCTCCGCACTGCTGGGAGTGCCAACCCCATTCAAATCCTGAGTATCCCTCCGCACTGCTGGGTGTGCCAACCGCATTTAAATCCTGAGTTTCCCTCCACACTGCTGGGAGTGCCAACCCCATTCAAGTCCTGAGTTTCCCTCCGCACTGCTGTGAGTGCCAACCCCATTCAAATCCTGAGTTTTCACTCTCCCTGCCACCTCCGCAGCAATAAGGCACCCCCTTGCTAAGTGCCTGCCCCACTGGCCTTCTTATTGGGCTGTGGCAGCCATGGCTGGCTCCCACTCTGTGCCCACTTTCCTTCAGATGAACAGATATACTGTCCGCTCCTTTAGAACTTTAAATCTCAAACCTTATTATGTGCTGAACAAAGTTCTCAACTTTCTAAATTGAGATTCCTGTCCCAACCCGCCTACTCTTGGTGAATCATGATGAAACGACCATCAACATCTTGAAATTGACACATTGCCGGTGCCAGTGCTCTTGGCACTTTCGCCTCCTCCCTCCGCTGCTTCTGTTTCCCTCCTTCGGGGAGGCCCGAAATGTAATTACATTGAATAAAAACTCAGAACAGATTCAATTATTTTGCCCAATATCACAGGAAACATGGAAGCAACATCAGAAATCAATGAAGACATTTTACTGTTACTGAAAATTAAATCTATTTGGGGTAATTTGATCTTTTGACGATAGTGTATGATGGGTGATATTGGATCACCCGCCCATACTACAGCTCACCCGATTCTCCTTTCAACTGAACGGAAAAGGAAACAGTGAGCAGTGTAAACTGGGGAACAATTCACTATCACTAATTGGACTACTGGTGAATGCCACTTTCACCCCTCTCAATGTATGTTAGACAGAGGGTTGTCCGTGTTAAGCCTCTAAATGTCCCCCAGTTTGGCCTCAATCCCTGATGATCAGAATTAGTCTCCTGAAGCTCAATGGCTGGCTGCCAAATTTGAGGTAACCTGTTTCATTTGTTCTCTTCGTTAATTCTGGGTTTTTATGAGAACGGGCCAATTTTCCAAGAATTCAAGCAGTGAGTCCATGTCCTTCATAACTCTGTGCATTACATTACTCTGTATAATACCTCGGAGTGAATTATATTGTGAAGCTCTGCTAATTGTTGCTTTAAAATCCATCCCCCTGGATTTTATACAACAAGGAAATTTTATTCTCTTCCCTTAACTAAGCTGAAGTGTCCCAGTTCTCCTCGATGACAGGGAAAGGGTGTCCTCTACTTTATTTAGCAGTAAATAGGCTCTACCTTTACCGCAGGTGAAACTACTACATTGGTTCAGAGAAATTTCCGGATTTTTCCTAATCCCGCCGATTTTATGCAATAACCTTTGATGTGGCACTTAACAAATGCCTCTGGAAATCAAGGCACAGTATGTCTACAGGCTCCACACTATCCACTGCACATGTCACTTCTTCAAAGAACTTCATTAAATTGGTTATGCATGATTGCCCTTTCACAAAACCATGTTTACTCTTCCCGATTACCTTGAGTTTCTCTAAGTGCCCAGCTATATCCACCTTAACGATCGATTCTAATACCTTCCCCACTTCAGACGTCAAGCTAACTGGCTTATAGTTTCCTGCTTTCTGCCTCCCTCCCTTCTTGAATAGAGCGGTTATATTTGCTACTTTCCAATCTGATGGAACCGTTCCAGAACCTAGCGAATATTGGAAAATTAACACCGGGGCATCCACGACTTCATTAGCCACCTCGTTTAAGATCCTAAAATGAAACCCATCAGGACGCATAGTCTTGTCAGCCTGCAGCTCCATCAGTTCACTCAGCTCTGCTTCCTTAGTGGTTCTAATTCCACCAGGTTCCTCTCTCCCTTCCACGTCTTGATTTACAGCTATTGCTGGATATTGTCAAAGTGTGCTAACTGCTGCTGTAAAACCTATCTCATGGATTACATGCAACAAGGAAAGTTTATTTCGTCCTGTTACGAAGTTTACATGTCCCTGTTCACCTCGTTTATATGGGAGGGGTGTTTCCCACGTTACTCCCTATTAAATAATCTCTACATTTACTGCATGTGCAGCTTTTATTATATTTCCGGGACATTCGGGGAGTTCCCTGCTTGCAGCAGTTTCACAGATATGGAGTGGATTATCAGAATATCCTGTTATATACCAACTGTCAGTTCTACCAGAGACTGTGCACTCTGTGTAAGAACCAGTCAATGGTACAGATTCCTGAAAATTCCTCCCAGTTGTCCAGGCTGTGTCTGCATTCTGGGTATAAACGTGCAATGGGGGAATTCGAACTTTTAGATTAGCAGCAGGTTTCTTTGTTACATGAACAGAATTGGGAGCAAATTTAAATAATCAGAATTCGAAAGACCTTCTTTCGTAATTATCTAAATTTAAGATATTTCACCCTCCCGCCAGAAACAATTTGATTAATTATGATGACATTTAGGACTTATTTTCCCTTGTGGTCAGTACAGCTTACAGTTGATATGGATTATAATTATTATTATTTAAGTTATTTTTATCGCCACTGGTTTTTATTATCCTTAGATTAGCTATCTATATTATTGTCCCTTTGTAAATTATTAGCACTGATTCTTAGCATCAAAATTCCACGCTTCAACTATTTGATTCATCATTAAGTATACCAAAAAATGAGTTCACAAATGCATTATTCTTATTTTCCAATTGGAATTTTACATTCATCTTATTTTGTCAAGTTTTTTTTCTGACCATGCCTGTTTTTTCTTGAACTGCAAGTTATTTTTTTTTTTCATTTATAAGATAGAAACTTTTACTTCAATAATGTAAATACAAGCTACAGGACCGAGGAAGCAATTACCTCAAGCTCTGACAGTTGTACAGAACGTTTTCCAGCCGCTGGAACCCTTCACAACGAATGTAGCACTCGTATAGAACGAGGTGTTTTATTGTATCACAGGGTCCAAGGACATGAGACAGGAACGCACAGTCAATCGGGGTCAGTCTCAATCCTCTAAATGCAAGTGTTTCCACAGATCCCACTGTGGACTGAGCCAGCGTTTTATTCTGAGACTCAAACAGGTACTCTAATGTGTTTAGGAGGTTCCTTTTACTAGTTTCAGTCGCTGCTTTTACAATCTGTCTTTCAACCTTCTCCTTCACCCAGTCAATCACTCAACAGGTTGTTTGATGAAGAAATTGACTCAAAAACTCCTCCAGGGGCCGAGCTGACTATGGGGAGGAGAGACCAGCAAGAAAACGGAGAAATGTCTCAATTCTCCCATATTTTACTCTGTCTGCTTCACTGTGGAGTTTCTGGATTTCTTGGGATGTGGATTCAGGAATTGTGTGAGTGCAGCTAGAAAATCTTGGATGGTGAGGTGTGGGAACCTCTAAACCACACTCTGGATAAAATCATCTCTCTCCCAATGTTCCATCAGGACCCAGACAGGAACTGGGAAGGTTGCAGATTGTACTTGATCAAATCTCCATTTCTAAACACAATCTTCTTCTCAAAATCTCCTGTGAAGGCCATCTCACCAAGCTTCAGGAACACATCACGGGCGATTTCAATCACTCGGCCATGGCTTTTCCAGAATGTTGGAAATATAGTTGGAATACAGTTGGGTGATGGTCTTGGGGAGTTGTTGGCGTTTCCTTTCTCTTTGTGAAAACAAGGGACCCTTCTCACACCTAAAGCCCTCCCTCTGACACCAACTCTTAAGCCACAGCTTCATCTGCTCTATCCGATGCTTTCTGAGGCAGCGAGTTAAAATGTCGCATAACCGCCTGAGAGAAAAAAATGTCCTCATCTCTGCCCGACAAGGAACACATCTAATTTTGAAGCAGTGATACCCCCTCCCCCAACCCTCTACATAAGCAGAGAGAAGCAGGACGAGAGGACCCATGGTGTCCCCAGGATTGCAGGAATCACAATGGTCTACCCGGCTCTGCTGGTCCTCATGTCAACCAGGAGAGGTAGGGGAGCTGAAAGAACTCTCACTCCAGACATGCTTTTTTTTATTATATATTCTTTCACGGACGTGGGCATTACTGGTTAGTTGCCCTTCAGAAGGTGGTGGTGGACGGACACAATCTACCGTTGGCTTGTGACTATGCACAGTACATCTTGTTGGTGAATGTCCACTATCCTGACATCAGCCACCATGCTTACATTCCAGAGCAGTCGGAAATTCCCGCCATCTTCAGGTCTGCATGAAGAACAAGAGGATGGCTTCTCGGAAATGACGCCAACCCCCTCTATTCAAGGCTCAATGCACCCATCCCATAACCACTCCCCACCGCCAAACGAACATGTGAAATTAACACATGTATAGCGACAGGAATAGAGCCCCCAGGAATGTCGTGAAGCAATCCCTCGGATTGATTAGGCAACGCTGCTGATTCCTGAAACATTCGGAGTGAACCCTCCAGTGCACGCTGGAGCAGGTGTTCAAGTTCATCGTGTTCTGCTGCACCCTTCATATCATCACCATCGTGAAGACACAGGCATTACCACCAACAATCCTGAGGACTCCTCAGGAGGAGGAGAAGGAGGCAAGGAGAATATTTCTTCAATGCCTTCGACCCAGGTAGGCTGCTTTAGACTGTGCCTGAAGACCCTTCGGTTCCCATTGGTCAACTTCCCTTTCCCAACATAGATTACTCAATTTCCACTGCTACATGCATCTAACCGCCTCATCAGAACTTCCCCTTGGTCACCATCCTGTAATAACAACCAGCAACAAAAATTATTTCATTAACATTTTATTCCAACAATACATACGCCTTTGTACCTGTCCTGTGTCTTCCCTCGACATACCTAGTGTTCCTACACCGTTCGTGCCCAAAGACTGCAGCATGGCATTTGGAACGCTGCTGACTTCACTGGGCAATGCTGCAGATGGCCTTGTCCTGTTAGAGTCGAAGAACCTGTGTGTATTGCCAAGGTAGAACTTTCCTCTTGGGAAAGGGAAATGGGTTGTGAATCAACAGAACTTTTTTTTTCCTCTGCTGAAAATTAGCTTTTTGCAATAGATAATTGAGTCCACACAACATTCAGGGCTTGTTGCAAGAGCACAAATTCTCTGCCCGGGATGCGGTGTGGAGTCCGATACGTCAGTGACGGCCAAACCGAGCCACAGAGCTGCCAGCAACAGGGCTTCTCTGCGTCCTGAAAGCCTGCAAAAATCAACTAATCCTTTACAGTTGTCTCTTTGGTCACGTGTATGGCACTAGGTCCTCTCCAGGTTAAAGGGTCTCAGCGGCACAGCGGCAGCATGAAGAATGTCATGTAGCAGGTGGACAGGTCCATTGGTGGGCGGAAGCTCAACGCCGATTGACTGCAAGAATGAGGTGCCGGAGATTCAGGCAGTTCCCACAGCAAAGGGTTTACAGAAACAGACTCAATTTCATGCAGATGAGTGAGAGCCATTGCAGGGGGAGGCTGCGATTCTCCAGAGAGGTTGTGTCTGAGCTTTATGCCCTTCTGCATAAAAAGCGACAGGAAAGGTTACTCCAGAGACATGCACTGACAGTGACACAGAAGCTTACTGTGTCACTTAACATTATCGCAGCTAACTAATTTCAAGGATCATGTCGGACTTGTATGACACCTCCCGGTCAGCTGTTTATAGGGTGTTCACACTGTGACTGATGTTATTTTCTCCAGTGTGGTCCAATCCATCTCTTACGACATGAGACAGCATCTAAGGCACAGAGGGTGAAATGGTTTGTCGCCATCGCTGACTTTACGCAGGTAAAGGAGTTGGTAGGCTGTACTAACGTTGTGATAAGTATTCACACACAGAATATGGACTGATGCATGAACATAAATGGCTCCGACGCTTTGATTGTGCATCTCGTCTCTGACCGTCACAAGTGTTCCCATCATAGATATGTCTATTAACCTGGCAGTTTTCACAACTCGTTTATTCCTCATGATTCTGGGCTGCCTCGAAAGTTCACACGAAGCCCAAAGCTGCACAGATAGACACTTGGAGATGAGGGGAATCCTCTGAAGAGGGGGCTGCTCATGTCTGTCAGTCATTTCTTTAGCCAGTTTTTATAAATAATTCAACAAAATGCCAACCTGGGAAAATAACAGCCACCTTACACTGAATACATGCCCTAGAATTAATTTGCGATGAACTTGTAAAGGGTAGCAGACAGCTTAGCAGAATAAAACATGTTCTTAAAAAGCATAAAACGTTTAACTGTGTAATGAGACACGTGTCAAACTATGTCTATCTTTTAAAATAGAGGATTATACAGGTGCCAGACAAAAAGATAATTTAAACAAATAAAGCTTTCTTTCCAGTTCAAGAGATAACTTGAATCACAGAGCTGTCATATATAAACTTTTCAAGTGTTCACCCTTGGTAGCACGTGGAACTGGACCTTGCAAAGTGCCAGTTCACAAAACTTGGACATGGACAACGCTCTGCACTGGAAAACCAAGAGGTGCCCGCTTAGCAAACAGCGTCTTTCACCGAGTTGATGGTCCTCGAGAAGCTGTTGATGTTTATCTCGGTCTGTGTCCCTGGGAAGAATTCGTAGTGCAGTGTCCCGTGTCGTAGAGCTAATTGGTACGATTATCAATACAAAAAAAACACTGTAACTTATTTGTAAGAGGACATTCCAGGAGGTGGTGGACAACAGTCTCTTCCCCACCACTGCCATGTCGTCGAAAATGTACAGATGTTGCAGTGTCTGTACATGCAGCAAGTGACTGACAGGGAGGGCCTTTGTCACCACCAGCCAAACGAGGCCTTGGTGTTTATTTGAAAGTTCTGGCATAAGGTATTCACTCAAACGGTCAGGGCAACACCCGACACGATCCACCATTTCCTTTTGCCACAGGGCCTCGATGACAATACGTGTAGGCTTCCTGATGGGCCTGTGGTTGGAGTTGTTTCTCTGCTTAACTTATCTATGGGGGATCAGTGATATGACACTTTCTAATTGCCTGGAGCAACAAAGTAGCCAGACACATTCTTGGTAACAACGGGTGCAGGTAGAACAGGTAGGATAGAGAAATTTAAGTAGATGTGAGGGCATGTGGGCTTTGATGAGCTGAGGGATTTATGCAGGACGCTATCGTGGCCAGAGACCAGTTGATCCAGCATCGCTTGACATTATGGCTGACCTGGAAGAGTGTGAAGCAAGACCTGGAAGGGGGAGGTGGGAGTTCAAAACACCAAGGTCACGGCATTGTATTCCAATGGCATATCACACATGAGGAAGCTTTCCTCTTTGCTGCGCGCAGGCTGCCAGGGTAAATTGATCACCACATAGTCACATGCTGGTCATGCCACGTAACGATTGCAAATTTCATTTCTTCCCGGGCGGTGCGGAGGTGGGGTGGGTGGGGGTTGGGGGTGGGGTGATGTGGAGTGGTGGATGATCGATTTGAATGTGAGACGAATGGTGAGCAGAGAAACTTCTGCCGCTTATACTTCCTGCTGTACACGGGTGCTGTGCTCATCACCAGGTAATCCCCATTCTGTGTCCACACTTGCACGCACTGGAGTGTGAATCTCTGGGCTGGTGCCAGCTGAGTGTGAAAGTGGTTATGATGCTTCCTTGAATACGTCTACCTCCTCCTCTTGTCCGAGGCTTGACTCCTCTCCCAGGGGCGGGGCAGCAACTCGGAGACCTATGAGAGAAACACAAAACAGTCATGAGATAAGGCCATTCAAGAAACCGTCTTTCTGAGTGACCTTCGTCCAAAGCTATCCCGATACATCGTTGCTCCCATTGACTGTCTCCCTGCATGACCGCTCTCATATATTGGAGTTGCACATTCGTTTTCTGACGGTAGCTGCCGATCCTAAACACCTGTCCTCCTCCACCCCTGTCCTCCGGACAGCCCACTTCGCTACCAGCATCAACACAAGGGGCGCTTGAACCTGGGAGGAGAGACTTGCTCTAAACCATAGGTTCCGTGGATGGTCTTCAGGTAATGTGCATTACCGTCTCCTCCTCTGTTTGAATAGCACGGATATGTGAGGTCACTCACCCCGATCCTCTGTAGCTCTCTGGCTTTGTGCGGCCTCTTCCACGGCAGGGACAAGAGAGGGACGGTGATGTCGTGCCTTATCGAGTCACAGTGTTTGGAGATTCCTCTAAGCGCTCTACAGTTCCGTCTCCTCATTGCCATCGAAATTGGTTACTTCAGCTTGGTCATGGACACAGGCGCCTGTAGCGCTGCTGAGCATCATGTTCTCTGTGCCCGCTCATGGTCTGACATGCTGCATGATCAGCAGGGACATCTCCCTCATCTTGGGCAGTGCAGAAGGTCAATGGAGCGCTTTGGACACTGTATCCAGATCCTCTGATGGTCACCAGTGTTGCCGTGGATTTCCGCTATGTTCACCCAAGAAGCAACTTTTGTGGTGGCCAGAAGGGAACCAAGTGCTTTCAGGGGGCAGCAAGTGCCTGCCCCCTCCAGGGACATCCCTTGCGAAATATATTTAACTCTGTGAGATTGTCCAGCTGATTTTCCGTCTGATTTGTATCCGTTAATCTTCCACTTATGTGCGAGTGCGTGAAATTGTATGCTGCCATCTGTGATTGACTGTGCATGTGTGTTTGAGCGTACATTTGTTTCTTCATGCATCCCTGGATACACGTGAATGTCTTTTTTTTAAAAAAATCGTTCATACAGTGTGGGTGCCACTGGCCAGTTATTAAATATTCCTAGATAAAAACAAAAGCTAAAAGCTACTGCGGATGCTGGAAATCCAAAACAAAACAAAAACAGAATTACCTGGAAAAACACAGCAAGTCTGGCAGCATCGGCGGAGAAGAAGTCAGTCAACGTTTCGAGCCTCCATGGCCCTTCGGCAGAACTGCCGAAGGGCCATGGAGGCTCGAAACGTTGACTGACTTCTTCTCCGCCGATGCTGCCAGACTTGCTGAGTTTTTCCAGGTAATCCTGTTTTTGTTTTGTATTAAATATTCCTAGTTCAGGGGACACAGGAATCAATCACATTGCCATGTGTTTGGAGTCAAATTTAGGCCAGTCCTAATTTCTTCTCGAAAGGACATTATTGAATCAGATTGCATTTTACAACTGTTTCATGGTCACCAATACAAGTTTAATTGCAGTTTTTTATTGAATTCAAATTCGACCATTTGCTGAGCCGGGATTCGAACCCAGGTCCCCTCTGAACATTACCCTGGGTCTCTGGATTATTCGCCCAATCAATACCACTACGCCATCGCTTGCCCTGACTGCTTGTGTAAGTACGTGTGAGCGACTGTGAATCTGTATGCGTGTTTCTGTGGGTGTTGGTGAGCGTGTGCTTACATGTAAGTGTGTGTACCATTGCTTGAGTCTGTTAGTGTCAGTTTGTGTGTGCGTGTGTGTGTGTGTCGGTTTCTCCCTGTGTGTTCCTTCGTGTGTGTGTTTATGTGTATGTGCTTCTCAATGTATGCCTGAGCTTGTTCCCGTCTGTTTGTGTGTGAGTGTGTGTGTTTCTACCTATGTATCCAGATTACGTTATGTCAATGTGCTTGTCTTTGTGTGTATTTGTGTGTGAATGCGCGTCTATTTCTGCCTGTGCCTTTCTTTGTCCGTATTTATGTGCATGTGGGCATATATGTTTCTGTCTGCGTGTTTCTCTGTGTTTGTATGTGTGTGTTTATTTCTGCATTTGGCTTTCTGTGCGTGTGTTTCGGTGTGCGCACCTATTTCTGTCTGTGGGTTTCCTTGTGCTTTTTTGGATGCGCGCGTGCACGTGTTTTTGTGTGTGGGTGTGTTTGTGTCATTCTCACATAAGAGGAGGACCTCTCTTTCCTCTCTCTCTCCTATGGGATACGAGTGTGATTTTGCGTCGCTGGCGTGGCGTCGAGTCGAAGAGTGAACCGAGCTTCCTCCTGTCATTAAGATAAAAGAAAAATACCAAGGATGCTGGAAACCTGAAACAAAAACAAAAATAACTGGAAAAACCGAGCATGTCTGAAAGTATCTGTGGAGAGGAATCCAGTTAACGTTTCGAGTCCAAATGACTCTTCATCGGAACTAACGAAATTTAGAAATATGGTGAAATATAAGCTGGTTGAGGGGGGTGGGAGCTGGATCGAGGGCCAGTGATAGGTGGAGGCAAAGCAGAGATTCCCAAAGATGTCATAGACAAAGGGGTGCTGACGGTGGTAATATTATCCAAGGAATGTGCTAATGGTAGAGAGCAGGGCAAAAAAGTGGTAGATGGCCCTAGTGGGGGTGGGGTGGGAGGAAGGGTTCCAAATAGGCTAAAAGGTGTAGATAAAACGATAGATAGAAATAAAATCAAAATAGGCGGAAAAAGAAAATTATATTTAAAAAATATAAATTTGGAAAAAGGGGGATAGGAAAAGCAGTTGAGATGGAGGAGACAGTGCATGATCTGAATTTGCTGAATTCAGTGTTAACTCTGGAAGGCTGTAGAGTGCGCAGTCGGAAGATGAGGTGCTTTACCTTTGGTTTGCGTTGAGCTTCACTGGAAAATTGCAGCAGGCCAAGGACGGACATGTGGACATGAGAGCAGGGTGGAGTGTTGAAATGGCAAGCGACAGGGAGGTCTGGGTCATGCTTCCGGACATAAGGTGTTCTGACAAGCGGTCACCCAGACTGCGTTTGTTCTCTCCAATTTAGAAGAAACCGCATTGGGAGCAACGAATGCAGTAGGCAAAGTTGATGGAACTGCAAGTCAAATGCTGCGTCACTTGAAAGGAGTGCTTGGGCCCTTGGGCGGTGGGGAGTGGTGAAGTAAAGGGGCAGGAGTAACACCTTTTGCGGTTGCATGGGAAGGTGCCATGGCAGGGGGCTGAGGTGTAGGGGGTGATGGACGAGAGGACAAGGGTGTACCGGAGGGAACGATCCCTGAGGAATGCCGCCAGGGGAGGAGAAGGATAGATCTGTTTGGTGGTGGCATCATGCTGGATTTGGCGCAAATGGTGAATGATGATCCTTTGAATGTGAAAGCTGGTGGCATGCAAAGTGAGGACAAGCGGGACACTATCCTGGTTCTGGGAGGGAGAGCAAGGAGTGAGGGTGGATGCGTGGGTGTTGGGCCGGACATGTTTGAGGTCCCAGTCAACCACCGTGGGTGGAATGCCTCGGTTAAGGAAGAAGGAAGAAATGCCAGAGGAAGTGTTTTGGAAAATGGCATCATCAGTACAGATGCCACGGAGGCGAAGGAACTGGGAGAATGGGATGGAATTCTTTCAGCATGCGGAGCGTGAGGAGCTGTAGTCGAGGTAGTTGTGGGAGTAGTTAGGTTTGCAATGCATATTGGTGGACAGTCTATCACTAGAAATTGATACAGAGATGACAAGGAAGGGAAGATAAGTGTCAGTGATGGACCATTTGAAAATGATGGAGGGGAGGATATTGGACGCAAAATTAATATTTTTTTCCAGATCCATACAAGATCACGACGAGGCACTGAAGTAGTCATCGATGTACTGTGAAAGGGTTGTGCGAGTGGGCCTGAGTAGCACTGGAACAAGGAATGTTCCACGTACCTCATAAAGAGGCAGGCAAAACTGGGGCCCATAAGGGATCTCATAGCCACACCTTTTATTCGGAAGAAGTGATAGGAGTTTAAGGAGAATTGTTCAGTGATAGAACCATTTCAGATAGATGGAGGAGAATAGTGGTGGATGGGTATTGTTCGGGCCTGTATTTGAGGAAGGAGCGGAGAGCCCTCAGATCATCCCGGTGGGAGATGGGATTGTAGACGAATTGTATGTCCATGGTGAAGAAGAGGCGGTTGTGGCCACGGAACTGGAAATTGTTGATATGATGTAGGGCGTCAGAGGAATCGCAGATGTCGGTCTGAAGAGACTGGACAAGGGGAGAGAGAATGGAGTCAAGACAGCAAGAAATGAGTTCCGTGGGCAGGAACAGGCTGACACGATCGGTCTTCTGGGACAGTCCTGTTTGTGGATTTTTGGTAGGTGACAGAAGCGGGCCGTCCGAGGTTGCGAAACACCTTTATTAAATCTCTAAGCAATAATACCTACTCGCAATGACACAGGTTGCTTAGCATTTTTGCCAGCTCCTGTCCGACTCAGGTGTTAGGCCCTTCAACAGATCTCCCTGCACAACCTGACAATGGCTGCCAATCTGCTCTACCGGCTGCAGTAACAATGCTCTTTAGGGTTGTTCTTTACACATCGTCCTGACCCTGGCTCTTGATTTCTAAGGCGATGCGTTAAATCAGAGCGTCCAATTGGATTATTAAACGCACCATGAACATTTATGGACACGTCTGCATGTTCTATCCCGCCTCAGCATTGCCTTCAGCTGCGTGCCAACAGTGTCTTCGGGTAGGAAGTATGTCATTCACACATTTCCGACTGGTCATGGTCTCATTCAGTTTCTGTGGAGTAAATGTCTGTGGCAAACCACACCTCGAGAACCTGTCCTGAAATGTTTGTGTGCGTGTGTCTGTGAGGGTACGTGTGTGTGTGTGTGTGTGTGTGTGTGTGTGTTGTCTGCCTTTCTGTATGTCTGTTTAGCTGAAAATCTCTAGTTTTAAAAGTTCAATTTGAACCTCAGCGATGTCATCAGACAAAAACGCTTCTCTAGAGCTCCATCTTCTTCCCACCATCAGCCAAGATCTGCCCACAACACTCCACCACGACCAGCTTATATTCATTAACATGAAAGAAGTAAAGCACAGTTTCATCATTAGAATCAATTCATACTATGCAATTTAAATCATACACTTCCCTACAGCATTCACGTTTTAAGTGAATAATTTCGATTTCTGAGAATATAACTACACTTACATTAACTTTTCTTGCTCCACTTGTAGGCTTTTAGACCATCGATCCAGCTCTCTCTCGGCGAAATATTTATAAAATAGATGAATGACAATAATCAACTGCAGAACAAGTAAAACAGGAAAGTTGATTCGTACCTGAAAGTGAACTTCAATTTAACTTCCCCAGCCCCATAAGATATCCCACTTTGACTGCTGTTTAATGGTCGGAACTTCCTGCAGGATCTCTTAACTTGTCTGCTGTAACTGATAATATGTTTCATGGGATTTATCGCTCTCTTCTCGCAGCTCGACTAGCTGTTGTGTTAGTGCGGGAAAATCATCACAAAATCATTGCACATATTTCCGCAGCTTTCCCTTATTTGTGTACCAAGGCTTCGTTCACAGTGCGGGTATGACTGTAAGTCTTCACCAATTGACTTTCCCCAACCCACGTGGGTCTCTCAGGAGTAAAACAGAATGTAAGTGCGTTTACTGGGCATTTCCAATTTCAAGCCGATTGATGCAATGTCTTGCTTGTGGAAATCCAATGCTGTCCCTCCACTACATAGGCAAGGTGAGTAAACTTAAGCATTATCTTCACCAGCTCCATGGTACAAGTTCCTTCTGTGATTGTAAACCAACAGGTCAACTGACCCGGATTTTACATTCAATAGGGGCACACCGTTTTTCGTCTTCAAATGGTTCAACACCCCCCCACCCCACCAACAGCCCCCTCACCCCCGCCAAGATTGATTCTCTATTATATAATTCCACAACGTCACTGCATATGGTAAGTTATCGTGCAATCGTGCATGGTTGTCCCATTCCCTAACCTCTATATGCTCCATCCTATATATCAGACGTGTTGATAACCCCTGCTGTATTACAGGAAAGTAAAGTACCAATCACAGCACCTTCACACTTCCCTTTTTACAATCGATTTGTGCTACATACACCTGGACCAATCCTCTAATCTGACAGACAATGATGATATTTTCGGATTTTGACAATGTTTAGCCAAGGTCAAATGTCGAATCTGATCTTATCAGTTGCCTCTGCATGTGTAGGCTCCATTGCGTAACATCGGGACCTAAAAGAGGTGATGGCTGCAGCCAGTCGATCCCCAAACCAGGGTATACCTAACACCGTGAGTATGGCAGGGAAGGATAACGAAGCAGGCACATTTGTCGACCGTGCATTCATTCACGGAATCATTTTGGAGTCCTGTGGATTTGACGCTGCGGAGATGTACTGTTTGCAGGACCTCTCCAGCACTGGTTACTTCCATGTGACCTTCAAGAGTGTTGCTGCCTGCATCAAGTTCCTGAAGGTGTTCAAGGAGTAGAGAGACCAGCCGCAGATGAGAATCCTCACGTTGGAGCCACTCTTTGCTTTTCTGTCACAAAGGGACCGTGTAGTGACTGTGCATCTCTACAACAGCCATGTCCTTGTCGCGGATGCTCTCACCTTCCTTACCACGTTATTCGACATGGTTGGGAGCTGCACCGAGTTCAAAGGAGTCTTCGAGATTTGGGCCGGCAAATACCAGGTCAAGGTGAGACTAAAGATGGATGGTAAAGACGCAATCCTCAACACTCTTTCCAGCGTCCCTATCAGGGGAAGCCGCAACTACCTTATCTAAGATGGACAGTTACAGCAGGGGGTTAGGTCCAAAGTAAATCTCCCTCTACAGTCTCCTCAAACATTGCCAGGAAACGTGCTAAACGGTGTTAGATATAGAGTAAATCTCCTCCTACATTGTCCCCTTCAAACGCTCCCTGGGCAGGAACAGCCTCAGTTGAGAAGTTAAGTTATATATAGGGTCAAATTCGCTCGACACTGTCATCGTTAGTCCCTCCCGGGGCAGGCGCAGCAACGGGGTTAGATGCAGAGCGAAGTTCACTCTGAACTGTAGCTGAACAGCCCCCAAAGGCGTTAGAAAAGGCCGTGGAAACAGTATATTTCGCTCTACATTTGCGCATGAAAAACTCTGCGTCTATTACAACTTGAAGTTGGTTACAGATTAACGCGCATTTTGCACAGTCTAATCAAACAGTGATGCACGAGGTGAAAATTTGGGTTTGTTACAGACTAAAGCTCCATCCACACAGTCTTATCAAACAGTCAAAGGGCAATTATGGCAAAGGGGAGGCAGGAAGTGACATAGGAGCAGCAGTAGGCCAATTAGATCATGGGTGATCTTCTTGTATATCAGCTCCACTTTCTGTCTGTGCTCATAGACCTTCATCTGTGTGCATAACGAAAATCTGTTTACTCATCCGTGAAGAAATGCAATGAACGAGCCTCCCGTTCTGGGGAACAGGATTCCGCACACCAACAACAATTTTGCAGCAACTAAGAATCTAATTCTCCTCGGTTCTGCCGAACAAGAGGGATCTCCTATTTTGAAAATATGCCCGTTAGTTTCAGACGAGCTCAGAGGAGGATACATCCTCTTTGCGTCCACTCTAGTAAGTCCGCTGATGGTCGTATATATTTCAATAAGGTCACTTGTAATCATCCTAAACAACAATGGGTATACGTCGAATCTGTCCGTTCCTTCATCAAAAGATGAGCCTTTCATTTAAGCAATGAATCATGTCACATTTCTCTGAACTGCTTCTACAGAGGTTATATGCTTTTTTCCCCCTCTGCATAAGTATATTAAAATTGCACACATAAATTCAGTGCCCCCACTACTTGCCATGGTCTGCAAAGCTGCCACGAAAACTTCCCTATTAATATCCCATTCCTATTGCAAATACACGAACGCTCAATTTTCCATCGAAAGGAAACCCCCCCCCACAACCCCCACCCTCTTGTAGGCATTCCGCAGGGATCGTTCCCTCCGGGACATCCTGGCCCAGTCCTGCATCACCCCCTACACCTTAACCCCCTCCCACAGTAACTTCCCATGTAACTGCAGAATGTGCAACACCTGCCCAATTACTTAGCCCCTTCTCACCGTCCAAGGGCCCAAACGCTCATTTCAAGTGAAGTAGCATTTCACTTGCACTTCCTTCAATTTAATCTACTGCATTCGTTGCTCCCAATGCGGTTTCCTCTACATTGGAGAGTACAAACGCAGATCGTGTGTGCAACACCTTCGATCTGTCCGCAAGCATGACCCAGACCTCCCTGTCGCTTGCCATTTCAACACTCCACCCTGCTGTCATGCCCACATGCCTATCCTTGGCCTGCAGCATTGTTCCAGTGAAGCGCAACGCAAACTGGAGGAACACCACCTCATATTCCGAACAAGCACTTTACAGCATTCCGGAATTAACACTGAGTTCAAACACTTTAGATCATGATCTCCATCCTCAATCCCCACCCCCTTTCCGACCCCCCTTTTTCCAATTACTTATCATTTTTAAAAAAGACATTTTTAAATAAATACATTTTTCTTTACCCTCCTATTTTTACATTTATTTTGATCTATCGTTTTATCTCCACTTATTTGCACACTTGGATCGCTTCCCCCCACCCGAAACCCACTAGGGCTATCTGCCACTTGCTTGCCCTGCTTTCTACCCTTAATGTCACCATTAGCACATTTCTTAGATAATATCACCACCGTCAACATCCCGTTGTCCTTTTGTCTATGACATGTTTAGCAATCTCTTCTTTGCCTCCGCCTATCACTGGCCCTCTATCCAGCTCTACCTGTCCCAACCCCCTCAACCAGCTTATATTGAACCTCATTTCTCTATTTCCTTATTTCTGATGAAGAGTCATATGGACTCGAAATTTTAACTGTGTTCTTCTCCGCATTTGCTGTAAGACCTGCTGAGTTTTTCCAGCTATTTTTGTTTTTGTTTCACACTTTAAATTGGTGGCCGTTCGTCATTGAACTATTTGCTAAGGTAAATCGGCCTTTTACAACCACACTATCCAGGCCCTTCAGAACATCTCAATCAAATGTTCCCTCAGCCTCCTCTGTTCCAAGGAAAACAGCCCCAGACTATCCAATCTTTCCACATGGCTGCAATTATTCAGCCCTGGCAACATCCTCGTAAATCTCTTCTGTGGCCTCTATAGTGCAATTACATCCTTTCTGAAATGAAGTTACCAGGACTGCACGAAGAACCCAAGTTTTTGCCTAACTAACGTGTTATGTATTCCCAGCATACCTTCCTTGCTGTAATATTCCATACTGCGGCTAATGAAGGAAAGGATTAAATATGCCTTCTTGACCGTCTGGACATTCACTCCAAGGTCCTTCACTTCTTTGCATTAATTGTATGTTCCATTACTTTGTTTCATATTCCGACCTGCATGAAGTCCACTTCTCCAGGTTGGATTCAAATTACTGTGGACAGTGAAGAGAAAGCTTTGCTCTCTGTCTTAAACAGTATTGCACTTGCCCGAGGTGTGCCTAATGGGGGCACTGTAGAGGGTTATTCACTATGAATGGTTCTATGTTGTACCTGCCATGTAAGTGTTTGATTAAGACTGTGAGGAGGAACATTTGTTCTGTGTCTAACCACATCGTCTAACTGGATATTGTACAGAATGCTTATGATTCTATCTAAGCCCAAAGTGTATGTGCTCTTGGAATGTTTGAACGGGGCAGTGTCCAAGAAGGATTAGCCTGTATCTAAGAATGTGATGTTCATGCTCTGGAACTGTTTGATGGGAACAGTGGAAAAGGAGATTACATTTATATCTAATTTTGTGTTTTGCCTGCACTGCTTGTGTTTGGTGGAAAGAGTGTACAGAGAGTTTAGAGATGTGGTGAGAGAGAGAAAGAGAGAGTGCCTCCCAGTGGTGCTAGATGACTGGAGAATTGAAAATGTTACATCCAGATTCAAAAAAGGAGAGGAAGATCAACCTGATAATTACAGACCAGTCAGTTTAACGTCAGTGGTGGGGAAGCTTTGACAAACAATAATCCTGATATAAATAAATTGAAATAATTTCTGAAGTCTGGCGATAGCTGAAATTGGCAATGTTCCTGCAAGTTTGGTGTGATTATTACATGTGCAGATCTCACTGTCGGTCATATTTTCTCATTGCGAAATAGAGCCAGTAAACTCACAAGAAATTATTCACGATGTAACTGTCCTGACCATGGGACAATTCAATTTCTATCTTTCAAGAATTCTGTCGATCTGTGGGTTATTAAGCACCATTATGTCCAGATTGGAATTGAGACACAGTGAGATCACTTAAAGAAGTTATCCCATCATCCTGCTCTCTGAGATAACTGAAGGAAGCCGGCGCGCGCTGCAGTCCCACATTGCACTACCCTTTTCAGTTTCATTTGTTCATGCGTGCAACTAGCCCCAGGTTTACAGCCTTCGATTAAATTTGCAAATGATCCTCGTTACTATAGTGCTTAGTATTTCTGCCTGTCACGCGGGAGACCGGGGTTCCATTCTCCAACGGGGAGGGTTCTTAATAAAATTTAATAAAGAAACCACAAGAAATTGGAAATAGATTTTCGAGTTGCAAATTGGTTGATAAAAAGGAGACAGTAAGTGCAGATAAAGGAAGAGTGATTCTTATCAGAGATCCCGTTATATGAGCGTTACCCCAGCTGAAGGGCCATTCACACGAATAGTAGACGACGTTTCTCTCTGTGTTTTAGCACAAACACTGGATGTTTCTCCTAAACTGGTCTGAATCGGAATATGTATAAAATCAATGAATCAGTAGCTTTAATCCAGGGCTCTTTGGTGAAACAAGACGCTTTGAAACCGAGAGTAAACGGCCATACTCAATTTAGTAATGAGTAACGAAACAGAATCCATTTATCATCAGACAGTAAAAGTGCATCTTGTAAACAGTGACCGTACCATAAAAGAATCATTTACGTAGTAACCTGTCAGCATTTTGTTCGGGTTTCTAAAATTTATTTTCCACCTTATTTCTTTGTTTCCGGAGGGCAGAATTTCAGGATCCTGTTAATCAACATCCATCATTTATTTCTTTACTTATGGTAAACACCATGATTCTCCGAATTCCAGTTCTATTTTCTAGTCACTGCACGAATGAGCAGCTCTTTGGTTCAGGGATTAATTTATTTTTTGTCTTTCATTGAGCAAAAGTTGAAATATTGTGAACGCCATTCACGTTCCTCGCTCTTCATCCTCGCCAATATTGTATTTTCATTCCTCTATATCTCTGTTTGCCTTATTAACTCTTTCCTAACCCTCTTCAATTTCCGGCAGTAAACCACAGCTTATACCCAATATTTAATACATTGACTGTCCTTTTCCCGCCCTCCTTCCTCATGATTGCAGGAAGGATTTGATAATCATTTTTTTTTTTTGGAACGTTGAACGAATAAGATCAGACCATAAGCCATTTCATCTGGCTGGGAACCTTGGACCCAGAGCCACTGTCACAGAATTAAAACTCGAGACTGCTCTGCCGGAAATAGAAAACAATTCTACATACAAAGGGAGCAAGGACATCTGAACACGGCAATTTTTTTTTTTTTTTACCCATGGCTTTATGTTAAAAATGTGGTTCAAAGAGTTATCTTAAACGAGGTTCTTAACGAATATGAGGGGTGAACGAACATATTTTGGTAGTCACCAACCAACCAGGATCTCAGAATAACAGAACATGCTCCAGCTAATAAAGGGTCTCAACACAAGCAAAGCTCGACGAACAGTCCCTGGTCTTTCAGTTGAGTACGATAGAGCCTTCTGGATTTAACACTGAGTTCAACAATTTTAGATCCAAACTTCGGCCTTAACATGTTAGGTCATCTTTCTTTCTTTATTCCTTCATGATACATTCGGACCGTTGCTAAGCGCCCATTCACAACCTCATATGCAATCATCTATTATCTTTCTTTCCTATAGCTATTACAATATTTTTGTAACAGTGAAATATTTCCCCCTGCCCTCCACGCTCATTGACATTCTCTTTTGTACATCCTACCCCCTCCCGCACTCCACTGGTTTAAAACCTGTTATTTGTACATCTTTCTTCCATTTTGATAAGAAGTCATCGACCTGGCCTTTTGTCTCCATAGATGCTCTATGACCTGCTCAATGTTTCCAGAGTTTCCTTTTTTATCATCTTCCATGTTTCCAGTGTCTGCATTACTTTTCTTTTCTACCTGGGAACATTTTGGAAAAATTCCTGAACACAATTCGCTCTCACTCCTCGCCTATCCTTCAGTGTTCTTGCTCTGCAACTCTGTTTGCCTCTTCAACTCACGCCTAACGCTCCTCAATTCCGGAC
The DNA here is from genome assembly GCF_964194155.1 of Cetorhinus maximus. Lineage (NCBI taxonomy): Eukaryota > Metazoa > Chordata > Chondrichthyes > Lamniformes > Cetorhinidae > Cetorhinus > Cetorhinus maximus. The sequence goes on from NC_135897.1 coordinate 354,716, forward strand.
ACTAAAACACAGCGCAGTCCCTATGTTGAAGCCACTGACAGCCCCTGTACCGAATCCTCCCTCGTGATTTTTGCACTTATTTGATCCAAGGTTTTGGGTTGCTAGGACAAACATAAGATCAATCAAAGAATCTATTTCCACCTCCTGGAAATCTCACACGAAGGACCACAGTCACAAAAGTAAAGCCACGTATCCCCGCATTGAAATTAGGAAATAATTCTATACACAAAGGATGCTGGAACTTCAGAGCTCCCTTTTGGATACGGAAACTAATGCTTGATTAATTGGTGTACTTTAAATCTGATATTCATACAGTTTTGCAAGAGGGTATTAAGGAGTATGAGGCAAAGGCGAGTATATTGAGATAGTCACAAATCAGGCACAACATCATTCAGCATGTCATAGGGACTTACTGGCGTTAACAGCAGCAAACATCGAGGAACAACACCTCGTCTTCCAACTGGGTAATCTGCAGCCTCCTGGACCCAACATTGAGTTCAACAATGTTAGATCCTAACACCTGTCCCCATTTTCTTTCTAGCGTGTATTTACTGGTTTGGTTTGTCACGTTTCTTCCTTTAACCTCCATGTTACACTCGGGAGGTTGTTGTGCTGCCATTCACAACCTCATATGGGCATATATTTTGTGTCCATTATTATATCCACAGAATAACAGAAGCTCAGAAGTGCCACAGCGCAGGAGAATGTCATTCGACGCATCGCGCCTGCGCCATTTCTCCGAATGAGCAATTCACTTACTGCCATTCCATGCCTCTTTCCTTTATGAACTTTCTTCATTTCCAGATAACAGTCTTATCCCCTTTTCAATGCTTCCCTTGAACCTCCCTCCGCCACACTCTTAGGCGGTGCATTCCAGACATTAACCATTTTCTTCGAGGAAAAAAGTTTTTTTTTCCCCCCCGTGTCACTTGTGATTTTTTGTGAACATATACCTTAAATCAGCAACAACTCGACCTTGATCATTTCACGAACCGGAACACTTTCTTCCCATCGAATCTGCCCAGCCCCCTCGTAATCTCCGCTCATCCTCATTTTGTCCCATGGAAACAGTCCTAACTTCTCCAATATATCTTCATAACTGAAGTTCCTCATCCCAGGAACCAATCTCGTGAATGTGTTCTGCCATCTTCCCAACATCCTTCGCATCTTCACAGCCTTCCGAAAGAGCAGCGCCAAATTCCCTATTCTGCTTCAGGATGTCATTGGTCTAATTTAAAGCCATGCATCGACTAAACGGAAAAAGGCACCGCTGACATATCAACACAGAATCTCATGTCTATTAAACAAGCACTTTAACCAACCAAGTCACAAACCCAACACTAACCAGAGTTTCCAATGCAAAGTTCTGAATTACATCCCGCTTCTTCGCTGCAAACATTATTGTCCATTCATGCGAATTGAAAACTTTCACCTGCACTGGACTTTGAAAGCTTTGAAGATTGTATTTCTTCAGGTGAGATATTAAGTTGCACGTATGAACGTTCTTCCTTTCCAGATAACAGTCCCTTCTTAATGCTTCCCTTGCAGCTGCCTTCAGCACACTCACAGGCGCTGCATTCCAGACCTTAACCTCTTTCTGCGAGAAAAAAGAAAGTTCTATTTTTCATCGTCTCATTTTTGTTTTTTTAGCAACTACTTTAAATCTGCAACAGCTTGAACTTGATCCTTTCACGAACGGGAACACTTCCTTCCCATCAAATCTGCACAGGCCCCTCATGATTTTCAATCATTCTATCAAATCTCCTCTCAGCCTTCCTTTCTCCCAGAAAATCAGCCCTAACCTCTCTAATTTATATTCCTAACTGAAGTTGCTCATCCCAGGAGCCATTCTCGTGAATTTGTTCTGCCCTCTTTCCAGCATCCTTCCTTTGCTTAAGAGCAGCGCCCAGAACCAGACAGGATGCAGCAGCTGAGGCTGAACTCGTAGGGGCTCTTACAAAATCTACTTATCTCAGTCCCATTACACCATTCTCTGGTTTTTGTGCCATGGCTGCTGTCCTCACAGACAATCGCTTTCGAAGTGATGCCATAGCAAACGGATCGGATCCATGCTGTGCAGCTCTGTCACATCCAGTCGCGAATGGTGGTGGGCAATTAAAACACTGACTGGAGAAGCAGGCTCCGCAAATAAATGAAGAACTCACCAGCGAATCTCACATTCAGGAAGCAATGAAATAAAAAGCTGTCAATTTGTTCCGAGCGTCGCTGCAATCCAACCCTGGGGTCCTGTCCCAACCTCAGTTCAAAGCTTCCCATAGTGGCCCAAACCATATCACCTACATGTTTACAGAATCCACCCTCTGTTTCAGTGAGATTCATGTCAAGAACAGTTTCCAGGTGTAATGAAAGCGGAAAAAAAATGTTTTAAAGAAATTGTGGTTGATTGAGATGTCATTAAAGTCTTGTTTTTTGCTGGAAAAAAACGCCTGAAATCACTTGAGAGTTTTGTAGATTGATCTGTAACGTCCCTCTTTGTGAAAGTGTGTATGGTGGAAAAAGACAAAGAGGAAAATAAAATGTTATCTCCTGCATAACTTCAGCACTGACCCAAAAGCAGTTAACATTCGCTTAATCCGGCAAACCTACTGGTTCATTGGGATGAACTGAAGGGGGGGCAAACTTTAACCACAACGGTGCATGTTCTCTTCAAAGGGAATTTTGATCCTATCGTGCTTCTTTATGTTCAAATTCATTCTATATGCTTCCTCACGACTTGGAAATGTTCAGCTCTTTGCCTGATTAATTTGAAATAAATAACGGTACCATTGAAATCAGAAATCAGGATCGCCTGCATGACCATTTGTAAGACATGACCCACTCAGCCACGGCGCTAGGTTACAAACAGCTATGTTTTGAATCGTATTTCACTATTATGCTGCAAACTCATTGGGAATTCTCCATCTGTTACGGGGCTGTAGGGCAGCACGAAATGAGAATTTTCAGGAAGGAGTAATTGAGGTGGACATTCAACCAAGAAGTTCTGTAAGTTTTCAGAAGCCGTGAGACACATGACACACCTGTCCCTATTTCTCATGTTGTTACAGACACTGCTCAGAGGAAACATCCGGATTATACGGAGCTAGCAAAGGAAGCGATGCTGATTCACCAATGGGGTTCCGGAGTTCAGCAGGTTTCATCTGGAGTTAAAATTTTATCACCCTCGATTCGTACAAGCATGGAATGGGGACAGCAGAAAAATAGGCCATTTGGCCCATCCTGTCTGTGCTGGTTCGTGAAGGCGGAATTCGCCGACTATCAATCCACCGGCATTCTTCCCGATCCTTGCACACTTCTTATTTTTATTTTCAGAGATTAAATTTTTTTTCTATTCTCTTGATTATAGAAGAATGATCTGATCGAGGTTTCTAACCTGTTAAACTGAATTGTTAGTTTAAACGCAGAGAAGCCTTTCCGCCAGTGGCAAGAACAGGGTTGAATGTTGATTTTTTTTTTTTGGGACACAGGTCCACAGTGAGAGTGCCAACCAAGAGAAAAGTCAGGAAGCACTCTTCACACATGGAGTATCTGGAAACCCAGGAACGATTATTAAATTGATCAAGGCTACCACAATCTCGAGAGAGTGGATCCTTTGTTGGAATTCAAAGAAACACCACCATTTCTTCAGATCACCTTGAAGAATTCAGCGTTCATTGCTGTATCTTTTGGTCGTTTCACCGGGCGTTTTCATCTTAAGTCGAAAGTGAACACCCAGACATGAACTTGAAACCTGAACCCTCAGATTAAATGCCTGATGCGCTAACGAGTGAGCTACCCAGTGATAGCTAACATCGCTATTTAAAAAGAGGCATCACAAGCGTTTCATGCATTCCCTTGTGAGGTAATTCACCTTTTGCAGGTCATTTTCCTCACAGGCAGACCAGGAGCCTGGCGTTTGACGTGGCAACTGTTGTTAACCAGGTATCTGCACTGGGCATTTAAATCTTTGAAGATTGCATTGGTTTCGGGAAGATATAATTGGAGTGCGAAGCTACAAAGTGAATAATCAATTCCATACGGTGTTTGTAGTGGGAACCTGTGATAACATCACAATGAAAACAACAAAACTCATTCGGAGTAACGTTCTAAATTGTGCGAATCACAAAGTGTATGGTTTGAAATAGAGCTGTCAGCCCAAGGACTTCATCAAAAAGAATCCAAAACATATCCCTCCCTGCTCATTCCTGCCCAATGGGCAATAACATTAATCATTCAATCTTTGCCCACAGTTTTCACCGACAATATTTTAAAATGCTCTTTCCGCATGAACCTCCTAAGGAAACAGTGATCCTATCCGGCTTCATTATATAGTCGCCTAATTTTCAATGCTGCTTCTTGACGACAATGGTTTAATTTAAAGCCATGCATCGATTAAATCGATAAAGACACATCTGACAGTTAAATGCATATTCTCACGTGCATTAAACAAGCGCTTTAATCAACGATGTCACAACGCCAACACTGACTAGAGCTTTGCAATGTAAAGTTCTGAATTGTATCCCACTACCTTGCTGCAAACATTATTGTTCATCTCTTATGGGGCTGTATGAAAGTGCAAATTGAGAACGTTCATCTGCACCGGAATTTAAAGCTTTGAAGACTGGATTTCTTTCGGTGAGAGATAAAGTCGCAGAAATTCCAGTGAGAGGTAAAAAGGGACAGGGATTGATTTCGCGAATTGGGAAACGGCTTCACATAGTTTTTGTTGTGGGAATATGAAGTCCTGGAAGGTACCTGAGATGCTGTTTCTGTATTATAGGTCAGATAGCAGACTCACCCTCCATTAATTAAAGGTCAGCCTTTTTTCTGGAGTCAAACACAGATCACTGGTTACAGATCATTCATTCTCACCGTGGATTGGTCAACATATGGCTCCAGACATAGAGCTCTAATCTGGCCCACTGGAGTGGTCTAGCAAAGCACTGGGTGTTATTAAAATTACAGTTGCAATGAACACTTAGAGGGTGGGGAAATGCTGGTCTCAGCAGTGACAGTTCACAGCTCTTCCCTTTGTCCATTTTGTGGCTCTAAAGAGAGTCACACTTTGTTAAACTTGGTGCTGAAACCGGTTTTAGGGACAATTGCCAAGGATGCGGTGAGGCAGCTGGATATCTTTGGGCAAGATGGTGACCCGCTTGGCGCGGATAGGGCACAGGTTGTGCACAAGAGTACTTTCCTTGTGCAGCGCTTTTTATAAAAAAATCCAATCTTTCCAGTAAAGCTTTGGAATTTATATGGTATACTGTTAACCTCTGATGCTGCTCCCACGATTCGCTCCCTCCACATTAAACCATGGAACTAAATGAAAGCATCCATCCATTTGCTCCATGTGGCTGCGGGTGTAACTTATTAAAATGACCTCACATGACACAAGCCCAGTTGTGGGATGTCTTTAGCGCTGAATACTGCAATGAAACATTTATGTGGGTTGATGCAAGTGAATCCGTTGCTGATTGATTTCCGAAAATGTTCAAATTATAGAACAATCCAAGTTTTCCCTTAAGCAGACTTTTGTATATAAAAATACCCTGCCCCTACGAGCTACTTGGGAATGGATTCATCTGCACAGTGTTAGTGTGAATAGACGTTGAGCCTTATGCCAGGGTCGATGGCCATGGAAATTAAGACGGGAGCACGATGGGCGGAGGTTTTGGTGGTTCAGGAAAGTAACATATGCCATCACCACGTGAGAGAGCCGGAATGCTGCTCCATTTTACACAGCCTCTCTTCATAGAGCTGTCCCCTCATCCTGGGGACCAATCAGTGAACATTGGCTTTGTCGCCTCCAATCCACTAGTATCCTTCCTTAAAGATGGAGATCAAAACTGCAAACAATATTAAAGGTATGGTGTCACCAAAGCCCTGTGCTATTTTAGCCAGACTTATTCATTCTTGTACTCCAATCCCCTTGCAATACAGCCTAAAATGCAATTTGTCTTCACATAAACAAAAGATGTGTCTAAGTGAGGTTATGAAACGCTGCATAGCAGCCGTCCAAAGGTAACATGGAGGAACAATTAAATAAAGGGGACCAAAAGCAGCCGCAAAGGAAATAAACAAGAAAGAAGATGAAGGCGGATATTGTGATCGAAAATTGATGAACCCAGTGTTGAGTTCAGCGGCTGAAGCGTGCCGAGCCAAAAGGTGATCCGCTTTTTCATAAGCTTTGATTTTGGTGAGGACATTTATTCCCTAGGTTCTGTTCTATTATTTAGAGATGTCGTGGCCAAATTGGGAACAAAATCGCTTTTCCCACGTACATCAATAAATTTGTGCAAAAAAATACTATCGATCGCAGGTTTAAAATAAAACCACCAATTAACATGTACAGAAGGGAGCTCTGAACTTCCAGCACCCTTGCTGTCTGTATTGTTTCCTAATTTCAATGTCAAAATCTGTCTATTTGTTGTAACTGTGTTCCTTATTTCCAGATTCCAAGCAAGTGGAAAGAGTTTCTTCAACTGACCATATCTGCACCAGAGGTCCTAGTACGTAAATCATTAAAATTGTTTGCATACAGGTCCAGCAAGTGATTAGGAAGGCATGTGAAATGTTGGCTTTTATTGAGGGAGAATGGAACGTAAAAGCTGTGAAGTTTTACTGCAGCTGTACAGGAGATTGGTGAGGACACATCTGGAAAATTGTGTACAGTTTTGGCCTCCCTATTTAAAAACAAATAAATTCCTCATGAAACGATAATATCTTTCATAATATGCCTAAATGACAGAATTAATTGAATTAGAGTCAGATAGGCTGCAAATTTGAAAGTATTGAAGTAAGTTAAGTACAAGTAGACATTTGAAATGCTAATAAGTAAACATGAACGAGGTGCAGGGTGTGAAGGAAATTTGCATTTTCAGATTAGTGCACGGTGGTTGGGTATCAAAGGGATTGTAGCATTTTTGTAACTAACAAGCTGAACAGGGCAAGGTTATTATGTTTATTTTTGCTAAAAGGAAACGGGCCGTATTGACTTTATGAATGATTTTTACAAAACCGGAAAATTAAACTTCCAAAGTCCGATAGAACAATGGAAGTTAGACATTTGGAAGAGACAGACATATATACAGACGGATGAAATGCTGTATAGGGAGTGTGGCCATGTGAGATTGAAAGGTACACCGAGTGAAGCAGACCTTGGGGAGCAGCCACTTTAGCAGAAGTTAACTATGAAGAAAAAAAAAAGTTGCGTTGCAAGGCTTTGGTAATCCAATGTCAAGTGCTTGATGTGCAACATTGATTTGGTTAGTTTCAAAACTATTTTAGGTTGTTGCCTTATAGGGAGAGTGGAGTTGAAAAACTGTTTCATTAAGAATTTTGGGAAATGCTACGCCTAAATAACCGTGCAACTTTAATCTTGTGTGTATTCATCATTTCTTTTCTTCCTTTTGTTAATGAATGTTTTAACTTAATTTAAAACCTCTTAACGTGTTATTGAATACAATTCCTCCGAGTTCAGTGCAAAAGCCTTCACAAAATAAATACAACTCGCCAAAACTTTTTGTCATATAATGGCCTTGTGCATTTAATCCACCTGACACATATCACATGTCATTTAAAAATTCATAAGAAGCATTGCAGAGAAAGGTCACTCAATTCATTCCGAGGATGACGGGCTTAACTTATTAGGACAGTTTAGTCCTCTTCCCATTGGAGTTGAGAAGAACGCGAGGAGACCTTATTGAATCATACTCGATCCCATAGCGACTTGATCGGATGGAGTCGAGAAGTAGGGAACAGGGTTGAAAAACGAGAGGTCTCCATTTTAAGAGGAATTGCGAGGCATTTTTTTCTCCCGCAGAGCGGCGTTCTGTGGAATTCTGCATTTTCCTCTCTCCCTGAACACTTTCTTTCACCCAAGGCAAGGAAATTTGGCGTTTACATCGTTTGGATGTTCTGAATGTTGATGACACGCGAAGGGTCCTTTCTCACTTGACAAACATTTTCTTCCACGTGCAGCGGCTATTCATGGTGTGAACGGCATTGAAATTCACCGGTAAATATGATCGAACAGGTTAGTTTTTTTTGTAAAATGCACTTTCCTGAAGGGACAGTGGCGGTGAAAGCGCCCAATCCTAATAACTAGAGAACCAGGAAACGATTTTTTTAACTTGAGCGAACATTGCAAATACAATTGAAACGACCAGTGCACATTTTGATGTCCTTTTCACTTTGTTTGATGTATTTCATGACTCTGCTGGGTGCTCTATTCCATGCTCCCAGCACAGCCTGTTTTAAAACATAATCACCACAATCATATTGCTCATTTTTCAACCAAGGTCGGGATGATTATTTTTCATTCATGGGATGTGGGCGTTGCTGGCTAGGCCAGCATTTATTGCCGCTCCTTAATTACCCTAGAGAACTTGGTGGTGTGCTGCCTTCTTGAACCGCTACAGTCCATGTGGTGTAGGTGCACTCAGGGTGCTGTGAGAGACGGAGTTGCAGGATGTTCACATCGACATCTTTCTCTTTCTGCTGGACAACATTTGCTGTAAGGGACTTGAACTAAATGAATAATTGTCAGTATGGAGTCCCTACCTGAAGGAGGAAATGCATCTGGTAGAGATGATATAACGAGAGTTCACTAGCCTCATGCAAAAGCAAGACTCAGCATGGTTTTGTGAAAGGAAAATCATGTTTAACCAATTTATTTGAGTTTTTTTGAAGAAGAAACATGTGTTATGGATGAAGGGGAGCCTGTATGTGTAATATACTTGGATTTTCAAAAGGCATTAGAAAAGGTGCCACATCGAAGGTTATTGCGGAAAATAAATGTTCAAGGTGTAGGGGTAAGACATTGGCATGGAGAGAAGGCTGGCTGGCTGTCAGAAAACAGAGAGTGTGCATAAGTGGGTCTTTGTCTGATTGGCAGTATAGGGATATGTTCTGGGGCCATGGCTTCTTAAAATTTATATTAATGGCTTAGATGAAGAGAGTTAAGGCATGATAGATAAATTTTCAGATGGCATAAATAAAGGTAAGAAAGTTGTGAACAATAAATAATGAACTTATAGATAGAAATATATGGTTTGAGTGATTGGTCAAAATCTGGCAGATGGATAATAATGTTGGAACATGTGAAGTTGTTCACTTTGTTAGGGAGAATAATAATTATTATTATAATAAAAAAATTATTAATTACACAGAGAACGACTGCAGAGTTCCCAGCTGCAGGCCGATCTAGGTGCCTTGGTTCATGGGTCACCAAAAGTTAGTATGCAGGTACAGCACGTAATGCAGAAGTCAAATGGAATTATATCCTTTATTTCTAGAGGAATTGGAGACAAAAGAAAGGATGTTATGCTTCAGTAATACAGGGTAATGATAACACCAAATCTGGAGTATTGTATGCACTTTTGTTCCCTTTACTTTAGGAAAGATGCAAGTGAGTTTGAAGCGATTCAGAGCGGGTTTACTGGTTTGATACCTGGAATGAGCGGGTGCCTTATGAGGATAGGTTGGACAGGCTGGGTGTGTTCCTTGTAGGACCGAAATGAGGAGATTTTTTTTCTCTCGGGTGGTTTTGCGACGTCAGATCCTTCGGCCTCAGAAAACAATGGGTGCGGTGTCATTTAAAATTTTTAAAAAAATAGAGGTAAATAAATTCTTCTAAGGCGAAAGATTCAAAGGTTCTCGGCGCAGATGGGATTGTGGAACTCGAAATACAAACAAATCAACCATGATCTTGGTGAACGTAGGAACAGCCTCGAGGAGCCATTTGGTCTACTTCTCCTCCTATTTCTTATGTTCGTAGCAAATGTAGATATTGGAAATCTGAAGTAACAACAAAACATCCTGTTATGCTCTGAAGACACTACAGCTTCCTGGGAGAGAAAAAATATTAAACTTTCAGGTATGTAAACCAAAGGTGCTGTCTGACCTGCTGAGTAAATCCAACTCTTTCTAAAGGCCGAAAGTCAGATGTTCAAATTATAGGTTGGTCCCTGGATTCATTCCTGGATGCAAAGCAGAGATTGAGAAAAATAACGCTATACTCTCTGGAGCTTAGTGTAATCAGTGATGAGGAGAAATTTCTTCATCAAATCTTTATCAATCTTTGAAGCTCCCTACCCCAGTGGATTGGGAGAGCTCAATATATTTAAAACTGTGATCCATATATTATTGAATACTGAGGGGATGACGGGATATGAGAATGGCCCTGCGTCTATTGATCAGTCCGATTGAAAAATAAACACGTTGCACAGAGAGATCAAGGAGAGGGAAACAGGGAGACAAACAGACAGACATTGAAAAAGTGTCAGGTAGAGAATGAAGGACAGAGACACGCGTCACAATTTTATTGCTTCATTACTTGGACGTGGCAAAGAGACAGACTTCCAGAGAAACAAAAACCCGCTCAGAAAATACTTCAGAAAGTAAGAGGCACACATAATAATAACACGTTAAAAAAGTAGACAGATTTCAATACGAGGAAGTAAGCAATGTTAATATGAACTTTGGGAGGACCAATAAGGAAAATCCCGACACTGTAAATGCGAGGTTTTTGTAAAGTGTGGATGGGCAGAAAGACATTTGTCTCCTTATACACAAAGTTCATAATGTAGCTCGAAAACCATGTTGAATATATTGGTTTTTAAATCGAGAAACAGCATATTAAAGAACCGGGGTCTTGCTAGAACTTGAAATCCTGCAGTTACACATTCATAAGGAACCTTGTGGTTAATTATGGTCACCACTCTTCAGCAAGGCACTAGAAAGCGGCCAAAGGACGTTCACTGGGACGTTTGCAGGGATGAAATATTTCAATTATGAGGAGTTGTTGGGGAAGATCGGGTTTTTGTAATTCTGACACAGAAGGTTGGAAAATCAACAATTTGTGGTTTTCCAGATCATGCGAGATTTGACGAGGGTAAACAAGGATATAAGTCCCTCTGCGTGTACGTCAATAAATAACGGTAATGGATTCAAATTCATTGACAATATATATACAGATGACGGGAGCAGAGACATTCCCATTCGCTGTTGGTGGGATCTGGAAGGCTTGACATGAATAGGTGGCAGAAGAAATGTTCGTGAATAATTTTAGCAGGAAATTGCAGCTTTGCAGCCGAGCATCTTACAAAAGCTCAAAAAACAAGAACAACGCAGGAGCAATAAACAAAAACAACGCACACTTGCACAAATACAAGCGCACAGACATTATGCCTGCACATAAAGTATGACACATCTATTTAGGCTTTAAGTGACATAGACAAAGTGAGAGAGGGGGAAAAAGAAGGGTGGCATCAATTTTGCTGATATTTGTGGTATACATGACAGAAATGTCGTGAGCACACGCATGAATAAGAAAGAGGAAAGCAACTTCTGTTGTTGAAAGGTCAGGGATATGATTCCCGTAAGGCAGGACTCATCTTAAAGGAACTTGGTCAAATTGTGAAACTGAGCGAGTGAAATAATTTGCGCAGTCAACAGGATTCGAATTTGCTCGAAGGCACCCTCATGGATTTGTTTTCGCTTGCAGCACTCGGCCAGAACTATTCAGTTTAGCAGTAGATAAACCACACTGATCTCCGTCCAAAACAACTCTCATAAATTGTCTCTCTTTGGTATGATTTTGACTTATTGTGCTGAAAATAAATGTGTTTCATCATTCTGCTGGTTATAGAGAACTGTATTTTCGATGTTTCTTCTGAACCTGGTTTGATGCAGAAATATTATTTCCTGCCTGTTTCATTCCTTTTCCCAGTCACTCCTAAATATATTTACACACAACACAGATATTCACAAATACTTTGAGAGATAAAACAGTCGCACACACAATCATTTAGAACGAGCACACCGATAAACATAACATCTAATTTCATACATCACAATGTTAATTATAAATATTTGTACATTCAGAACCTGCTGTAACTCAATGCTGAGATGCCGCAATAGCTGCCTTAAAGGTTCAACAGCAAATAAATATTTTTTTGACAGAAACACGAAGATGTTCTATTTATATTGTACTCTCATTTTCCGTGCTCCTTCTGCTATTTAGATTTGAGAAACTACCAAGAATAGTGCTTGTGGATTCGATTGCAAGGATCGAAAGGAGCTGCTCCCTCGGACTTTGTGTGTACGCGGAACACAGGAGACAGAATGGCAATACAGTGGACAGTAAATGCAGAGCCAGTCAGTAAGTATATGGGAGTAAACAAGGAATATATATTTCAGGTACAATTTGAGAAATGAGTGTATTTTCTATGTGGTGAGAAACAAGGGGCTGTGGAAAAGCAAATGGGTTTCGATCTCCAGGTCCAAGGCTCACAAACAGCCAGTGTGCATGTACAAATAAAAACATTTTAAATCTCAACTTCCAGGCTGTCATATCCGAGTTAACAATCCTTACAATCAATGTTAAGACAACTGTCTTGAGTTTGTTGATACAATTAGAAAACAGATCCATGCAACTAACGGAGAGGCTTAAAGCCTGCTTTAAATTGTTTTCCAATATTTTGCAATGTGCATCACTGTTCACCTCTTCTTTGGTTTGAAATTATTTAGGAATTCTTTATCTGTGATTGTGATGTACGACAGAGGGAATTGAGAATTGTCAGGAAGGTGCAATGGTGGAAAAAGGATCAGCTGGAATGGTCGTGAATTTTTTGAGAATCCTTGAAGTCCATGAGGGAAATGTTTCGATTTCTCATGTTCTCGTAGATAACACTCAGAGGAATCACCAGGATTATATTGGCCTTGGAATGCAAAAACTGCTGACTCACCAAAGGGATTTTATGAGTGCAATGGGTTACTTTAGGAATTTAGGTTTGATAATCGTAGAAAGGTATAATCATAGAATCGATGCAGCACAACAGCAAGCCATTCGTCCTGTCCTGTCTGTGCTGGTTTTCTGATGGAGAACCATTGTCAATCCCCTGCCTTCTCCCGTGCATTTTTTTCCTTTTCAGGGCTTTTCCCTGCTTCAATTCTCTTGAGAATCAGAATGGAGGGTGTTCTGATCGAAGATTCTATTGCGTTTAAACCACGTGTTAGGTTAAAAAGGGAGAAACCGCTTTCCCCGGAGGTAGGGATGGGGCTAAGTCATGTCATATTGTTGGCACTGATGCACAGCGATGAGGTCTAAGCCAAGCAGGATTAAAAAAAAAAACAGCAAGGTCTTTTCACAATTCGGGCAGCTGGAAATCTACAAAAAATTTTTAAAAGTTGATCGAATGTACAATAAATTCTAGAAGACACTATTTTGTTGCAAATCGAATAACCATACCTCTCTTCTGCTCTCTTGAAAAATTCAGCGTCCCTGACTCCTTTCTTTCCTGTTGCATCACAGGGGCGGGGGGACCTCGAGTCAAAAGGCAGCGTTCGAACCGGGACTCGAACCATCGACCCGCATATTAAATATATTTTGTTTTACCGATTGAGACATCCAGCTGGAATACTCATGCTTCCAATAGCAGCCTTCGCCACCTGACATTGGAAATTGCAACCACTTTTTGCTTCCATTCCCTTGTTTGCTAATCCACCGTCGACATCGCATTTCCTTCACAGGCCGGTCAGCAGCCTCCAATTGGCATTATTTATCAAATCTTCTAACTTGCACAAACTGCTTGCTCCGAACTCGTGGTGTGTGATGTGAGGACCGTTGTTACCCAGCTATCTGCACTGAACCTTGCACGTTTTTAAGATTGTGTTTACTTCGGCGAGGTGTTGAATTGTAGAAATTGGAGAGGGAAGATCAAAACCCACAGAGATGGATTTTGCGAAGGGTAAACAATTCCATGTGGTGTTTGTTGTGGGAAATGGTGATGTTAAACAATTTAAAGCAAGAATGCTCATGGGGGGAAGCGATCTAAATTGTGAGAATCACAAAAAGCCCAAGGCCTTCAACAAAAAGCTCCAGCGTTCCAGCTAGCAGAGCGTTTATCCCCTAGTTCCCATTGACTCCAATTTTGGTACGGCTGTTACGTGTCACCCTCGTTCAGGTCAATTACATTCCATCAGAATTATACAAAGCTCCGACTGAGCCCTCCCCACTCTTTCCTGCCTAACGTGCAGCAACAAAAGCTCATTTTATCCTAGCTCACAGTTATTGTCGGCAAAAATTCGAAACATTCTTTATGCATGAAACTCCGAAGGCAACATTTATCTTAACAGGTTTCTTTATGTTGACAAGTGATTTCCAATGAAACTTCTGGGGCTCGTTAGTTTATTTAAAAGCTATGCGGTGTCTAATAGGATAGAAGCATGAGTGAGACATGAAATCAGTTATCTTTTTGGTAGATATGCGCCTTAGCTAACTAAACCACAGTACAGTTCTGATGATAAGGCATCGTCCTGAACTGTTCATTTTGTTTGTCTCTGCTGATGTTCCCTGGGTGACGTGGGAGTGACTGCCCTTGACAAAAAGGCAGCATTTGACCGAGTGTGGCCTCAGCGAGCCCTAGATTATTTGGAGTAAATTTGAAACAGTTTTGTTTGCTGCTTGGGGTCATACCTCCCACAAATAACATTCATTTCACATAAAAGCCAGGCAATGACCATCTTCGGCAAGAGAAAATCTAATGATAGCCCCATCGCATTAAATATCATTACAATAATGAATTTCCCTGTATCAACTTCCTGGGGATTACTACTGAACAGAAAGTGAAGTGCACTAGTGGATTATTATATTGGCCAACAGAACAGATACAGAGGCTAGAAATTCTGCGGCCAGTAATTCACCTCCTTTCTCCCCAAAGCCTGTCCACCACCTACAGGGCTTGTTACAGTGGTGTGATGGGATTCTCTCCGCTTTCCTGGATGAGTGCAGCTCCAAAAGTACTCAAGAAGATTGGCACCATCCAGGACAAAGTAGTCCACTTGACTGGATCCCCATCCACAAACACACTCCCTGCACCATCGACGCACAGTAGCAGCAATGTGTACCATAGACAAGATGTACTGCAGGAATTCACCAAGGCTCCTTAGCCAGCACCTTCCAAACAAACGGCCACTGCCATATTGGAAGACAAGTGCAGCAGAAACATGAGAACACCACCACCTGTATGTTCCCCTCAAAGCCACTCACCATCCTGACTTGGATATATAACGCCCGTTCTTCACTGTCACTGAGTCAGAATCCTGGAACTCCCTTCCTAGCAGCACTGTTGGTGTACCTACACCCCAGGGACTGAGGCGGTTCATGAAGGCATCTCGCCATCACCTTCTCAAATGCAATTACGGATGGACAATAATTGTTCGTCTAGACAGTGAAGCCCGCAAGGCGTAAATGAATAAAAATATTACTTGGTCATCAATTACTGGATTGGCACTTGAAACCGGAGTTTGTGGCTGAGTTCAGGCCATCTGCATGTCTACTATTTTAGAGTTGCTATATAAATGTGCTTTGATGTAGGTATTAAAAACACTATGGACTGATGCAAATGTAGTGGTGATATGGGAGATTTTGAAATGCAGAAGCTCGAAGCAAACGAGTTGGTCATATCATTTCGAAATCAACAGTTACGTCATTTTGCTCTGTATTAATCAATTGCGCCCCATGTTCTACCACAGTCTAATAATTGAATTCAAGACTATTAAAGCATGAATTATATAAAAATGTATTTACTTCTGACTGGTGAGGGTGGAGGAGTTGGGCGTGGGATGCGATGTTGGGTGGTATGTAACGGGACCACTGCTTTTCTTTTCTGATATCAATAACCTATATCTGGGTGAGCAGGGCATAATGTCAAAATTTGTTTATGGTGCAGGAATTGGAAGATTTGTGAACTATTAGGAGTATAGTGATATAATTCAAAAGGATGTAATTAGGCTGCTGGAATGGGAATACATGAGACAGGTAAAAAGCAATGTACACAATTGTGAAGTGATAAATTTTGGTCAGGTGAATGAGAGAAGGTGGCATTAATTGAAGGGTATATTTCTAATTGGATGCAGCAGCTGAAGGACCTGTGTGTATATGCACATAAAACATTGAAGGTACCAGGGCAGATTTTGAATGCAGTCCTTGGTCCAGAATCCTGGGTTTGATAAATCAGGGCATAGAATACAAAATGAAATAAGTTATTAACTATCACAAAATACTGGTTCAACTTAAAAGGCGGTTTAGGAAGGGTTCAGAAATGATTGAACAGTATGATTCCGAGTTTAGGAGGATTCAGTTATGTTGATAGATTGACGAATCCGTGGTTCTCTTCTTGGAAAAGAGGAGGTTGAGAGATAATTGGTTAATTGTGCGCAAAATCACGAGGGGCCTGGTTAGTGTAAATGTTGAGAAAATGTTTCCATAGGCAGGAAGTGGACAAACCTAAAGTAATTAACAAATAACAGAGGCGACATGAGGAATAAGTTCTTTAACAACCAATGGTTTGGATCGGGAAGCCTGGCTGAGTTTGTCGTGGAGACAGATTCAATTGCAGTTTTCAAAAGGAAACTGGATAATTATCTGAAAATACAACATTTTCAGGGTCACATAGGAAAGGCGGAGGAGTAGGACTGGCTGAGTTGCTATTGCAGATAACCGACACAGAGACAATGTTCTAAACGGTCTCCTTCTGAGCTCTAAACATTCCATGATTTTATGGTTAAAATATTTCTAATGCGATGCCACCAAATCTACTCAATACCTGAGAAAAAAAACCCGTTATTTCACCACAAATAATAATAAGGACAATGGAAGACAGCCGCACGAGGAGGATTTCGCAAACATTCTATGTTTGAAGTGCATCTTCAACATTTGCTTCAGATTATTCATACCCAGCCAAGAGGGAATAATTTGCTCTATTGCTCCATACAACTCAAGACATGAGGAGAAGCTCTCCACCCCAAAACCGCTCCATCCGCCCGGCCCCCAAAAACCGTGACACCTGTTCGCGACGAGTAAGTGATTCTGGAGGCTGATGTGCAGACAATCAGATTTGCGGCATATTACCCAAAATATAAAGATGTCAGTTCTGACAAAAAGTCATCGTCCTGAAAACGTTAACTTTGTTGTCTCTGTTCACAGGAGCTGCCAGACCTGTCGAGTATTTCCAGCATTCTCTGGCTCTATATTCAATACCTGTAAGGAGAGCTGCGACCAACATTTCCCTGCATGGTTCTTTGGGATGACATATTCTCCAAAACCCCATCCCCTTCTCATTTCTTGATCGGTTTACAAAACAAACCCTGGGAGGAGCGAAATACCAGTTTTCTTTCGTTGCTGTGGCCTCTTTTGAGGGCAACGATAATTGTGTAAGACGGGCTATCTGTTTACGAGCACCATGCGTCACTGCAGATTTGAAAACGAAAATGATTTTGACACAGAAACTGACAAAAGCGTCGCCTCCGATCCTGTAAAACCAGTAATAACTTTTGCGAACGCAATTTAATTTCGGATGGCACTGGCTACTCACAATGGCATTGATTTATATCAGGTGGAACGAAGAAACAGAATTTAAATGAAATAATTAGTGACCGCTCGCTTCTTAAACACAAGGTGTCATTTCACCTGGTTGCAAAACAAAGAGAGTCCATGAAGTAACCTCTGTCAAATTGCATAAATGACAGCTTCACAACAAACTTAACCACATTTTAAGTGATTGCGCATGATTGAGAAACATGTGGATTTTCTGCTCCCAATCCTCTATAGCTTGGATAATGTTGATTGCATTTGGCAGATTGGTGCAGCTCTTGCATCTGCACTCAGTTTAACAGTTACATTTAGCTCCCCTTTTGAAAGCGAGTATTGTCGTTCTAAAGTAAATTAACTTAAGTGAATTGTTACTGTTTTTTTCGTTGTTGACTGATGTAATTCACAATCGATGCCTCGCCAATTGGCAGCAGTAATATTCTCCAGTAGGCTGATGCGCCGTTTCATTTTGTGACTCCGATTTGTGTTCCGTTATAAGGTGTAAACGTCAATATCAGCTGTACAGATTCAAGTTTAAAATGGTTCCCCCTGCATTCAATTTGAACGATTAATAGTTTTCCCTGATCTATCAGCAATTTTTCAGTGACATGTCATGCCAATCTTTCATTCTCCAAGCCCAGTTAAAACCTCAATGTATCTTTGAATTTTCATTAATCCTCATTCACTTATGGGCAAGCGTGTCATGATACTTAACAAGTTATTAAATATGCTCCTAATGTGAAATAGAGGATTGCAAGCAACATCGCCTTCATATAAGAGAGTCTTTCCCATTTTATCCGGAGTACTGATTAAAATATAACTGCAGTAACTCCGGCAATGCGGAACATTAGCTTATAATCAGGCGACCTGATTTCGGACGTAATCAAACAAAACGAGGAAAAAACTTCGTGGCACTGAATCACGTCCAGCAATGTTTGAGTCATGTCATCACGAATAACTTAGAATACAGACCTCAGCTGTAACGTTAGAGTAGGGTTACATCTAGAAATGTTAGGATGATTCTCTGCACGGACACAACTATTAATGCTCGAGTAGGGGCTTCCTCAGTGAAGTTAAATTCACCATCAGTATTGTTACGGTGACGTCAACAACAGTAATGTTAGTGAAAGGATATCACGAGTAAAAGTTGAGTAGTAGCCTGACCTCTAACCCGCCAGTTGGCTTATCACAAGTTATGTGATACCAATACCGCCATCTTAAGCACTAGAATAGAGTCATCGTGAAAATTCTGGAATAGGGCCAAAATCAATAAGCCGAAAACAAAATACTGCGATGCTGGAAAACTTAATTTTAAAAAGGTCAATGCTGATCATTACCTAAAAAATTAACTCCGATTCACCCTAACTGATGCTAAAAGATCTGCTGAGTATTCCCAGCGTTTTGTCTTTGTATTTCATAGCACATAATGTTGGAGCAAGGGATCCGTACGATTGAGTGGAGTTTTTATTAACAATCATAGATTATAATCAGCACGGATAATTTTCGAACATGTTTCCCACTATTCATGCTATAGTAGATAGCGACTAGTCCAATTGACTGACAGCAACAGCATAAATGTACGGATATCTCTAGTATAGTTAATTTTAGAGCGATATTATCGGCAGCATTAATAACGCTGGGTCATCACGTGTTCTCGTCACAGAAGACAGCAAGTTTAAGTTACGGAATTACAGCCCATCAAAAGTTCACATTCTGCAATGTCTGAGTTAATATCGCAGCGGAATAATATGAATCCCATAGAATCCAACATTGTCCAGGTGTGATGTTCCTTTCAACATTCAAGGGGACATGCGCTGAATACATTCCCTCTGAGGTTACTTTGCGATCATTAATTTTTAGTGACAACGTTTCTGGAACTGAACTGATAAATTTCCCCAATGGGGGACCGGGGTCACTGAACAGTGAAATCAGCCGCTTGTTTGTGAAGTGACGATAACTAACACGAATTATTGTGTAAGCTGATTTCCTCACGGGGAGACAAATTGTCCTATAAAGTGGTAAACATTTATGGAATTTCAACACAATCAGAAAACTGAGTGAGCTATCGCATCGTTCTAAAAAACATGATCCAGCCAACGATTCTACAAGTAACGAATATTTTCTACCCAATTCTCGCAGCCTTTGGTATTCCCGGTAAGTCAGTATTGTCTAATAGCTTTTGAGTAATTCACCGCCAGTGATTATGTGGCTGATTGCGGGAATGTCTCACTGCCGAGACATTTATCTACCGGGATAAATTGCTGAATGGCAGCGGAAGCCCAAGCCGTTCGATGTAAGCTGCGATCCTGCTCAGTAGATTGTGAGCACCTCACACTCCTCCTCACATGAAGAATATCGAGGTTGACTTCGCGCTCTTTCAACAGTTCATAGGCCATTAAAGAATGTGCTGCTTGGTTTCCAAATTAACCACCTGATAGGTAATGTTTCCCATTGTCTAAATCACAGTGATGATTCCAAGAACTGCAGCGTCCTGTGCCCAGAGGGGACGGAAAGATATTTTGATCAACAGGAAGCTGCTCCTCATTCCTCCATCGGAAAGAATCTTTGGCGATGTGCCGGCTCCAGTTCAGGTCCAGAGCGGGTCCTTCATATCGATTATGGAAAGGAAAAGGGCACCGTTTTGAATTACTTTGGATAGTTTTTTCTTCAGAAGAAATTTTTATTTGAATTATTGCTTCCTGTAATGGCCTGGAAATTATATTGAACACCGCTGGCATCTGATATCCTCCCCTCGAATCCCCAACTCCAAATTAGGAGACGGAGCAGACTAAAATTCTATTTATTGTAACATGGATCCTCAGGGGCAATTTATCAAATTCACTCAGTGTCTCACACGGTAACGGACTGATGGCAGGAATGTTGCATGTAAGGAAACCAATTTATTATTTGGCTGTTGAAATTTAGCAAGTTAAAGAATTATCCATTTTTCCCTTTATGAAAATTATACTGGTAACTGGGTTGCCCCTGCGAGGCAAACACGGGTAGACTTGCACCGTGCAGTTCCATTGAGCCTCATTCCAGTGCCAGGGGCGAAGGCCGTTTAAAGGGAAGAGAGGATTATATATGACGGACGGCTGATCCGATTTAGCCAGGCTTACACTATTGTCCGAAGACACCATTAGCCCCAGTTGAGGCATCGATGCCCAAAGGCGGTTGTGGTAGCAGGGGTTGGGGGGATACGCTCCAAGACTGAAGTTTCGAGACTGAATTCGGGTGACATTTCTTTCAGCACCATGAAAACTTCAGACTGAAATTCACCGGGAGGACGGCAGAAGCCTAGTCCCTAGACATAGTGTTACCGTCTCCACTTGAGGATCAATTACCTGAAAGAACGGAACTTCCCCAAGGAGCCCGATGGAAGAAAACAATGGACAAGATGTTACTTTTTAAATCATTTATTGTAAATAAACAAACCAAAGTCAAAAAAATATATAATTAAATGCTAATTGTATTCAGTAGAAAGTATTAATTATAGTTAAAGTAGCTGAAACAACAATGATAAGTCTCACGCATTTCTCACCTCGCTCCTAACACATGTTTGCCACTGTGTCCAGTCCGAATGTCTCACACAACTCCATCTTGCTCCAGCAATGCTCAACTACTCTTCTTCACGCAGGGTCTGATTCTCAAATGGCCTCCAACAGCCACATGACTCCATCCCAGCTCCACGGATATGATTATCATCAACAAGGCCTACTTCTGTGGAGCATCTTTCACTCGGGTCACAACAGTCCTGATGGCTGAGGATTCATGCAGGCAATCTTACCTAACATTCCATAACACTCTAGTATACACTCTTTTCAGCTCTTGGTAAAAACAAAACAGCTCATCAGCGCGCCTGGGTGGCTCATAGCTTTTCACGGGTTATAGACACACAGCTTTAGCAAGAGCCCATGGACGTGGCCCTGTTCTGCTGAAAAGAAATTGAATATATAAATTTCATCTCCAAGTCTGTTTGTACTTCCCAATCAGTTTCCGTTCTCTTAACAATTACATGCACAAGCTCATTTCTCAGAAGTCTGATATCCACTTAGGAGACCCCACCGCCAGAAACATGGTTCTGGTCTCTGTTTCACCTAGGTGCAGTCGCAAAAATACTGCCTTGGAAACTATTTTATCAAAATAGAGTGCATGTTCGTTTATTAATTTAGGAATTTCAAAAAACAAAGGCAATATTATAAATCCGATACATGGATATAACGCTGAGTAGAAACGCACAGTAACATTACTCATAATATTCTGTGGAATGTATCTGAGTGTCCATGTTACCTACTTTCTCTCCCTTTTTCCCACAGCGAACGTGATGACAATCGTGATTCTCTCCAGAGGAAACTGCGGCCTTTCAAAATGTATTTCTTTCTATATGGTGTCCATGGCAACAGCCGATCTACTGGTCATGCTCAACAATGTTCTCGTGCATAAAATCCTGTGTGTGCATTTTCCTCAAATAATCATGTTCTATACACCCATTTGCAAGTTCATAATGTACTCAATTCATACCAACCTGTATTTATCGGTGTGGTTTACAGTCTCCTTCACATTTGACCGGTTTGTCTCCATATGTAGTCACAAGTTAAAGACAAGATATTGCACAGTGAAAACTGCGGCTAGAGTTCAAACGACAATCTGTGTCCTCTCGTTATTAGAAAACATGCCATAATGGTTTGCTTTTGAACCTAAGCGAACAGTTGACAATGTTCAGTGGGGGTTCCAACCGAGCCTGGAATTATATACATCTCCTTTTGGTGTAGTATTTACTTGGCTACAAAGTATTTTATTGATTTGGGTTTCTTTCTCTTTGAAATTGCTTCTTAATTTTTTGACAGTCAGACGGATTTTAATAGCCAGTCGAGCCCGTAAGGAGCTCCGGGGTCAAAGCAGCGAGAATCAGAGTGATCCGGAAATACAGAACCGAAGGAAATCGATTAGTTTACTGTTCACTGTATCAGTTAGTTTTGTACTGTTGTGGTTGACAGCAGTCGTTTGTTCCTTAGTCGATGGTGTGGTCATTCATGTACGCCCGGACTATACAACTCCTGCATACATCGCCACTCAAACCGGAACCATTCTCATGTATTTGAGTTCGTGCACAAACACGATTATTTATGCGGCCACACAAACTAAATTCAGGGAAGAGCTGAAAAAGATAGCGACATTTCCTTGGACACTAATTTTGATACTGATAAAAAATGCAACCTGAAACCAACTCTCCCAGTTCTAATTATAGTTAAGTTGTAGCCAACGTATCAGTTTTGAATGGTGGCCTTTCTGCTGTAATGACAAAGTATTTTTTTATTTAAAAGGGATCATAAAACATTGTTCCAATGTGTGTCATTTGCTAACTGTCTGCTGATCTTACACGGGGATTATAATAGGTTTTTGCTATATATCTTGCCACTCAGGTTACTTCATTAACATGATTCATAAGTGGAGTAAAACCTCTCTCTGTTGGCCCTATCTCCCTTGCAAGGCAGGTACTTCAATGAGAAGCGCCAGTTCAATGAACAACGACGGCCCTAACACTTCCAATGCCCGCAACAGTGAATTTAAGTTGTTGTTGCGCATCCCAAACACTGCGGGCGTCTAGTCACGTGCACAGGTGCTGAAATGGCTTCGGAAGTTTAAATTCCTGACTGGCTGATTTGTGCCCCCCTGGGCCCGGTGTAAGTGCCTCCCACAATCATATCAGTGTAAGAGGCTTGGGGGTCAGATATGCGGGAATTGCTTGCATATTTACGCTGCAAGTGTTAGGCAGGTTAAAACTTTGGTTTAACTCAGAGATTAACCAGCATAACTGAACTGCGCAGCACATTCAACACCCCAACTCGGCATCACCCGGCGACACCTGGATATTTCCCCAGCCCCGACAGCCTACCCGATCCGAATGCCCACCCGAAGCAATGGCCCAACCAAAATAATTACTCTCTCTTCGACCCAATTACCCCTTCCAACTCGACTATTCCTCACCCAACTAGCACACCTTTGCCTCGCGACCTGATTGCCCTTTCCCGAAATGATTACCTGCCACACGATGACATTCTCTTGCCCAGCTACTTCCCAACCTGACTACACAACCGACTCAACGGCCCACCTGATGCAAACCAACTACGCAGGATCGGAGTGCCCACCCATCCCAATTACCCACCTGCGTGACCCAACTGTTCACCCAAAATGATTACACACTTATGAGACCTGATTGGCCAAGCAACCTGATTACCCATCTCCATAACCTGACTGCTCACGTGACCTGTCTGTTTATCCTAGCCAGCTAACTACCCACCTCTGACCCGACACCCCACGCCCAGCCTGACTACCCACCCCAACCTGACAACCAATGACCCAACAGCCCAACTGACCTCAGTTCTCCCACGATCCGCTACCGACCTCCGACCCAACTACCAATGCTACATGACGTCTGAGTTACTGCTTCCCAATTGCTGATTTGACACCAGCTGGGAGGACAGGATATTCTAAACCAAGGTTGTCATTACCCTTCTGTACTTCTCTGT
Organism: Cetorhinus maximus; assembly: GCF_964194155.1. Classification (NCBI taxonomy): domain Eukaryota; kingdom Metazoa; phylum Chordata; class Chondrichthyes; order Lamniformes; family Cetorhinidae; genus Cetorhinus; species Cetorhinus maximus. The sequence continues at coordinate 378,617 of NC_135897.1, forward strand.
GATTTGGGTAAAACGGCCTGTGAGCTGAGAAGGGATTGCTCCTCTTTCAGAGGCGAAGGTCCAGTTTAAATCAGTGGATTTACGAGAACTAGTGGAATGTGTTAAAGATGATTGAAACTCAAGCTAGCGTCAGTTTCATGATCTTCTGTATTAGGGCTCAGTTACAGTTGAAGCTGTTGGGTTATCCTCTTGGCACCTGGACGCGACCATCCACTAAGCTCGACTGCACCATCGACCCGAACGGACAGCTCGTCCGACCGGACCATACCCCGGCATCCTGCTCACCATGCCCGAACTGTCCAGTCGATCCGAGTATACAACCGACCCGAATATACCCCTGACACGAATATAGCCCTGAACGAACTAACCCACAAACCGGACTACATCCCTAACCGTGCATCCCGACACCCAGCTGACCAGAGTGCACAACCAAACGCTGCCCACCCTAACCGAATTAACCAACCGATTCTACTCTCCACCCGACACAACTGCCCACACGAGCCAACTGCCCAATCGACCCAACTGTCAACCTGACCCAACTGCCCACCCGACCCAACTGCCCACCCGACCCAACTGCCCACCCGACCCAACTGCCCACCCGGCCCGGATGCCCACCAGACCCGACTATACCCCCGGCCTGACTGCCCAACACACCCGACTGCTCAGTCGACACGTCTATACTCCAGACCTGGCTGCTCACTCTCCCGGACTGCTCAGCCCACCCGTGTAAGCATTTCCATCCGACTACCTACACACACACTCAGCCAGTCACCCACTGATCCACTCACCTATTCAGTCACCAATCCACATCCATTCATTAGCAGTCTTGTGACGTATATAAACAAAACTGAATATGACAGATTGTGTCATAAAAGTAGATCCATGCCCTGTCTTCTGCCGCCTTTTTTTGACTCATTGGACTTGCCCTCGACAGTTCGTGTTCGCCCATTTTAGCTTCAGCTGGGATCATAAGTTCTGCCTGAAAATTGGTAGAGCCTTTGGGATTCAGAAAACTTCAGGGGCAGTAGTAATATGCACAAAATTGCAGCTGGCCAGAAGACCTGAGATATAAGGACATTCTTCATGAATTCCACAGCCTGAGTTCTCTGAACAAAGGGATTGTTTCTTCTGTTAGTTCTAAAATTCTTATGTATTCTCATCTGTGGTCGTTCGTTCCTGATCCTTCAAATCATGGAAGCAGTGTGCTGTATCCCTCCCTTCTTATGTTAAATCACCGGAGCAAAACTTAAACTATATCGATCACATATCAATTCAAACCCCAGTGAATGTCAAGAGAGTGATGTTAAACCAATTAATTAACACCGTTCTATAGGAGGTGGTTGTGACCTTGCATCTACTGACCAGAGAAGGATGGATTTTATAGGTGGCAGCTGGCGAAATGACAGGGACAGTGCAGGAGAGATTTCAGTCAAAGACGAGGAGACCCAGAAAATCTGGAATGGATAGCCAGAGAGCGGAGAAATGCCTCCTAACATATGGTGCAGGCTGGAAGACCTTCTTTATTAGAATTAATAAGATTGTCATGAAGTTTGTCCATGTTGTGTCATATTGTTATCTCCATATTTTGTGGTAACTGCCATCATTAGCCACTGAAATATCACTAGGCTATTAGGCGAGTACTGACCCTGCGGCAAAGATCAGTTTCAGGAAGAAGTGATATTAAAATTATTTAATGATATGCTATTGCACACTGATTCATAAACTTCAGGAAACTTTACTCTTTTGATAATGTGTGTAAATGAAATCATTTGTCATACATCATCATTTTAATTGACAACAATGAAACAGGATTTGAGCAAGGTTTATAGTTCGAGAATTGGTAGAATTTCAACTATATTGATCAAGGTTGAAACGACCACTTGGACAGCAAATTATTTCCATAATGGGTTTTGCCGAGGGGGGGGAAAGCAACTTGTTCAATAAGGGAAACTGTCAACATTGAATAAGGTTAAGTAAATGAAATTATCATTATCAGACATTGAATTTTAACAATAACAGAATTATGTACTGCAGAAGTAAGTGGAATGTGATGTAGAAGGAATAAGATCAATGTGCAAAAATGTGTTCGTAGTTTTTGAGTTGACATAAAAAAATGTAAGATGCGAATAGCAATCCCTGAAAGAAAGAAACATTGTGTGACCTGCAATTAGTTATTATACTGTATTTCAAATGTAATTATATGGAGCGGGTTCCCAAAAAGAACAATGATTTATTTCAATGTTCAAAAACCTGATTGAAACATTTACACTTCACTAGCGAAAAACTTATATTCTGAATGGGCTTCATTTATTACCTGCCATTATGCTTATTTAAGCGTCACTCTGCCATGTTCTCCTTCATATTGAGGTTCTCCAAAAGTCACACTTCACATGGCTGCGTGTCCCCAATGGAATCCAGTGTGAATACACCAAATGGATAAAAGCAAAAAACTGTGGATGCTGGAAATCCAAAAGAAAAACAGAAATACCTGGAAAAACTCAGCAGGTCTGACAGCTTCTACGGAGAGAAACACATTTAATGTTTCGAGTCTGTATGACACTTCAACAGAACTAAGGAAAAATAGAAGAGGTGAAATATCAGGGGGTTTAAGAAGGGGGGGCGGTGTGGGAAGGTGGGGAGGGGGGGTGGGGGGGAAGTAGAGGAGAATCGAGGGCCAGTGATAGGTGGAGGTAACCAAAATATGTCATAGACAAAAGGACAAAGATGTGTTGAAGGTGGTGATATTATCTAAGGAATGTGATACTAGATGACATTAAGGGTAGACAGCAGGACGAGCAAGGTAAGGATGGCCCTATTTGGTGGTGGGATGTGTGGAAGCGATCGAAATAGGCTTAAAGGTAGAAATATACAAATGGATGGAAACACATTTAAAAATAATGGAAATAGGTGGGAAAAGAAATCTATATAAATTATTGGAAAAATTTGGGGATCGGAAAAGGGGTGGGGATGGAATAGAGAGTCCATGATCTAAAATTGTTGAACTCAATATTCAGTCCGGATGGCTGTAAAGGGCCTAGTCAGGAGATGAAGTCCTGTTCCTCCAGTTTGCGTTGGGCTTCACTCCAACAATGCAGCAGGCCAAGGACGGACATGTAGGCAAGAGAGGAGGGTGGAGTGTTGAAATGGCAAGCAACAGGCACGTCTGGGTATTGCTTGCGGACAGACCGTAGGTGTTCCAGAAATCGGTCACCCAGTCAGCGTTTAGTCTCTCCAATGCAGAGGAAACGGCATCGGGAACAGTAAATGCAATAGTCTAAATTGAGGGAAGTGCAAGTGAAATGCTGCTTCACTTGAAAGGAGCTTTTAGGCCCTTGGACGGTGAGGAGATGGGAAGTAAAGGGGCAGGTGTTGCACCTTCCGCGGTTGCATCGGAAGTTCCCGTGGGAGGGGCTTGAGATGAAGGGGTGATGGAGGAGTGGGCCAAGGTGCCCCGGAGGGAACGTCCTCTGCGGAATGCCGCCAGGGGGGGGTGAACGGAAGATGTCTTTTGTGGTGGCATCATACTGGAGTTGGCAGAAATGGCGTTGGATGATCCTTTGAATGCGAAGGCTGGTGGTGTGATATGTGAAGACAAGGGGGACCATATCATGGCTCTGGGAGGGAGAGGAAGGCGTGCAGGCGGATGCGCGGGAGATGGTCCGGGCACCATTGATGGCCCTGTCAACCACGGTAGGATGAAAATCTCGGTTAAGGAAGAAGGAAGATATGTCAGAGGAACTGCTTTTGAATGTGGCATCATCAGAACTGTTGCGACGGAGGTGAAGGAACTGAGAGAACGGGATGGGTTCCTGACAGGAAGCGTAGTGTGAGGAGCCATAGTCGAGGTAGCTTTTGGAGTCGGTAGCTGTCCCAGCAGACCGATCGTGTCAGCCTGTCCCTTCCCCATGGAACTCACTACTTGCTTTATTTTATTCCATTCTCTTTCCCCTTGTCCAGTACTTCCCACTTACATCCGTGATTAATCTGGCACCCTACATCATATCAATAATTTCCAGTTCCCTGCCCCCGCCCGGCTCCTCTTCACCATGGACGTCCAATCCATCTACACCTCAATCCCCCACCGGGATCGTCTGGCGGCTCTCCGCTTCATCCTCGAACAGAGGCCCGAACAATCCCCATCCACCATTATTCTCCTCTGTCTGGCTGAAGTTGTTCTCTCACTGAACAATTTCTCCTTAAACTCCTCTCGCTTCCTCCAAATAAAAGATGTGGCTATATGTATCAGCTTGGGTCCCAGTTATGCCTGCCTCTGTATCAGGTATGTGCAACATTCCTTTTTCAAGTCCTAACTCCTGCTGCCTCCAAGAACTGTTTCTGCGGTACATCGATGATTGCTTTGGTGCTGCTTCATTCTCCCGTCTGGACATGGAATAATTATTAATTTTGCTTCCAATTCCTCCATCATTCAATTCCTCCATGCACTCCTCTATCATTTTCACGTGGTGCATCTCTGTCACTTCCCTTCCCTTCCTTGACGTCTCTGTTTCAATTTCTGGTGATCGAATTTCCACCAACATTAATTACAAGCCTAACGACTCCCACTGCTACTGCGACTACAGCTCCTCACAACCCACTTCCTCTGAGGACTCCATTCCATTCTCTCATTTCCTTTTCCTCCGTCGCATCTGCTCTGATGATTCCACTTTCAAAAACAGTTCCCCTGACAAGTTTTCCTTCTTCCTCAACGGAGGTTTTCCGCCCACGGTGGTTGACAGGGCCCTCAACCATGTCCAGCCCATCTCCCGTGCATTGGCCCGCAAAACCTCCTCTCCCTCCCAGAACCATGATAGGGTCACCCTTGTCCTCACTTATCACTGCACCAGCCTCCGCAACCAAAGGATCACCATCCGCCATGTCTGCCCACTCAAGCATGATGCCACCACCAAATACATCTTCCCTTTAACCCCTCTGGCAGCATTCCGCAGGGGTCATTCCCTCCGGGACACCCTGGTCCACTCCTGCATCACACCCTACTCCTTAACCCCCTCCCACGGCACCTTCCCATGCAACCGCAGAAGCTGCAACACCTGCCCCTTTATTTCCCCTCTCCTCACTGTCCCAGAGCCCAAACACTCCTTTCAATTGAAGCAGCATTTCCTTTGCAATTCCCTCAATTTAGTCTATTGCATTTGCTGATCCCAATGCGGTTTCCTCTACATTGAAGAGACCAAAAGTAGACCGGGTGACCGCATGGCAGAACACCTTCGGTCTGTCCGCAAGCATTACCCAGACCTCCCTGTAGCTTTCCATTTCGACACTCCACCCTGCTTTCATGCCCAGATGTCCGTCCTTGGTCTGCTGTATTGTTCCAGTGAAGCTCAACGGCACCTCATCTTCCGATTAGGCACTTTACAGCCTTCCGGTCTGAATATTGCGTTCAACAATTTTAGATCATGAACTATCCCTTCTATCCCCACCCCCTATCCGATCCCACCTTTTTACAATAATTTATATAGATTTTTATTTTCCCACCTATTTACATTATTTTTAAATGTATTTCCATCCATTGTTTTATCTCTACGTTTTAGATTATTTCGATCCCTTCCAGCCTCCCCACTCCCACTATGGCTGTCTTTACCTGCTTTTTACCCTTCATGTCGCCTATTATCACTTTCATTAGATAGCATGACCACCATCAACAATTTTTTGTCCCTTTGTCTATGATATCTTTTTGTTATCTCCACCTATAACTGGCCCTCTATCGAGCTCTACCTCTCCACCCCCCACCCCCTCCCAAACCAGCTTACATTTCATCTCTTTTCTATTTTTCCTTAGTTCTGTTGAAGAGTCATACGGAAACGACACTTTAACTGTGTTCCTCGCTGCAGATGCTGTCAGATCTGCTGAGATTTCCAGGTATTTTTGTTTTTTCTTACACTAAATAGATGCTTGTCAACGTCACAACATGCATCGTATGCAGCTGATGCAGCATAAGTGAACGCCTGGCCTGATATTGCCTCGACTGCACAGATTGCATAATGTCATCCAGCTCCGACCTTCATGCTGCTAACTGTCACGTCATGTTTATGTCAGCTCCAGACTTCGCTAGTGCATTGTTACCCTGCTATATTTCACTGTCTACTCTCCAGAAACTGATTATCAGACAAAGCCCAACTGCCCAGGACGTAACTGGCACTCAGCCCCATTCACACAACACTCGTGCTCATTTTGAGTTTACCCTTTCTCTAACAATGTTTCCATTTTACTACTTTTATTAATGAAATCAAATCCATAGTTTGCCTTGCCCCTGCCATCGTCTGTGATCTCGTCCTTCTCTACAATCTTCTGAGAATTCAGTGTTCCTCATTTTCTAGCATTTTTTTTTCATTCCCTAATTACTTCACTACACATTGTTGGGTTTGCCTTCAATTCTCTAGGATCTGCACTCTGGAACCCTCTCCCAAAATCTAGATCTCCTCTTTTAAAACCGTCAGTAAAACCAACATCTGCTCACTTGTCCAAATGCTTTAATTATATCCCTCAGTATCGTTATTTTTCTGAATATATTCTTGCTAAGCCCCGCGACGCTTTTAAAAAAAAAAGTGTCACGTCAATGACCGCTGTTATTTGCTAAAATGAACAATCAATTCGCTTCAGTCCGGCTTCAAACATGTCTGAATGGTTCTGCCCATTTAAAGTAAATTCAATTATTGAATATTGTTGAATACTGGTTCCATTCGTGATAATGAACCTCTGATCATCACAGTTTATGGTTTCAGCACTGGAAATGAATCCAAACTTGATTCACAGCATATTCATTGGCAATGAGCACTGGGGCAGTGACTGTTCTAAACTAATGGGCCTTAACTGTTCCCTGCAGAGTTCACCATAGCAGGCCAGGTCCAGTCTGTGCTGGAGATATAACCGAAAGTGGCGATTTTATGTTAATACATTCAAGAGATGTGGGTGTCGCTGGCTGGACCAGCGTACATTATCAATCCTGAGTGGCCTTGAAAAACTCGTGGTGAGCTGCGGCTTTGAACTACTGCACTCCATGTGGTGTAGGTACACCCACAGTGCTGTTAGGAAGGAATTTCCAGGTTTTGACCCAGCGACAGTGAAATAATGGTGGTATATCTCCAAGTCAAGATGGTGCGTGACTTGGAGAGGAACTTCCAGGAGGGTGTGCTCCCATCTATCTGCTGCCCTTGTCCCTCTAGATGGCAGTAGTCGCGGGTTTTGGAGGTGCCTTGTTGAATTCCTACAGTGAATAATGGAGATGGTACACACTGCTGCTACCGTGCATCGGTGGTGGACGGAAGGAACGCTTTTGGATGTGGTGTCGAGCAATCAGGTTGATCTGTCCTGGACAATGTCACAATTCTTGAGTGTTTCTGTAGCTGCCCTCATCCAGGCTAGTGTGGAGAATTCCATCACAATCCTGACTTGTGCATTGTAGATGGTGGGCAGGCTTTGGAGAATCAGGAGGTGAGTTATTCGTAGCATGACGCCTAGCCCCAGACATGCTCTTGTAGTCAGAGTATTTATATGGCTTGTCCAGTTCAGTTTCTGGTCAATGGTAACCCCCAGGATATTGATAGTGGGTATTTCAGTGATAGTAATGCCATTGAACATCAAAGGGTGATGGTTGTATTCTCTCGTATTGCAGATGGTCATTGCCTGTCACTTGTGTGACGGGAAAGTTACTTGCCATTTGTCAGCGGAAGTCTAGTTATTGGTCAATTCTTATTGCATTTGTGCATAGACTGATTCAGCATATAAGCAGTATAGAATGGTGCAGAGCATTGTTTATTCTTCAGTGAACATCCCCACTTTTGTCCTTATGATGGAAGGAAGGTCATTGATGAAGCAGCTGAAGGTGGTGGGGCCGAGGACACCGAAAGGGTTTTTGAAAGCCATAAAATTAAAATGTCGAAGCGGTTATCATTCCCGTTACCCGCCAAATCCATTCGGATATACTCAAAGGGTCGCGTGATATTTAGGCAAATGCTAAACTTTCTCTTCATAGATAATTTTGATCTGATTGTTCTTCTTCATATTCGCACATGAATCGCTTCATCCCGGCTTGAAGATAGTCACTTATTTCTGGATAAAGTTAATACCTTACCTAGCTGAAGTGGATAGAGGTACTGCTGAAATTCAAAATGAGGATTATCTGTTTGATAAACAGGTGCTTCCCCCAACTAAGCCACGGTGACAAATTGCAAGCAGGTATTCCAATCCAATGTTGTGAATTGTATATGAGTTTGTTACAGCAATATCATGGTAAAAAGAGAGGGAGAGACACATTAACTCATTTTAACGTTCTACAATCCAGTTTATATCTAGAGAATGCTGGAAATGCTCAACACGTCAGGCAACATTTGCGCAAAGAGAAGGAGGTCTAAATTTTCAGGTCGATGACCAATTTTTTACACTGCACTGTTGTAAAGAAGGCTAGACACGGAAACAGCAGGAATTCCCAAAATAACCTTCACCTCCCCTCTATCTAGTTGCGACAGCTGCTCTTCATTCAGCTCGACATGTCAGGAATCAATGGAAGGTGCACACACTATGTTTATTGTTTACATGTTGCTCCTGTTATCATTCACATTAAGTGTCGCTTTCCGGAACGCGGTTTTCATTCAATGACTTCAGACTCTGCACTCCCCCCAGGCGGGAAAGAACCCACTGCCAAATATAAGGTGGTGCCTAGTCAGTCCCACAGGAAACCTGACGAACAGCATCAGTCAGAATGGACCAGATCAATTGATGCTGAAGGAACATTGAGGAGAGGGGATAAGCTGCCACTGAAATGACCATAAGTCCCAGAGGCGGCAATGGGATTGGAGGTGACAGAACACGAGAATATACATAACTATTTCCTTTAATTTTGTTTAGCATTATTGAGATTTGGGGTAATGCTTTACTGAATTTGCGGTATTCACTTTATGAAGACACGCTACAAAACGGAGACAACGGAGATAAACAAATTAGATAACGCACCTGTATCTGTTCATGACATTTTAATCATTTGCGTTTCTGGGTCCCTGAAGCCTCACGCTCTCTCTCTTGTGCTGAAAGTAAAGTGCCTTTACTGGAGCACGGGACAGTGTTAGACATTCAAATTTTTGTTTCTGCAGAAGGTATTTGTTGTCCCTCTTATGGTCCAAACACATTATCTTCCCCTCGCCAGAGAATGAAGGACAGAAAGCAAAACATTCCGGAGAGGATGAGGAAGGGGCTCGTCCCTCTGCTGCGAGATCGGGAGGGTCAGTGGGTCAGAGCCTGACATTTCGCCCTCGGGTAGCTGGGGTCAAATCCAGCCCCAGATAGGGGGGTGAGGGCCACTGCTGTATTTAATCTTAGACCATGTCTAAACCAAGGCCCCAAGTCCTGGGGACATTAGGAATCCAATGTTGAAAGGTAAATAAAATAAACTTGAAATACTGTCGAGCCTTTCACAGCCTCAGGACATCCAGAAGATGTTTATCATAATTGAAGTTCTTATTGAAGTTCAATCACTGCAGTAAAGATGGAAATCCAGGAGAAATTCTGCACCCAGAAATTTCCCACAAGCATCAATGTAATAATGACTTGGTTATATGTTTTATTGACGTTGCTTCAGTGATTAATATTGGCCATTTTATTAGGTAATGCTCCTCTGCTCTTCATCCCTCCGGTCTAGCCAATGCAAAGCCTACATGACATGTCTCTGAAGTTGGTACTTGAGCACGTAACCTTTGTGACTGAGAAGTGAGAGTGCCGGCAGCTACGGCTGATATGAAGAGCAGCCTGTGACTAACATCCACCAAAATTCGAACACAACTCTCGTCTCTTGGCGGATCATTGCATTTTCGCCTAGTAAATGTGATTTTACGAGTGCAAAATGTCAGGGCTATTTCGTGACCCTTCCTGCCTTCGTAAATTTCACAACCTCGAAAACTCTGAAGTCCACATCTAAATGCATTGTCACCTTGAACCATTACCACTGCAGTCCCTCCTTCTGCTTACTGAAGTGCATTTTCTCCTGTTCCGGCAAATTTGAGTTTAAACTTCTCACTTTTGTGCTCAACTGCATCCAAGTCCTTCCGTATCTCTATCATCAATCCATTCTGAAAATTCTCATCATCCATTTCTAATTCCTTCATTACCCTCATTCCTCCCATTCTCTCTCACCTACTCCAGTCCTATTATTCTCATCCTTAAATTTAATTTACTGTACATGTAATCTCCCCAAGTTCAACAGCCTTCTGCGCACGTGCTGCTCTGGTCTCTTGTACATCCCTGATTTACAGCATTGCAGCATTTCTGACTGAGCCCCATGGCCCGTGCACGAAAGCCTGGATTCCTCTTCCTAACTCTACCCGCGTATGCGCCTCTTTCCTCCTTTAGTACACGCCTTAAATCGTACCTTATTCACCTAGCTTGCAGTTAGCTATCCTAATATCTCCTTCTGAAGCTCGGTGTGAGCTAGTTCTAACAATACAGAAGCAGAATATGTTTTTAAAATGTGTGGCAGTTGTGATGGTTCATGTTCAAAGAGAAGTAAGTGTGCTCATACAAGGAACGCAGAACGTTATCGTGCAAGCACGGCAAAAAATTCGGAAAGCAAATGGCATGTGAACGTTTATTACAAGTGAATTGGAGGATAATATTTTTTAAAAATCACTTGCTTCAGCTGGACGGGGCTTCGTTGAGACAATACCTGGAATATTATGTGCAGTTTAAGTCACTATTTTAGGGAGAATATGCTTGCTTTGGGAGCAGCAAAGCGTAAATTCACGAGACTGGCCCCCGGAAGTGACGGTTGTCCTATGATGAAAGGTTAAGTGAATTGGGTCATATACCCTGGATTTAAGATTGCATTGAAACATTCAAGGAGGACTTTGACATGGTAGTTGTTGAGATGTTATTTCTCTTCTCTAGGGATTCGACAAGGGGGTTACAATCTTGGGATAAAAGGCAAATTGTTTGAGAATTATTTCTGGTGCATTTTTGCCCCAGAAACTTGCCCGCTTTGAAATACTTAAGGCCGATATCGGCCGAATTTGGTCTGTCGGGTAACGAAAGGAAATGGGGAGCGAGCGGGAAAGCAAAGTTCAAGCCGAAGATCAGCCATGATCATGTTGACTGACGGAGCAGTCTCGATGGGCTGTTTGGTCTTCTGCACCTATTGCATGTGTCATTATGTTCTTACCTTGAAATTCCCGTTTCGGTTACATTCACATTCTCGCAGTTATGAATGCCTTACTGTCAAACGTCACAGTTCTCTACCCCGTATATGTCATGTGGTTCACGATATTTTAAATTATGCTTTTGAATCCCGAATGCAGCTTTATATCCATATGGTGAACTGCTGTGGCCCCAGCATCGGTGTTTGTGACAAAAAAACAAAACCTTGTGCCAGAGAGTCACCACTGTCGATAATTTTGTTTTCTTTTGACGGTAACTTCATAACCTCTCACCTGAATGAGCATTTTGTGCTTTAAGCCAGGAGTATATTAATCTTTCTGTTTTGAAATGTGCTTTTAAACCCAAATGGAGAGAATGCGCGTACGCGCCTATGTGTGTGTGTTTGTGTGTTTGTGTGTGTGTTTGTATGTGTATGTGTGTGAGGGAGAGATAGAGAGAGAGAGAGGAACATGATATTGCGGAGTGTGGGCGGTGGGTAGGGGACGGGTGTTATGGTTGCCCACGTGAAAGAGAGAGAAAGTGTGTTTCTGAGGTATTATTTAAGGGATGGTGTGATTACGTGTGTGTTTCTGAGAGAGTGCCAGAGAGCGTTTGTGAGAGGGGATGTTAGTGAGAGCGTAAGTATGAAAGAAACAGTTTATAGGAGTTTACTAGAGTGTGCGCAAAAGAGACAGTAGAGTAGAATTTGATATACAGAGGTGAGCGTGAGAGACACAATGTCATTGAGTTTGTCAGGCCACAAATAGTCTGCAGAAATATAGGCAGACTAAGTGAGTGGGCAACAAGATGTTGTTATGTGGGGAAGTGAAAAGTATCTCAATTTGGTCATACGGGTCGAAAAGCAGTTTTATTAATGCGTGGAACGACTAAATTTTTATTCTCAAAGAGACTTGGGTGTACTCGTTGAATGACACAAAAAGTTAGCTGGCAGGTATAGCAAGCAATTAGGAAGGCAACTGGAATGTTGAACATTATGGCAAGAGATTGGAGAACAGGAATTAAAAAATCTTGCTATAATTGCACAGATTTTCGGTGAAAAAACACCTCGAAGAATGTGTGTAGTTTTGGAGCCCACACACACGAAAGGATATGCTTGTAATGTAGGCGGTACAGCGAAGGTTCACTAAATTGGCACATGGGTTGAAGGGGATGTCCTACGGCGAGAGACTGAGTAATTTGGCTCTATATTTTCCGAAGTTTCAATGAATGAGTGGTGATCTCATTGAAACAAACAAAACTCTGAAGAGGCTGGATAGGGCAGAGACTGAGAAATGCTTATTCTCCTAACTGACGATTGTAAAACACGGGGGCTGAAGGGGGCTGTGGAGCTGGGGCGGGAGTTGCGGTGTTTTGGCGGGCACAGACTCAGGATAAGAGACCCAAAAATTTGGGACTGCAGTGAGGACAAATTACTACACCAAATAGTTGTGAATCTTTGGAATTATCTACCCAACAGGGATAATGCAAAGTTTTGCATTAGTGCACAAATCATTGGATTTTTTCCTGTGTTAGGGGCTGTATAACGAATTGAAAACCTTTTTTTTAAAAGAGCGTCCGAGCACCTACATGATTAAAAAAAAAAATCAGCTCTAATGGGACAAATAATTTGAATTCGTTCCGACCTGAGGCATCTTTTAACAATGGTCACATATACAATTAGCTTATTGACCTCCTCCTGTGTTGAATAAATGGTGGTTATCTCACAACCGGCTCAATTAATTCACCTCGTTGTGCATCATTTCATCTGTAGAGTTATTCTTAGCTGTTAGTGTCGTCTGCTGTTGAAACAATTGGAGTGCAACTTAACTGCTCTATTAAACCAATAATTTATTTTGAAATTAATTTGAATGTGAAATTTTCTAGGAATGGAGATCATGCTTCCCCAGCTCAGTGAACATAACTGGCGGAGAGCATTTTTACTGTCTACATTTTCCATTAGTAATTTCTGGTTGTATTGTTGAAATTTTTAAACTTGAGTTGATTTTGTTTATGAATTTTGCTGTCGCCCTGTTTATGACTGTGCAGTTATTGTGAGCCATTTTGTTGCGGAATCCCCCTCGCGTGTTTTCCACACTGATCATGGTGCCAGTGTTTGGACAGTGGAATCCCGCTCTCCTGCGTGCTCTTTTAGATTGATTGATATCATTCGTGTTTTTTGTTTTTGTATTTGGGGAATGAAAGCGTCCGAATGAAGGGTTATCGAGCTGAAACCAATTCCTCTATCATTCTAGAAATGACGACCGACGTACATTATAGTTCTCACATTTTCTACATTTCATTAAACAAACTCTAGAGTTCGGAATGATCAGCCATGATATGATTGAAATACATAACATGTTATGGACGTGACACTTTGGAAATTTAAGTAAAATACTGAGTATGCTGGAGGGCAAATATGAAAACAAAAAGTGCGAGAACAACTCAGCTGGCTTGGAGTGGGAAACAAAGTTAATTCTTCGAATTAAATACGACTCTCATTTTTAAATGTTGTAAGTATGTTTCCTAAGGCTCGGGATTCTAGCACTATTACAAATGTTCACTTTTCCCTTCCGAAGATCCAGCCTCAGAATTTCCTCAAAGTTAGATCTGATAATGGCTGCTTGAATGGCTCACGTCCCAGGATTTTAAATTCGTCTCTCGTGACCCGTTGCATTTGACTTCGAAATCCTTACGCCAGCGTTTAATTACTGTTTTAATTTCAGATCTTTTCTAGACGGCTGTATTCACTGAGCTAGCGCTGCTGCCCCAGGGTTTGTGCGAACTGTGGCCTCCTGGCTGCACCCACCTGTACATTTAAGGCATCCAGAGGTTCTTCAGAATACAAACTCCTTCCTGGTTAAGCGAGTGACATTAATTGCTCTCCAGGCTTCTGCCGAGCTCTCACCGCCTGGGCGGAAAATGCTGGAAAATTCAGCAGGTTTAGCAGCATCTGTGGAGAGTGAAACAGAGTTAAAGGATCCGTGGAACGAGGTAGGACTCCTGTCCAAAACAGTGTGCACGGAAGCGAAGGCGGCACAAGATGAGTTCAGCATGGTGCCGAGCCCGAAATTCATTGAGGTGAGGGCGTAAGGGTATGAAACTGACTACATTGCTGAGGACAGAACGTTCAGCATCAGAGAGAGAGGAAGGTCAGAGTGCATGGTGAATACACAGAAACGGCTGAATCTATTCACCATACCATCTGACCTTCCCTTCTCTCCTCATCTCCGTCTTAAATGGGCAGCACCCTATTTTTAAACTGTAATATATTCTTCCAGATTTCCCCACAAGAGGAAACATGCTCTCTAGATCCGCCCTGTCAAGACCCCTCAGGTCCTAATATCTTCCAATCAAGTTGTGAAGGCTACAGACATTTGCCGGGGGAAATGGGACTTACCAGACCGCTCAATGCAGAATCAGCATGGACCCTATGGGCTGAGTTGTCTTTTCTTGTGCCTTAAATGGTTTTGTGGTTCAATATCTGTTACATCCACCAGCTCTTACAACATTCCCTCCCACATCCTTTAAACCTGCATCTGCCTAATATCCTTCCTGACTTTTTAGTTCCCCCATGAACATTTTTACCCAAAACGAAACGCCCAGGGAGGGGTTAGAATTCTGGACCCGCAGATTAAAAGTCTGAGGCCCTTTTGGCGAAGATAAAATGTCTTCAGGTGGTCTCCCCCACCACCGCCCCCCCCACCCCCCACTCCATAGCCGCCTTCACGCTTCAACAAGAGGCACCACAAGCATTAATTTCCTTCTTCTTGATCCTCTACAGAGCATTTCCCTCATGGACAGACCGGCAGCCTCCATTTGGCTTCAATTCACAAACCTTCTAACTTGCATCTTACCAGTGGCGCGTGTTGTGACAAATGTTGCTACCCAAAAATCCGCACTGGGCCTTCAAAGCTTTGTTGGTTGTGTTGTGGTAGCTTTGAAAAGGAGGCCCAGGTACAGGTCACGATCGTTTATTTGAGCAATTGCAAAGAAAGAACGATCTCAAGGCAGCTTGAGATAGCACTCTGCAGAACTATAAGCATACAGATTATTTCATACACTACTGATCACGTGCAAAAACAATGTTCAAATTTCAATCTCATCAGCATATAGGTTACATCATTTAAAAAAAAAACAATCTCTGGTAACGGGTACATGCATCCGATGTCCCTATTTTCATATTTTCACCCAGGAAGAGACATTCCCTCCTCCCTAAACTAGAACGATCTGATCTTTCCCGATCTGCTTTTACCTGGCTCAATCTTAGTTCTTTTCCAACCTAAGTCTGATTCCTAGGGCACCTAATCTATCTCATTTGCATCCCTCTATGCCCAGTCTGGCTCCCTGGACCTTGCTGATGATCACAGGCCCTCTAGGTATAGAAGGTGCATGTGGTGCTTTTTAACTATTTATGCACTTGCAAACACTGGCTGCTTGGAGCTTCGCATAGTGCCATTCCCTTACAATAATTTCTTACCTTAACCCTATATTCCCCCCGAAACTTTCCCCCCCTTTTGACCTTCGCCTAGTTCAAGGTAGCAAATAACAGTGTTGTTGCCGCCCTTTTACGTACCGCCACCCATTGATACTGGCCAGGCATCCAGCTTTCGCACATAAAACGCTACCAGTCAGATGCACAGTATCTGGCCAGTATCATCTGGCCCTTCATTTCAGGCCTCGGACTTGCTAAACCCCTTTTCCATCTGCTAAAACTCTCCCAGGTATTTTGCGACCTTCGGTTATGATGAATCAAGCATGATAAATGAATAACTAGCATCAGCTGAATCACAACCAGGAGATAATCCAAATCCATGGGTGTATTTGTACATTTGAGGTCCAATTCCACAGATCCTCCCACCATGTGGAGGAATCTATTTGTTCGATATCCTCTTTCAAGGTTCTAAGCTGTTGCTGTAGTTTATAATAATTCTACACACCTGCTGAGCCTTTCTCCGAATGACAGTTGGGTGCTCTGGTCATAAGGGAATTTCATAGGAGAACTTATTCAAATACTGTATCAGGTTATCCTAAAGGCCTTCCGTGACCAGAATAGTAGCCGCTCCTCTCTTTCATATTTCAGCAAGTTCCACCTTCCCCACCCTTGCCGGAATCAGTGGATGTAGGCACACTGAATCATTGTGTATGGGGCGAATGCAGTTTCTCCCATACTGAACCTTTTGCTGCCACGTGTTAATACAATATCTCTCATTCCCCATATATGCAATATGAGTCAGTTCTTTTGCAGCCCCTATAGTTTCCATTGCACAATTTGCTGCAACTAGAAACCTACACTTAGCTTCTTCTGTCTCATATTTTGGATGTGTGCATACTACTGTGGTCGTCACTATACTACACCCTTCTGTTGTGGTGTAAACTACATTCCTTTCTAAGTCTACTGCATGTGACGGAACGTGATGGTACATAATATAATAATAACCCCCCCACCCCACCCCCACCCCCGCTCCTCCAGATCACCCCAATGTTTTCAACTCGATATTATGTTCTGCCTTCTGTTCGTATAGGCATAACAGGTATGCCTATTAGCATATTATTATTCACTGTACATTCAACATTCCTTCTATACACACATGTTAAACCTATGAGCTGGCAACCAGTCAAGTCATGATTCTTGTGTCGTGAAAGATTATATAAATGTTCAATGGTTATCCATAAATAATCTACCCCTTCATTGATCTGCCTTATATTCTCTCAGGGTTGTTCCAGTGCCCAAGATCCATAGATGCTGCAAGCATCAGTTCTGCTTGCTTCATCGGAAATATTTTTTCCTATCCCGATCAGTTTGTTGATAGTCCTGCATGGCCTTCCAGCATGGTTTCCAGGTTTTCCTCTCCCTCCCAGAAACATGATAGGGTCCCCTGTGTCCTCACTTATCACCACACCAGCCTCCGCATTCAAATAATCCTCCTCCACCATTTCCGCCAACTCAAGCATGATACTACCACCAAACACATCTTCCCTTCACCCCCCCTGGCGGCATTCCACAGGGATCGTTTCCTCCGGGGCACCATGGCACACTCCTCCATCACCCCCTACACCTCAACCTCCTCCCACGCCACCTTCCCATGCAACTGCAGAAGATGCAACACCTGCCCCTTTACTTCCCCTCTCCTCACTGACCAAGGGCCCAAACAATCCTTTCAATTGAAGCAGCATTTCACTTGCAGTTCCTTCAATTTAGTCTCGTGCATTCGCTGCTCCCAATGCGGTTTCCTCTACATTGGAGAGACCAAACGCAGACTGGGTTACCGCTTTGCGGAAAACCTTCGGTCTGTCAGCAAGCATGACCCAGACCTCCCTGTCGCTTGCGATTTCAACATTCCACCCTACTCTCATGCCCACATGCCCGTGCCTTCGCCTGCTGCATTGTTCCAGTTAAGCTGAACGCTAACTCGAGGAACAGCACCTCATCTTCCGACTAGGCACTTTACAGCCTTCTGGACTGAATAGTAAGTTTAACAATTTTAGATCATGTACTCTCTCTTCCATTCCCAACCCATTTCCGATCCCCCTTTTTTCCAATAATTTGTATAGATTTTTATTTTCCCACCTATTTGCATTATTTTAAAATATATTTCCATCCATTTTTTTTATGCCTGCCTTTTAGCCTATTTCGATCTCTTTCCCCCACCGCGCCCCCACTAGAGCTGTCTGTACCTTGCTCGTCCTGCTTTCTATCCTTAATGTCACAGATTAGCTCATTCCTTAGTAAATATCAGCACCATCAACACCTCTTTGTCCTTTTTTCTACGACATATTTTGGCTATCTCCTCTATCACTGGCCCTCTATCCAGCTCTTCTGGCCCCACCCTCCTTAAACCAGCTCATATTTCAGCTCTCTTCTATTTTTCCTTAGTTTTTTTTAAGGGTCATATGGACTCGAAAGGTTAACTGTGTTCCTCTCCGCAGATGCTGTCAGAGCTGATGAGTTTTTTCAAGTATTTTTATTTTTATTTGAAATAACAGTGTCATGTCTGGTCTGTATTTAATTGGCTGTTGTCAATTCCCTGTTCCGGTTGTAAAATTTCCTTAAGCTTGGAGTTCAAGGACTGGACCTTATGGTCAACAGTTGCCAGGTCAATTAAATTAAGCATAGATGACCTTGCAAGTGTCATATCCCTGAATCCTCCAAGCCCGATTTGAAGCAAACGCTTGCCACAATTCAAAATCATTTGTTCTTCTACTGTTATATTGAGCCTTCTCTGTTGTGTCTCGCATTCGGCACTATAACAAATTCCTCCCAGCGGTGCGAACGAGCCGTGATCACTCCCGATCTTTTTTCCAGTATCGCCCTGCCCATGAACGTTGAAAACATTGTGTGAACTTAAGCAGACAACCGTCCCAGTCGTCACCGGTCGATTGTTGATGTTAGTTCTGTGGATAAAATCAATTTATAGAACGCTTCACTTGTGACCAGTGCATCCAGCGCATCGTTTCCCTAAAACCCATGCACGCGCATGTAGCACTGGTCAAGATTACCTCATATGGTCCCACCCACTTGGGTGCAACACCCAGCTCGTTCTGGTTTATCATAGCTATCACATTGTCCTCACCTTGGGTGGGTGGGGGGGTGGGTCTGTTGTTGCATTTCGGGTTTATCTGTTTCCATGCCGTTAATGATCTGTCAATGCCTGATTTCCTTCCTTAACTCATGCAATTGCTAACTCATTTCCCTGACATAGTACTGCACCCTTCCTTTTAGTTGTCCTACATCTCCCCCTCCTACTATGATTCTCCTGGGTAACTGATGTGCTGTTCTTGTCATTAGTTCAAAAGGGGTGAAATATTTGGTTCTGTTTGGGGTGGCCTTAAGGCACATCAGAATATTGGGCAAGACAGAAGTCCAGCTCTTCCCTGTCTCTTGAATTGCTTTGGCTATTGATTTTTTAAAAAGTTCTGTTTACCCTTACCACTATCCCCGAGCTCTGCTGGTGGTAGGTAATATGGAATTTCCATTTAACCACCGTAAATTTACACGTTGATTTAATGACTCTTCTTGTGAAATGACTTCTCTGATCTGAATCCATCTGAGAATACACCGCCCACTCCTTCCAGTCTACTATCTCCTGCTGCTGTCCCATGTCGGGCCTCAATTCCTTAAGATATCTACACAACTCTACAATACATCTTCTTATCCTATCTTACGATGGCTCAATATCTTCACTTCCTATAGCGGTTCTCCCTGGGAGCCACTGAACTCTGCCTGCCATCAGTGCGTTAATCCTGTGGCCTTAGGTTTTGTAGCTCGCAGGCACATTAATACAGTCAGTAATGCACCTAATTTGCCTTTTTGCTGCTTTCCCTTCAAATGCATCCACTTTGTGGTGATTTGTTGTTAAGTATTATTTCTCCTTACCCATCAAATACCTCAACTATAGATTCCACACACTTTTACTTGTACATTTTTTCCCCCCTGGCCATGATCATCCTACGATTCTCTTGAGTTCAGTTTATCTATTTTCTCGGTCGTTTAAAATGTTTCCTTACTATTTATGCCATATTAACTATTCCGTGTCAATGGTCATCTCTGTCTCCAGATCTTTGCTTATCTCCCACTGTGTGATTACAATGTCTCAGTTAATATCCAGGTTATCAAATTATGTTCCCTTGAAGCAGTTTGTACATTAGATCCTCTTTTCCTAACTCTTTCTCTTACATTCTTCATTCCATTTTACACACGTAAAGGCTAAAATCTTATCTTGTTTAGGTTGCATGGAGAGTCTCTACAACCCAATAAAGTATTCTCATAACAGTTTTGAAACAGAAATCAGTTATTGACATTCTTTGCTTCCTTAACTTCTTCTCAAACAACATCTTATTGTCTCACGAGTAAACCTACTATTTTATCAGAATTTCCATAAATTAATTTACACTGCCAAAATTGAATTTCCGCCAAGCTTGATCAAGGTCTTTAGCTTAACTTCATGGTTTGCAAACAGACTTAAAAATGCAAAAGCAAGCAACATTTGAAATAGTGGAAATTGTTGTCAAAAACCCTATAAAATGAAAATTCCCTTTCGAGAACTTTATCACGAACCAAACCTCAGAACTTTAAACTTCATAAGAAATCTAATTTAAACTATCAAAATTAAAACTATCTCTTCCTCACGTGTATTAATTTGTACACACATTAGAGGTCCCGTATGCTTATCGACACATTCTTCCTCAAAGATAGAATCCTAGTGATTCAAAATAAACCTTCGAAATTACACTGCTCTTTACATCTCAAGTTTTGTCCTACATTCAAATAAGAGTGCTGTTGGACGCAGATTTCCTTTCACATTTTATTAATCTCTTCAAAATAAACCACTTTTTATCCATTGAAACCACTTAGTCCATCCGTTTGCGCCTTTCGTTTTCCAATAATCCTTTGAACTTCAGGTAATTTTTTCCCTCAGAATTTTAGAATGGAAACTCTTATCAGCCAATATAAGTTGTATGTAACACTCCCAATCAGCATGGAAGCTGGAGATACTAGTCTACAAAGGGGTGGAACAAAGGTTGGTAAATCAAACCCTGCTTTAGCTTTAAAATACATTCTAATTGTGGTTTTTTCCAGACACCTCAACTCAAACCTTATACTCAAATCTTTGGAATGTTTTATTCTGCTTTTCCTTTAATCTATCATTTGGCTTTCGACTCTGAACTGCTAAACTACACACACAATTGACAACTTACGGAGGAAAACACGTTAAAACTCACGTTCAAATGCTTCCTTGCACACAAACAAATACATATAAAGGTACGTTTTTATATTCCTATAACATGAACTTAACGACTTAAAATAATCTAACCGAAATTTCAAGTGGCAGTGGGGGAATTAAGTCATTTTAGTATCTCCACGTTTAGCGACAATCAAACTGACTGAAGATCAATTTCCTCTGCTCCTGCCTATCACTGCTCAGTAACCCCCGCAATGCCACCTCTGCTCTCTCTCTCTCACTCTCTCTCCCTCCCTCTCGTCGGCACAAACAGCGCTTGTGACTTACATCAAATATTTTTATTAAGTTACAGAAAATTCATTAGGGAACCTTTCGGTTCCCAATCATCCTTCCACATTTGCTTGATTAATTTAGACCGTTGCTCAGCAATGGGCCTGGTCATGGAGTCCGCGGCACCCAGTCGAGTTCCAAAACACTTGCCTGTTTTCCTGATGACATTCTATTCTTCAATTACGTCTTTCTCTATTTAGTTAGTTCGTACGGTTCTGACAACTTAGTTCCTTGAAGCATGTGCTTTCTGCTTATTTCCCGAGGGTTCTAGCCTCTCTGCGCGGCTTCAGCTGTGGTTTATTTCACACCGTAACCCGCCAGCAAGGCTGTGCCTCCTTTTTTCTCTACTCAAGGGTCTGACCTCCCGCTACGGTTCGGCTAAGGATGTATTTCCAACCCTAACCATCTTCCTCCCTTTTTCGCTGGTGGCATGGCCTCTCTGCGCGGCTTTGGCAATGCTAGCCCGCCTGCACTGCTCTGCCTCCCACCCTGGTGTCTCCTGTCCTGAGCCCTCCTCCCGCTTCTTTTTATAATCGACCGGACTGACCTCGGGTCGGCTTACTGTACTTACTACGGGTGGAAAATAAGATAGACACACCCGGTTTGCAGAGACGTCCCCAGGATCCGATCCGAGTATTCTGCCGTCTGCCCCAGGCTGTTCTGTTATCTTTGGGAAATGAATCACATGAGGCTCCGGTACAGGTGACGATCGTCTATTCGAGCAATTGCAAGGAGAGAAACATCTCAAGGCAATTTCAGATAGCACTCTGCAAAACTTCAAGCATCCAGGTTATTTTATACACTACTGATCACGTGCAAGAACAATGTTCAAATTCCAACTTGCATATAGGTTATATCATTATGCAGATAATCTCTGGTAACAGGTACATGCAACACATGTCCCTATTTTCACCGAGGCAGAGACATTCCCTCCT
The DNA here is from genome assembly GCF_964194155.1 of Cetorhinus maximus. Classification (NCBI taxonomy): domain Eukaryota; kingdom Metazoa; phylum Chordata; class Chondrichthyes; order Lamniformes; family Cetorhinidae; genus Cetorhinus; species Cetorhinus maximus. The sequence continues at coordinate 400,698 of NC_135897.1, forward strand.
ATCTAATCTGGGACCAATTGTTCTTTCTCTATCTGCTGTAAACAGGCTCAATCGTAGTTGTTTTCCAACCTTAATCTCCAATCTGACTCCGAGGAAAATTACTTTATCTTATTTGCATTCTCCTATGTAAATCCTACCTCCCAGGATCTTGCTGATGATCACAGGCCCCGTGGGTGTACAACGTTCATGTGGTGGTTTTTAACAATTTATGTACTTGCAGATATTGGCTGCTTGGAGATTTGAACAGCATCATTCCCTTACAATAAATTCTTACTTTACCCCTATATTCTCCCCTAACAGTTTACTTATTTCGGGGAAATATTAAGTTGCTGAAATTTGAGTGGGAAGTGACAGAGGCACAGAGATGGACTTTGCGATGCTTAAACAACTCAATATGGTATTTACTGTGTGATAATGTGATACCTTCCCCTTAGAAGCAAGATAACTCATTCGGGGTATGGTTCTAAATTATGTGAATCCCAAAGTGTAAATAGGTCTCTCAACCAAAGGCCATCATTTAAAAAACTTCAACATTTATTCCTCCCACTCATTCCTGCACAACCTGCAGCAACATTAACACATCAATCCCTTCTCTTTTTCTGAGTTACGGCCAGCAGTAATTTAAAATGATTAATTAATCCTAAAGCTCAAACGTAGTAAAGATCCCATCGGCTTTCATTATATCGACACGTAAATCAAAATATTTTATTCGGACTTTGTTAGGTGTTTTTAATCATGATGACACATTGTCTCCCCGTTGTTTCTTGCTGTTTTTTTTTGTCTGTGGTTTGCTCATGTCACATTTCTTTATTCATTCCTTCAGTTTAAATTCGGACGCTTTCTGTGCAGCCATTCACAATCTCATCTGGAGACATTTTTTGTTTGTTTACTGTACACATTGTAATTATTTAGGGATTTTGTATCATCAAATTCTTTTTCTCCTTCATTCCTCGCTTGCAGACCTTCGCTTGTGTACATCCTGCCCCCTCCCGCACTTCGCTGATTTAAACCATTTATACTTAAATCTTTCTTCAGTTCTGATGAAAAGTCATCGGCCTCATTCATTCGCTCTGTTTATCTCCACGGATGTTTCCTGATCTGCTGAGTATTTCCAGAATTTTCTAGGATTTTTTTCAGATTTCCGGCATTCACGTTACTTTGCATTTCTTCTATAAGGAAGATGAAATCAGGTTTATTCTGGATTTAAGGAAAACTAAGGGGAATGGGGGAAAGCTGAATTGTGGAGTAAATGTGTCAGCTCTTCCCAGAGCCATCACAGTCTCAATGGGTGGCAGGGTTCTATGATTTACGAGTTTAATTTCTACATGGACTGGATGATTACAGAATGTCTCAAGATGTGAAGGTGATGACTGAATGATTCCGGGCAATTGTTCAATGTTTTCTTTCGGACATCTTGCCTGTTATTTTGTACCAACATGTAACAAGGCTGCATTTGTCCAGCTGTGCTTCCCGAGTGGTTAAGGTGTTGTATAAGAGCTTTGTACGTTGGGATCGGTGTGAACGTTCAAACGCTGCTCAAAGCCTCCATGACTGAAATAATTATCTTCTTCCATCAGCTTCCTAGCTTGAAACATGTCAAATTCAATCCTTTGGAAAGAGAAATATTTCTCCAGTTCAATTAGATCATGCTGGCTTCTTAGAAAATGAACAAACTGTAAAAGCCTGTGAACAACAAATTCAGGAAAATGGTTGAAATGCTTTTTAGTAAAGAACCTGAAATTTTTGCGAGGAAAAGCAGGGCCTTCAGCTCATGGGCATTAAGGGAGTTGGGTTTCATTCAGATGAAAGCAAAATATAGATGATTCTGGAAATTCTAAATAAAAACATAAAGCGCTGGAAAAACTCAGCAGGTCTGCCAGCATCTGTGGCGAAAGAAACAGAGTTAACTTTTCGTGTCCATTTGACTCTTCATCAGAGCTGGCCTTTCTCTTGGTTGACCTAGACATCATCGCTGTGGATCTGCATTAAAAGAACAAACATGCGAAGATACAACGCCATTCTTACCGCCAAGAAAAACAGTCCTCCACATTTATCCGACCAATCCAATTTAACTTGATAGAAACCACGATCAGATCCCCTTAACTCTTCTATACTCAAGGCAATCGTAAATGGCAGGAGCCCTGAAAAGGAAGAATGTGCAAGAGACCAGGGAGAAGGTTGAGGAGGGACAGGGGTTAATTTTACCTTCAGGGTGCCAGCACTGACACGATGGGCCGTGTGTCATTCTTCTGTGCTATAATCAATCTATGATTTATGAGTATAGAACTCGTTGCTTTATGTGACCCACTAAACACCAGAATCTTATTGGTGAATATTTACTGCTTCCACCCAAAGGTCAGTATAAACCTGGTCGTTCCTCTGAGGCTTGTCTGCAGGCACATAAGAAATAGGAGTTGGTGTATCATGCATTTGTCTTCACGGATTCTCAAACATTCAATAGCTTCTTGGCTGACCTTCCTCAATTGCGCATATCTGTACTCTATACTCCTTACCCAACGATTCGCATAGGACCCTGGGAGATTATGATGTCTGTCCTGAACTATTGAGCATCCACAGCTCTCCCGGGTCTGGGACTTAGAAGATTCCCAACCCTTTGAGTGAAAACATCTTTCCACATTTTACGGCTAATGACTGATGCCTTCTTCTGAGACTTTGGCCAGAAGTGCTGGAATCTCGAGCCTTATCAACCCTGTGTCGTACCCATTTGCAGTCATTGATGGTGGTGTAGTTGTGAGCATGGCTGCTTCGCACGCAAATAAACCGCTCTCGAGTCCCGGTTATCGAGGATCTTTAAACACGAAACGAGTCACTTGGAAGGCCCAAGTGTCCAACTGAATTCCGTGCATTTGAGCATATTTTACTTCCAAAATGCTTGCGAGTGTAATTCAAATAAAAATACATTCACCTCAATTTTAAAAATAACTCAGGCTTGTTCCTTGTTGATACTAATGATGGCTTTCCGTGAGCTGCAATGCGAAAACGGAATAGAATTACTGTGATAACAACAGAAAGTACTGGATAAACTCAGCAGGCCAGGCAGCAACTGCGAACAGAGAAATAGAGTTAATTCTTGGAGTCCAGTATGACTCTAACTTCGGAACCAGAGGCATAGAAATATGATGGGTTAAATGCTGCAGCATTAATGGGGAGGAGAAGGTGAAGCAGAATATATCAGATACTCGGTAGAGTTCACAAAACGGTTAACGAAAGCTAAATTCACACCGTCTTGTTGAATATTTCTGTTAATGTCATGTTAAATGGAAAAGAAAAGCACGTTTTATTCTTTTTAAAATGGAAACCGCTGCTTCCTTCAGTTTCTGAAATTGTCGAATTAAGGCACAGCCAATGGCTGTCAGTAGTTTTCATTGTTTCATTTCATGGTCGGAGTTTCATTCCAACTCAAGCCAATTCCTGCTCGGGGTGGTCCCTGACAGATTTTGAAAAGGCGGACGTGCAGCAGACTCGGTATTAACAGTTCCTGTGTTACAGGTTGTGCTGAGATCTCTTCAGAAGATGGCCGGGACCAAGCAGACAGCGCGCAAATCGACCGGAGGGAAAGCTCCTCGCAAACACTTCTCTTCCAAAGGGGCCCGCCAGAAACGCACTCCAGCCACGGATGGAGTGAAGAAGCCTCATCGCTGCAGCCCCGGCACTGGGGCTCAGAGGGGGGTCCGCCTCGACCATAAAACCACCGAGCAGTTCATCCGCAAACTGCCCTTCCAGCACCTGGTGCGTGAGATCGCTCAGGACTTCAAGGTAGACATGCGCTTCCATAGAAAGGCAGTTATGGCCCTGCAGGAGGCCAGCGAGGCTGACCCAGCGGGGCACTTTGGGGAAACCAACCTGTGTCCCATCCACACCAAACGAATCACCATCTTGCCCAAAGATTCCCAGCTGGCCCGCCGCGTCTGCAGAGAGCGAGAAAAAAACCCGACTTCAACATCAACGGCTCTTTTCAGAGACACCAAATGGGCAAAATGAAGAGCTGTGGCCTATCACTGTAAAGACTAGCATTTCCCCATCCCCTAAGGGGCACTTGAAACTGACTGCTTTTAAAACCACCCATTGCTTTGCTGTACCATTTCAGGGGAATTCGCAAGAGTTCCGTGTCTGGAGTCACATGTTGAGAAATCTATGTCAGAATGACCGATCTGTAGCCAGTGATCTGTGTTTGATTCCGGTAATGCGGCTGATCTTTAATTAATGGACTGTGACTCTCGCTTGTGAACTAGAATTCAGAAATGGCATCTCCGGCACCGGCCAGACCCCAGATCACAGGTTTTCTTGGATTACTGTATAATGTTGCTGATTCATAAATGATAGCTGCTTTCAAACACTATTTTAAGAAGGGGATATGTGTGAGCAGAAGGTGTTAGGAAATACATGCCGGTAAATGGAATTAAGGAACTGGGGTTTGTATGAACTCAAATTCGCCCAGTCCATGAATGGGCCTGAAACCGGTTTACTGGGCAAACTGAGGCACAGGTGTCCCTTAACCCACGTATGTTTCTGGCATTTTCCGTCTTTGAAACTGGTTAAACTTGAAGCTTTAATGCGATTACTCTGGAGAATTGAACAATATTTCTCATCTCTTGGGGATCGCACCGCATCTTTCACTAATTAGTATCCAGTGTTTACATTTCAGGATTTTGTGTCACTTTAAATGATTCAATTCGAACAGGATGCTGAGCTAACAGTTGAATCCCACACAGGGAACCAGGTTAATCTCTCAGTTATAATGAGGAACCAAGACAGTAAGGACTGTCAGTAAATATAATAGACCTGGTCACGGTCTCAGATATCTGACTGTGTTTCCGCGTCCATTCCACTCCTCTCAGCACTGGAATCATGAAATGAGTGAATATTTTCAGACGGTAATCCGTCCTTTCAGACAGACTGTGGGTTGTTTATAAAAAGAGCCTTAGGGTTTTGTCACGTGAAAGATTGTCCACTTCACTTGCTCTTGGAGCTCACAGCGCTGCTTTTCCTGGGCAGGAGCCCGGCCTGGATATTAGGCAGCGCCCCCGCCCTGAGCGCTGGTGACTGTCCCTTTCATACACTTCATTTGTCTAAATTTATCGTCGATCTGATAACTGGGAAGCAGAATTGGGTTAGGGTGGGCTGGGGGAATTTTACCCGCCAGAACGGCCAGGACAAAGGATGTCGCCATTTCAAAAAAGCCCTCCAAACTCTCTGAGGGAATGAAACGGATCAAATACAGGCCGTCCTCAGTTAGACATTCAAAACCCGTTCTCTTCATTTTGCCTTATTGAACACTGGCCGTCACCAATCACAGGCGTTCTTTTAAAATCATGGATAAATTCTGGTTAATGCTGTTACCTGTTTCGAATTTTACCGGTTGGGAATAATTCCCAGTTCACAACATTCCCTGAACTGAAACATGTTAGTTAGGTTTCTCTGAAGGTAACAAATGAGACTTGACCCTCCGTCCCTCGTCGAAGACACTCCTGCGGTAGGTCAGGCACAGCCGAGCCCTGAACCGAGACCTCAAACTATCCCGATTCCGCTCTCTAATAATCTATCTCCGGACAGAGCAGATGTGTCGGCAAATTTCAGAGGAGTTCATAAATAATAGGGTAGTAATCGTGGGGGATATCAACTTCCCCAACATTAACTGAATTCGTCACAGTTTGATCGATTTAGAGAGTGCGGAATGCTCAAAATACATCCAGGAGATCTTGTTAAGCCCGTGCGTACTGGGTCCTACAAGAGAGGGGACGATCTTTGACTTAATATTAGGGAATGAGGTGGGAAAAATGGTAGAGGTATTACCGGGCAAACATTTTCCAGAAAGTGATCATAATTCCATTAGATTCAGCGTTGTTATTGAAACGGACACGAATGGGACAGAAATCAGAGTTCTAAATTGGGGGAAGGCCAATTTTCATCAGATCAGATATGATTAGGCCAGATTGGACTGGGGGAAGCTACTTTTAGGTAAATTTGCGATAGAACAGTGGGATTAATTCGAAAAGGAAATAAGAAGATTAAAGGGCCAACATATTCCAGTAAAGATAAAAGCTGGGAACAACAAATCCAGGGAGCTCTGGATGTCGAGGGGTATACAGGATAGGATAAAGAGAAAAAGGGATGTTTATGGCAGATACCGAGGGCTCAAAACAGCGGAAGTCCCAGAGGAGTATAGAATGCATAGGGGGGGAGTTCAAAAATGAAATTAGGAGAGCAAAAAGGGGGCAGAAGAAACATAGGCAGCTAAAATAAAAGAAATCCAAAGTTATTTTACAATTTAATTTAGAGTGAGTGGATGACAAGGAAAGAGTAGGGCCCACTAAGTAACATATTGGTAATTTGTGTGTGGAGCCGGAAGACTTATGAGCCTTCTAAGTGAATACTTTGTGTCGGTGTTCACAACTAAGACGGGACAAATGGGTATGGAAATCAGGCAGTAGGACTTTCATATAATTAAATAAATTAGCATAGAAAGGGAGGAGGCTCTCAGTGGCCTGTCAGGCTTAAAAATAGATAAAACTCCATGTCTTGATGTTATGTATCCAAGGCTGTTGAGTGAGGCAAGAGAGGCGATAGCAGGAGCGCTGGCAATAGTTTTCAATACCTCTCTGGTTGCAGGAGAGTTCCAGAGGACTGGAGGGCAGCCAAAGCGGTGTCGTTATTCAGGAAATGAGAAAGGGATAAACCAGGGAACTACAGTTCATTCAGTCAAACATCAGTGGTGGGGAGAAGATTAGAAACTATTCTGCGGGACAAATTATTCTACATTTGGGGAGGCAGGGATTAATTAATTGCAGTCTGCATGGTTAAGGTGTGTTAAGTGGTGCTCATGTCTTACCAATTTCATTGGAGTTTTCAAAGAGGCGACCAGGTTTCTAGATGAGAACAATGCATTTGACGCAGCCCTCTTGGACTTCAGCAAGGCTTTTGATAAGGTCCAGCATGGGAGACTGATAACGAAGTTTAGAGCCCATAGAATCCAAGGAAATTTGGCAAATCGGATCCAGAATTGGCTGAGTGGCAGGAAGCAGAGGGTGATGGCCGACGATCGTTTTTGTGACTGGATGCTTGTGTACAGTGGGGTTCCACAGGGATCAGTGTTGGGTCCCTCGCTGTGCCTGGTATATATAAAGGATTTAGGCTTGTATGAAGGAGGCTTCATCAATAAGTTCGCGGATGACACGAAAATTGATCGGGTGTAAAATAGTGAGGAGGATAGCCTTAGATTGCAGGTGGATGTAGAAGGGCTCGTCAGATGGGCTGATTATTGGCAAATGGAATTTAATCTGGAGTAGTGTGTGGTGATGCACCTGGGCAGAATAAACAAAACACGGGATTAAAGGTTGAATGATAGGACCCTGGGAATTACCGAGAATCAGAGGGACATTGGATTGCATGTCCACCGGTCTCTTAAGGTAGCGGGACAGTGGTTTAGGAGGCATATGGGAAAGATGCATTTATTTGCCGAGGCATAGAATATAAGAACAGGGAGATTATGCTGGAACTGTATAAAACGTTGGTTACGCCACAGGTGCAATATTGTGTTCAGTTCTGGAATCAGCATTATAGAAAGTATAATTGCTCTATTGTACAGAACAGAGTTACTAGGATTTTGCTTGGGCTGGACGGTTTTAGTCGGGAAGATTTTGGATAGACTGGAATCATTTTCCCTGGAGCTGAGGAGATTGAGTGGGGGCATCATTCAGGTGTATAAAATTACGAGGGGCATAGATAGGGCAGACAGCAACGAACTTTTCCCCTTGGTAGATGAGTCAAGAGCCCAGGGCATAGATTGAAGGCAAGAGGGAGAAGGTTTACATGGGGATGTGGGGACGAATTTATTTCACCCAGAGGGTTTGTGGGAATCTGGAACTCACTGCCTGAAAGTGTAATGGAGGCAGAAACCTCATAACATTGAAGAAGTGTTTGAATGTGTTCTTGCGATGACATGGCATACAAGTCTATGGGCCAGTTGCTGGTAAATGAAATGAGGATAGTTAGGTAGTTTTTGACCAGCCCAGACTCGATGGGCCGCCAGGCATTTTCTGTGCTGTAGAGCTGTGTGACTTCAATACTATATCCGCCCCTCTCTCTGGCTCTTTGTCTCTCCCTCCCTTTCTTTCTCATTTTGTCTCTCTCTTTTTCTCTCTCCTCTCTCTCTCTCTCTCTCTCTCCCTCTTTCTCTCGGTATCTTACTCTATCTTTCTCTCTCTCTGCCTCTCTTTGCCTTGCACTCGCCGTTGCTTTTCTCTATGCCTCTCCCGCTCGGACTCTCCCTCTCTGCTGCTCCCTCTCCATATCCTCCTCTACAGCTCCACGTCTCCCCGTCTCTCCCTACGTCTACCTCTCTCCATCCATTTCCCACTGTCTCCCACCGTGTCCTTCTCTCCTTCTCTCTGCCTCCCTCTCTCTCCTCATACTCCTCTTTCTCGATACACCTCTCCCTCTCTCTTTAGCTCTGTCACTCGCTGTCTTTCTCCCTCCCTGTCATTCTCTCTCCCCTTTTCTGTCTCTGCTCACTCTCTCTCGTTCTCTCTCGCTGTCCCTCTCTGCACCTTTTCTCTCTCTCTCCTTATGTCCCTCTCTGTGTCTCTCTGCCTCTCAGTCTGTCTCTCTACTGAGTTCGCTCTATTTTCCTCTCACTGCTCTACCCACCACTTCTCTCAATCTATCTATCATCTCGCTGTCTCTCTATCAATATTTTTCGTTCCCTATTTCTCACTTTATCTCTGTCTGTCTATGCCTCTCCCTGTCCATCTCTTTCACCCTGCTCTCTCACTCCTTCTCTCCTTCTCTGTTGATCATTTTCCATGCCTCCCCCTCCAGCTCCCGTATCTCCACCCCTCTCTGCGCATCCCACTCTCCCTCAAATCTTCCAGTGCCTCTCTCCTTCCCCTGCCTTCCTTCTCACCGACTCCCCCTCTCGCCATTGAACTTTTTCTCTATCTTTTTCACTATCTCGCTCGCATTCTCTCCATCTTTGGCTTCCTCCTCCTCTCTCTCTCACTCACTCTCTCTCTATTTCTCTATTTCTGCCTCTCATGATCTCTAACACTATGTCTCTATAGCTCTCTTTCTTTCTCTCTCTCTACCTATCTCCCTCTCTCACCTCCCCCTCCCTGTCTAGTTATCTGTCTGCTCTTGTGTCTCTCTCTAGGCCGTAATATTTCTCTGCCAATCTCTCTCTCTCTCTCTCTCTCTCTCTCTCTCTCTGTCTCTCTCTCTATCTCTCTCTCTCTGTCCCTCTTTGCCTGACTTTCTCCAGCCCTCTCTCTTGCCCTCTCGCGTGCT